>NC_136589.1:47832311-47874811 GCF_910589615.1 Taurulus bubalis | reverse complement strand
TAAGATGTCTTTTTTCTCTCATGTGTTTGCTGTTGATGCTCTTTCCTCTTCATTTCCTTATGTTTACCTGTCATCTTGATGGATTTTCACAGCACACATGATGCATAATTACATCGAGTCAGCAACAGAGTCATGTCAACCACTCTGAGGTTCATCTGCTCGACTGATTTTCTATTTGTTTTCTGTCAACAAAACTCAAGAGCTTCACATGACAACTCTTCCCGTGGAGGGAATGTCACAACCCGTCCCGTCCCTAGTCGGCTTTTAATGTGAAATGTCTGCAGGATGTGTTTAGTTTCATTTGCGCTAGCTTTACACTGAACAGAAAAGATCATATTTCATATTGTTAATATTTAGCGAATGAAAAAGTATTTGAATCAGTTCTATGAAAAGGTATTTTGTATTTGGTCTTCATTTGGACTGGCTTTAGTCTGTTTGTACTGCACATGACCTGTTGTAATTAACCCCATTGCTATTATTTATTATTTGCCTCTCTTTATTTAAATATTCATGTTATTTCAGTCATGATGCATTTCATCTTTTTGAACCTATACAGTTCATTATGTTGTTTGGAAGCTGGAGCATGGCCATCCTGTGACCTCACCTTCTCTGCCAGTCTCAAATACACTTTTGCAAGTCATTTACCTAAAAAAGGAAAATAAATACAGAATAAAAAGATTATAACAAAATTGTTTCCAAAAATAAAATAAAACATATTTCTCTGGGTTTTTTCTGAGCAGCCTAGATGTCTCTGAGATGGAAGAGATCTACTTGTCAAAAGTCTTGAGGATGATGAGAGAATTGGAGAATATGGATGAATGAATGGAAAATAAGATCGAGGTTTTAGGTGGTGGTGGCAAAGCTGGCAATTTGAAGACCAGGGATGTTCTCTGACCGTGTTCATTTTTTCGACAAAGACTGAAGCAAGCAACACATGGGGGAGAGAAACTGATGGAGAAGACTCCCCATTCCCTTCCCTGATGAATGTGAGCCGAGCGTCAGGAGAGAAGACCAAAAAGAAGAAAACACCGGCTACTACTCCTGAAAGCAGGACACAGTGCTGTGACAGTGATTGATGTCTGAGCGCTCTCCCTGATTCGCTGATTAAACCCATCAATCTATATGCAGAAGAGGTGTCCGATGCAAATGGGCCCAATCAGGCAGGACAAAATGGTTTTGTCAGGAAGTTATGGAAATAACTATAGGTAAGGCCGAGAGAACGCGGCGAGCAGGCGGGGATCTGACGCCGTGATGCTCCAAATTAGGAGATTACATGCTCGCCGCTCCCCGTCGTTTGGTCCTGCTCCGACGCCCAAATTGTTCTGCCATTCTTTCTTTTCTTTGCTTAGCGGTCAAAGCCCAGTGGCGGCATACGCTACGCTACACAATGCAATTGCCTGGACCACTTCAGCTGCAGCAGCAGTACCGTGGGAGACGGGGATATTTAATAGAAGTTGGTCTCCTGCTGCCAGACATTACAGGGTCTACCTCAGGAATTAGGCATCAACAGTTATTGTTTGACAGATAGTTGAATTATGAATCACGTTTGACCTTTAACGTTCAGTCCCATAAAGCACAAGGCCTTGTGTTTGTCTCCTGGAGCAGCTTCTCTCACGTGAGCGCTCCACACCACCTGAGCAGCCTGACCTGCCGGCAGCTCATTTGAATAGAAGGAGAATAGGAAGAAAAGCACATTTGTTGTCAGGGAAAATGCATTTCTCTTAAGAGCCGAGAGAGAGAAAAAAGAGAATCACCTCTGAAGGCGTCAAGCCGTTAATTCCAGATGGGTCCTGTTTTTTGGGGGGATTTTCTTTTTCCACCGTTCTTTTGTTGAACCTCGTCTGCAAAGCCTGACCATTTCAATATCTCAGCCTATCTAATAACAGTCATTCCTCTGTGGATTCTCTGTCTCATCTCACTTCCTGGGCCCTGTGTGTGTGTGTGTGTGTGTGTGTGTGTGTGTGTGTGTGTCATGGCCTCCCTCCCTCTCTCTTCTTCTCTCTCTCTACATGTCCCCCCCCCCCAGCCAATTGCGATCCAAATCTGTTTAATTAAGTAACAAATTCTGTTGGCATAGTAACAGCCCAGCTAATTTATCATGGGAAATAGTCTGTTAGACACACAGGTTGCTTGGCAACAGCCAATGGTGGCGTGAGATACGACCGTGACAAATTGCAGGAGATACAGATGCGTGTGATGGCGGGCTGCTGCGTTTGAGTGGCGTCGGGAATAGGAGGGGTGAATAAGTGAGGGGCTGATATGTTCATATTCATAAGCAGCATTCATTCCAAAACCTTAACTTTAAACATCTGCCATGAACCAGTGGGAACCAAGCTAGAAGGCTCACACGTTGATAGAAAATAAAAATAAAAAATGTCTTCTGTTCCACAATTTTTACGTTTTTTTAAGTTATTCAATTTTATTGTAAAATATTGGACTCACCTCTAGCAGTTATTCCAATTAAACATTGAGACATTGATGTAAAAGTCTAACTTTTGTGGCTTTTGACAAAGTCATTCTCTGGGGTCACAACACCAGTAACCCGTGTTTGAGGACCACCGCCCTAAAACATCTAAATCATAATCCAGCCATAAACCTGAACCCAATCAGATTTACAAAAGGCCTTTCTTCTTTTCATTCCAAATAAACAGCAAGCGTTCAACATTAAACACATCACTGCTCACATCACGTGCACTTGAGGATTATTTTTCTTTTCTTTTTCCAGGAAAGACTTTGCAGTTTCCAGCAGCAGATGTAAAAGCTTTCATGAACTGGCTATAGGTTGACTTCCTGCTGTGTTAGAGCAATCAGTGACAGAAAAGCAGCAACACTGACATTTATTCATGAAAATGTCACTGATTATTACTTTAAACGTTGCTGGAAATGCAGCCACATGGATAACAACTCACACAACGCTGAGCATGCAGGTGCCTCCGTGGAACGACAGTAGCCTTCAATACCATCATGAAGGATTTGTGGACCACTTTTCTCTGCCTTTTTGAAACTTGGAGGTTGCAGCCAGAGCAATGGAATTACTCATTTTATTATGCACTTTAGTTGTTCTGTTCTGGTGCGCCTGTGTTCAACAATTTATCAGGCAAACTCAAGGAAACACCTGCCACTGTCAAATGTATATCTTTAGATGGGATTTAAGTGGTGCAACTCACAGGAGATCCACTTTTCTCATGGTAACAATGCAATATATGATTTTATGTTAATAACCAGGACTCTCCAGTATGCTGTTTCTGTTCAACTGTGCACTTCTTACTCAGTTATTTTGCCAATGTTGGGCTCCTGGCTTGGCCATTAGATGTTTCGGGCCAAACGGTCCGGTTTCCTGCTTGAACCAGTTGTGAGCTTCAGTCACAGCTCTGCTCGCTCAGAACCTCTGACAGAAACGATCTGTACAGTTTGGAAGTCATCAGGGGGGAATATCTGTTCAATCAATTCAACTAAGCTATGAATGAAGTATCATTAGTGGCTTGTGGTTGTGTGTTTTGTTCTTTAGAAGGGCTAGAGGGATTGCCTCCCTACGGCTCTCAACATGGCGACGGCTGAACTGGCGGCTCACGGCTAATGGTGCTAACAGCGCTACAGAGCTAACAGTGCTATCAGAGCATTACATTACATTTCATTTAGCTGACGCTTTTATCAAAAGCGACTCAGAATTTACCATGAGTACAAACTCAGAACAACAAGAATCAAGAAAGTACAATTTCTACAATGAAGTTAAACTACAAAGTGCTGTCAGTAAGAGACATTTAAGTGCTACTAAAGTGCTACTACGGTGCTACCTTCCTTATTCAAGGTGTAGTCGAAGAAGATGTGTTTTTAGTTTGCGACGGAAGACGTAGAGACTTCTTGCTGTCCTGATGTCAATGGGGAGCTCATTCCACCAATGAGGAGCCAGGACAGCAAGCAGTCGCAGTGACGGAGCTACAAGCCGATTGGCAGAAGCCGAGCGGAGCGAAGGAGCCGGGGTGTACGGTGTTACCATGTCCTGGATGTAGACCGGACCCGATCTGTTCGCAGCACGGTACCAAGAGCAAACATGTTCTACCAGCGGGGTGAACCACAACTCCGGTCAGGACTGTAACACTGTATGAGCGCCGGCGTTCAGCACCAACGTTCACTAAAAAGCCGTGCAGCACCAACACTGTCACACTCATGATGGACCCTAGCACAATAGCAGAAATCAGCAGCGGGCTACAGATACTCTGTCAAATTCTGAAAGTTCAACTTTTTTCAAAGATTTTTATTTCTCAAACTTTTCCAACTTTATTTAGTCAATAATTGATGGAGAAATATGTCAGATTTGTAACCAGGTTTTCAGTGCCTGTACATGTTGTCACTTTAAAGCATTCAAATATCTACTTTTGATGACAAACATTAAGGTATGCCATGTTAATGTGCATTATTACTATGCAGATTAGTGTTTTTGCTATTATGGAGGTAATAGATTTCTATGTCTTTTTGTATGCAAAACTGTATACATTTATGTATATTTGCCCTTTGCCCTTTGTGTCTGCTTATATCTAGATGCATGCATACATACTTCTCATGATGGTTCAACTGTCTGTTCTTCATCACTATCCATCATGTTCACCCCCACAGAACAGTTAAAGAGCCTGGATATCATTCCCATTTACTGTGATGTGGAGACACAAATTGAAAAGAGAGAAGTACAGCTCTGACAGGACTCTAATTCCTAACAGCTCCACTTTTTCATGACAATTGTCACACAGAGTGTGTGGGCCCATTTCCATTTGCGACAAAGATGTTTGGTGTAATGCATATCGTTGATATGTTGTCTCTCTCCAGTGCACAGTCCTATCAGAAACCCCAGCGGCCCTAACGAATGGCGCACTCACCGGACTATGTGGTTACATGATGAAAGTTATTCATCACATTTGAATTATTCTAATCAATTTGCTGTCAAGCTAACTGCTGTGGCCGTCACAGTGACGCCGCCGTCAAGCACCGTTTGGTTGCAGCTCGGCGCTGCCCGTGAAATTTATACTTTCCATAAGTACTCGTAAAACCTTCAAAGCATGACTGAGCGGGGAGAGTCACCCCACCCCGCCCAGGCACCCTAGTCAAGACGACAGCTGCAGACAACAAAGTCACTCACAGACAAATAGGCAAAATTATGTACAGAGCTGTGCGGTAGCAGGGAAACAGCTTGCAAACACAATAAAGAGCAGTGGGCATCGTTTCTCCTTTTCCAGCACACAAATAAAGACGCTTGAGAACGAGATCTCGATTGGCAATTACAATGTGACACAAGGTTGTTCCTCATGCAGGCCTCGCTCATGACCGCTGAAAGCATCGGATACCCTGAGTTACTGAATACGTTGAGGATAAAAGCTGCTTAACCCAAAACAACAAGCCAGTCAAACCCGCCATGACACTGAAATCACACAGTGAAGACGGAAAGCCAAAGCTTCCAGGAGGAATACATGCTTTCTCTTGTCAACGTAGTCTGATCATGCGGTAGGTGAGAGGTCCAGAGCTCCCTTATGACATCATTCACTATCAAATGTGGGTGACAAATTTGCATATGTTATGGTTTCATGTTAAGTCCCTTTCATACTGACCGTAAGACTCTGTTAGTCTGAGTGAGTGCTGCTCACACACCATGGAGCCTTCACACTAACAGACCTCAGGTAGTCCTCAGTCACGTTGGGAGGTAGTGAGAGGAAGAGGAAGGAAGAGGAAGAGGAGGATGAGGACAAAGATGTGCTTGAGGTGATGTGGTCAGATCAACAGAAGGCTCAATCCCTGAGAATATTTTTTTTCCCGCCATTGTCCTGTTATTTTACTGTATTCATTGTTCTATAGTGAGTTTACAGTTACATCTTGTCTTATATCATTGTATTGTAATTTGTATTTTATTTTTCTGAATTTTTGTGTTCATTAAAATGTGACTAGAGGTCTATACTAGAACAATCTTTTGAAGAAGCTTGTATGAGAAAATAATGAATGTGTACAAAGTATATTTAATTAAATTAAATGATATAACAGCAGTGTTTTCAGTGTGTTGCTGCTCGTGTCTCATTTTGTGGCAAAAACCCCATTTTGAAAAAGGATTGTGATGTTTTTTATTTCATTGTTATATTTGATGTACGTATGAGAGAGATGTTTATCTGGTGTTGTTTGGCTTGTGTGTGACTTTAGACCAAATGAGCCAAAACAAATTAACGTTCTGCCGTCCCGCAGGTGTCCTTTAATGGACATTCTATTGTACGCTGTGCCTCTATTTATAGTTCGGTTTGAGTTCGGTCTTGTGATTCCAGCTGTGCAATCCGTTTCAAGATCAGACCACAGCAGCTACAATCAAGACCTTTGTCAGACAACAACAAACAAACAAACGATAGCAAAAGCCAGTCAACTCACCGAAGACGCCTCATATTGATCCATAAATCCATAACATTCCAACAACAACGGCGTTGTTACGTCGTAAAGGTCCAATAAAAAACAATCCCATAAAAGATTTAGTCCAAAACACGTGATTACATCATAAATATCCACCAACTGGTGTTGCATCATGTCATATCAGCTGGAAGATATGAAACAATATTTCTGCATTTCCACTCGCAAAGCAAGTTTGCATGAGAGCACAGACGAAGACTCTGCACCAAAATGACGGCCCAAATGTAACCTTTCTTATGAACCCCCACTTGAACCAATAGGATCTTCATGTCCTGACTGACAGGCTACATTACCCAACCAGAAGCTACGTTGAAGTTCAGGCTCAGCCTCTATTTTCTTGTGTGGCTCAAGCCTGTCACGTCATGCGGCTCGGGTGACAGGTGTTTCGTACAGCCAATGAAATTGCCTAAAAAACGGGTCCAAACAAGAGGGGGTGGAGATGATCCGGCTTCAGCTTCATGACACAGACCAGCTGCTGATAGATCCTCAGTTTGGCATTGAATTAGCACGAACATGCATTTATACTTCATCTTCTCTGTGTCAGCAATACTGGTAGTAAATTTGAATAGTACCTCTATAAGTTTGCAAGACTATAAGCCTTTAATATAGTATATATATCATGAATATTTTCAGTCTCAAAATGGAAAAACGCCTAGACATTTCACTAGAAAAACGTGTGTAAAATATTCATTTTATGTGATATTGTTAACTACTTTTTACTTAGACTATATCAGGCTTCAGGCTATGGTCCCATTGTGTTTTCCAGTCCATAAGTCCCATTTATATTCATCTACAGGCACCTATTTACAAAGAAATGTTCTGGCGGAAATAAAAACCTTATACTTTAGTGTGTTCAAATTTATATAACTCAGTGTCAGCAGCACTTAAAGTGATACTGACTATTGAGGGAAAAAAGCTTCAGATTGTTACCTTTCAAAAGAGACCAAGACCATGCATTTACTCCAAATAGTTCAAGAACAGCTTACAATTTACTTTGGGTTTACCTGGATAGGAGTTTTTCCTCATATTTTACAGGAACGCTAAGAGGTTAAAGGCATCCACCCTTTTTGTTCCTTCAGATCTCATTCCACACATTTTTTAAGGAGAGAGGAGATGTAAGCCTTTGTTTTTTTCAAAATAAGAAAAAAAAGGATCTTGTATTTCCTTTTCCACAAATGAGCACAGATTGTAAAATAGTGAAGGAATCAAAATGTCAGCCTCAAAAATACAGTATTTTGGTTCAACTTTATTTTCATTTCATTTCACAGATTATAGGTAATGAGACAACAAAATGCATTTAACCATTTATCCAAAGACGCATAAAGCAGTGTAGAAGTGCAGAATAATATATCGAAAAAAATATCCAATACATATAGAGTGTAGGATAAACAGTAGGGAATGAACAGATGGGTATAAGCAGTATGAACAGGAACAAATAAAACACTGCTAACAGTGTGTAATGCATATATTATGCTGCTCATCAGCCCTAGGTGTTCTACAGCTCATATGACCTTGATGTGAATACCAGACCCTATTGTCCTATCTCTATCGAATCCACAACTCCTTGCCTTTAATACAAATATATATTATTTTACTTATTTTCTGCATAAATATGATCAAAGGTCAAGAGTCTGAGCAAAAAATTATTCCTTGATTGCTCCCCAGGTTTTTTTAATTGTTTTGTTCGGCGCCTTCCCATCATAATACTACACCTCTTTAGAAAGATGACGACCTAAATCATCTCAATCTGCAATAATAATCACAAGAAACAAAAGCATTGACATGTTTTGAAGTATTTTCAGTCCAAAAACCGTGTTTTTCGGTTCAGAAATAGAAAAATGACCTTTTTTACCTGAATCTTGGTCACACCATATGCTACTTCAAATGACCGTCTCCTTCCGTGTGTGTCGTCTGACACGCTTTCAGACTCGTCTGAGAACCAACGAGATCGAAAAGCAGGATACAAAACTACGGTTCTTGCTTCGCAGCCGGAGACTCCAATACTGATCACACAGTGCTCTCACTACTACTGCTAGACTCACAGCCTCTACGCACAGGGAAGGTGCTTTGAGTTGTTGGGGGAACTTAGGAGCGTTTTAGTGGAACGTTATAATCGCTTAGTCATGTTGAGGAGCTTACGGAATTATTAAAATGTAACGATCTTTAAAATAAAGTTAAATGGACACGTATCTTCTCACGAGGGTTTCAGGACTTTAGCACTTTAAATGAATTAGATCGGAACTGTGGATGAGAAGTTAGTAGAGTTTTAGTTTTGAAAAAAACACACTTCCTCATTTCCGTGAGATCAGAAAAATGGGGCGGCTCGTTTGAATCAGGAGAGACGTATTAATGAACATCTTGCTCCTTGTCCCCCTTCCTACAAACTCTAACGCATTTCAATGATCATCCATGTCTACAAAGACATTAACAGCATTGTGACACACCACAAAGAGGTGGAGAGGAGGCTCTTCTTAAGTTCAAACAATCGTTCTCATTGGTTTCAGAGCTCCAGTGGTTGGCGAGCAGAGGCTCAGCGTATTTCCACGCCGTGAGGTCGACACTCCTTCCTCACGTCAGAGACTAAACAACCTGTGCACGTTGCTGGGCTCTCCAGTCTGTGTCGCTTTCAGCTCGTCCTCAGTCTTCATCTCAAGTGGACGTGGTCTGGACAGAACCTGTGAAGAGACGGAGTGACCCCTGTCGGCTGGGCTGCCCAGTTTGGGATCAGAGTGAACTCAAAAGTAGCTCAGTCTCATCAAACCGCACCAGAGCTCCTCTTCAGTCAGATTTTAAAATGAACATCCAAAATGAGAGGTGTAGTTGTTGTCAGAAAGGACCGACGCAGGATGGGCTGATCTGCTTTGATCTAAAGTGTAGGATGAAACCTCCCGCCCATCCAGCACCCCCTCTCCTCCCCAAAGGTGAAACAAGATTGTCACTGTGATGCGTCCGCTCACTCTTGATGAGCTTGGGAATAAATATGCAAAAAGGGGGCTTCCTGGTGGAGGAAGAAGGGAGAGAAAAAAACGAGGCAATCAAGGATAGCTGCCGTCTCCGGCTGGACTATAAATCTCTGTCTGTTTCAATCGCCGCTGTGGCCGAAACGGTGTAAAATTCGCACGGGGATGTCATCAATTTCTGTTAGCTTCTCTGTCCCTTTCTGTGCCGGTCGGGGGGCAGCCATGATGGATTGATTTTGTCACTTGTGCTCAGTTCACAGTATGTTAACATGGAAGGGCAGAGTTGGGTTATGGAGAGAGGGTTATTAGTGTCTCGGCTGTGACTGGACTCTCTCTCTCTCTCTCTCTCTCTCTGGTATTGTGAAGGTCTCTCACTCCGTCTCCCATCCCTGTCACTCTACCTTACACTCAATATACTTGCTCTCCCATTTATCTCACCTCATTCCCTTCCACATCTGCATCCATTTTATCCCTGCGTACCTCCACCTATCCCCTCTTATCTCTGCATTACTCTGCCTATCCCAACCAACTGTCTGCACCTCCCCCTCTAAAACCTGTCAACCTTTTCTCTCTCATCACCTCCATGTGTCAACCCATTCATATCATGTCTACTTCTACTGGACCAGTTGACCTCCACTACTACAGGACCTCTCACCCCATCTCCCTTATTCTATTTACCTGCAGCCATGTTGAAGAAAAGCTGTGTCAAAGGTGTCAGTATGTCCGATGGTTTTTGAGTCATGTTGGGTTGTGGTTGATATGTTTGAGTGAAAGGTTTGATAGCCTATCAGAGACAGACTTACTTCATCATCCCACCGTAGATGCACCCAGTTGTCTCTCTTTTAATAACATCTGTATTTCAAGTAGCAAGTAGCTTTCACCGAGACCTGAGATTTAAACACACAAATACACTTAGTTAGTCCATGTTTCCACATTGTCTATATTTAATGTATAATATATATATATATATATCTATATATATATATATATATATATATATATATAGATATATATATATAGATATCTATATCTATATATATATATATATATATATATATATATATATATATATATATATATATATATATATAGATATATATAGATAAATATGTATATATTTAATAGAGCATTATTTTAAATACAGGATTGTTTTTCACTTGTATTTTACACTGTAGTAATACTACTTAATACTACTACTTGGTAGACGTTTAGAGTATTTATTTATTTTCTGTCAGTTATCATTAGTCTCTCTGTTTGTGTGTCTGTTTGTGTGTCTGTTTGTGTGTCTGTGTGTCTGTTTGTGTGTCTGTTTGTGTGTCTGTTTGTGTGTCTGTCTGTGTGTCTGTTTGTGTGTCTGTTTGTGTGTCTGTGTGTCTGTGTGTCTGTTTGTGTGTCTGTTTGTGTGTCTGTTTGTGTGTCTGTCTGTGTGTCTGTTTGTGTGTCTGTTTGTGTGTCTGTGTGTCTGTGTGTCTGTCTGTGTGTCTGTTTGTGTGTCTGTCTTTGTGTCTCTCTGTCTGTCTCTCTGTCTGTGTGTCTGTTTGTGTGTCTGTCTGTGTGTCTGTCTCTCTGTGTGTGTGTGTGTGTGTGTGTGTCTGTCTATGTGTCTGTGTGTCTGTCTGTGTGTCTGTGTGTCTGTCTCTCTGTGTGTGTGTGTGTGTCTGTCTATGTGTCTGTGTGTCTGTCTGTGTGTCTGTGTGTCTGTCTGTGTGTCTGTGTGTCTGTCTCTCTGTGTGTGTGTCTGTCTGTGTGTCTGTATGTCTGTCTGTGTGTCTGTCTCTCTGTTTGTGTGTCTGTTTCTCTGTCTGTGTGTCTGTGTGTCTGTCTCTCTGTTTGTGTGTCTGTTTGTGTGTCTGTCTCTCTGTTTATGTGTCTGTCTCTCTGTTTGTGTGTCTGTTTGTGTGTCTGTCTCTCTGTTTATGTGTCTGTGTGTCTGTCTCTCTGTTTGTGTGTCTGTCTGTGTGTCTGTATGTCTGTCTGTGTGTCTGTCTCTCTGTTTGTGTGTCTGTTTCTCTGTCTGTGTGTCTGTGTGTCTGTCTCTCTGTTTGTGTGTCTGTTTGTGTGTCTGTCTCTCTGTTTATGTGTCTGTCTCTCTGTTTGTGTGTCTGTTTGTGTGTCTGTCTCTCTGTTTATGTGTCTGTGTGTCTGTCTCTCTGTTTGTGTGTCTGTTTGTGTGTCTGTCTCTCTGTTTATGTGTCTGTCTCTCTGTTTGTGTGTCTGTCTGTGTGTCTTTGTGTCTGTCTGTGTGTCTGTCTCTCTGTCTGTGTGTCTGTCTGTGTGTCTGTCTGTGTGTGTGTTTGTGTGTCTGTGTGTCTGTCTCTCTGTCTGTGTGTCTGTCTGTGTGTGTGTTTGTGTGTCTGTGTGTCTGTCTCTCTGTTTGTGTGTCTGTCTGTCTGTGTGTCTGTCTGTGTGTCTGTCTGTGTGTCTGTCTGTGTGTCTGTCTCTCTGTCTGTGTGTCTGTCTGTGTGTGTGTTTGTGTGTCTGTCTCTCTGTCTGTGTGTCTGTCTGTGTGTGTGTTTGTGTGTCTGTGTGTCTGTCTCTCTGTTTGTGTGTCTGTGTGTGTGTCTGTGTGTCTGTCTCTCTGTTTGTGTGTCCGTGTGTCTGTCTGTGTGTCTGTGTGTCTGTCTCTCTGTTTGTGTGTCTGTGTGTCTGTGTGTCTGTCTCTCTGTTTGTGTGTCTGTTTGTGTGTCTGTCTCTCTGTTTATGTGTCTGTGTGTCTGTCTCTCTGTTTATGTGTCTGTCTCTCTGTTTGTGTGTCTGTCTGTCTGTGTGTCTGTGTGTCTGTCTCTCTGTTTATGTGTCTGTCTCTCTGTCTGTGTGTCTGTCTGTCTGTGTGTCTGTGTGTCTGTCTCTCTGTTTGTGTGTCTGTGTGTCTGTCTGTGTGTCTGTCTGTCTGTGCGTCTGTGTGTCTGTCTCTCTGTTTGTGTGTCCGTGTGTCTGTCTGTGTGTCTGTGTGTCTGTCTCTCTGTTTGTGTGTCTGTCTCTCTGTTTGTGTGTCTGTGTGTCTGTCTCTCTGTTTGTGTGTCTGTGTGTCTGTCTTTGTGTCTGTCTGTGTGTCTGTCTCTCTGTCTGTGTGTCTGTCTGTGTGTCTGTCTGTGTGTCTGTCTCTCTGTCTGTGTGTCTGTCTGTGTGTGTGTTTGTGTGTCTGTGTGTCTGTCTCTCTGTTTGTGTGTCTGTCTGTCTGTGTGTCTGTATGTGTGTCTGTCTGTGTGTCTGTCTGTGTGTCTGTCTCTCTGTCTGTGTGTCTGTCTGTGTGTGTGTTTGTGTGTCTGTCTCTCTGTCTGTGTGTCTGTCTGTGTGTGTGTTTGTGTGTCTGTGTGTCTGTCTCTCTGTTTGTGTGTCTGTGTGTGTGTCTGTGTGTCTGTCTCTCTGTTTGTGTGTCTGTCTGTGTGTCTGTCTGTGTGTCTGTGTGTCTGTGTGTCTGTCTCTCTGTCTGTGTGTCTGTCTGTGTGTCTGTCTGTGTGTCTGTCTGTGTGTGTGTTTGTGTGTCTGTCTCTCTGTTTGTGTGTCTGTGTGTCTGTCTCTCTGTCTGTGTGTCTGTCTGTGTGTCTGTGTGTCTGTCTCTCTGTTTGTGTGTCTGTGTGTCTGTCTGTGTGTCTGTCTGTCTGTGCGTCTGTGTGTCTGTCTCTCTGTTTGTGTGTCCGTGTGTCTGTCTGTGTGTCTGTCTCTCTGTTTGTGTGTCTGTGTGTCTGTCTGTGTGTCTGTGTGTCTGTCTCTCTGTTTGTGTGTCTGTGTGTCTGTGTGTCTGTCTCTCTGTTTGTGTGTCTGTGTGTCTGTCTTTGTGTCTGTCTGTGTGTCTGTCTCTCTGTCTGTGTGTCTGTCTGTGTGTCTGTGTGTCTGTCTCTCTGTTTGTGTGTCTGTGTGTCTGTCTGTGTGTCTGTCTCTCTGTTTGTGTGTCTGTGTGTCTGTGTGTCTGTCTCTCTGTTTGTGTGTCTGTGTGTCTGTCTGTGTGTCTGTCTGTCTGTCTGTGCGTTTGTGTGTCTGTGTGTCTGTCTCTCTGTTTGTGTGTCTGTGTGTCTGTCTGTGTGTCTGTGTGTCTGTCTCTCTGTTTGTGTGTCTGTGTGTCTGTCTCTCTGTCTGTGTGTCTGTCTGTGTGTCTGTGTGTCTGTGTCTCTGTTTGTGTGTCTGTGTGTCTGTCTGTGTGTCTGTCTGTCTGTGCGTTTGTGTGTCTGTGTGTCTGTCTGTGTGTCTGTCTGTGTGTCTGTCTGTGTGTCTGTGTGTCTGTCTGTGTGTCTGTGTGTCTGTCTCTCTGTTTGTGTGTCTGTGTGTCTGTCTGTGTGTCTGTCTGTCTGTGCGTTTGTGTGTCTGTGTGTCTGTCTGTGTGTCTGTCTGTGTGTCTGTCTGTGTGTCTGTGTGTCTGTCTCTCTGTTTGTGTGTCTGTGTGTCTGTCTGTGTGTCTGTGTGTCTGTCTCTCTGTTTGTGTGTCTGTGTGTCTGTGTGTCTGTCTCTCTGTCTGTGTGTCTGTGTGTCTGTCTCTCTGTTTGTGTGTCTGTCTGTGTGTTTGTATGTCTGTCTGTGTGTCTGTCTCTGTTTGTGTGTCTGTGTGTCTGTCTGTGTGTCTGTGTGTCTGTCTGTGTGTCTGTCTCTCTGTCTGTGTGTCTGTGTGTCTGTCTCTCTGTTTGTGTGTCTGTCTGTGTGTTTGTATGTCTGTCTGTGTGTCTGTCTCTCTGTTTGTGTGTCTGTGTGTGTGTCTGTCTGTCTGTGTGTCTGTCTCTGTTTGTGTGTCTGTGTGTGTGTCTGTCTCTCTGTTTGTGTGTCTGTCTGTGTGTCTGTCTGTCTGTGTGTCTGTCTCTCTGTTTGTGTGTCTGTGTGTCTGTCTGTGTGTCTGTCTGTCTGTCTGTGTGTCTGTCTCTCTGTTTGTGTGTCTGTCTCTCTGTCTGTGTGTCTGTGTATCTGTCTCTCTGTTTGTGTGTCTGTGTGTCTGTCTCTCTGTGTGTGTGTCTGTCTATGTGTCTGTGTGTCTGTGTGTGTGTCTGTCTCTCTGTCTGTGTGTCTGTGTGTCTGTGTGTGTGTCTGTCTGTCTGTGTGTCTGTGTGTCTGTCTCTCTGTCTGTGTGTCTGTGTGTCTGTGTGTCTGTCTCTCTGTCTGTGTGTCTGTGTGTCTGTTTGTGTGTCTGTGTGTCTGTCTGTGTGTCTGTGTGTCTGTCTCTCTGTCTGTGTGTCTGTGTGTCTGTCTCTCTGTCTGTGTGTCTGTCTCTCTGTTTGTGTGTATGTGTGTCTGTCTGTGTGTCTGTCTGTATGTCTGTCTGTGTGTCTGTGTGTCTGTCTCTCTGTGTGTGTGTCTGTCTGTGTGTCTGTCTTTGTGTCTGTCTGTGTGTCTGTATGTCTGTCTGTGTGTCTGTCTCTCTGTCTGTGTGTGTGTCTGTTTGTGTGTCTGTCTCTCTGTCTGTGTGTCTGTGTGTCTGTCTCTCTGTGTGTGTGTCTGTCTATGTGTCTGTGTGTCTGTGTGTCTGTCTGTGTGTCTGTCTCTCTGTCTGAGTGTCTGTCTGTGTGTCTGTCTGTGTGTCTGTCTCTCTGTTTGTGTGTCTGTCTCTCTGTCTGTGTGTCTGTGTGTCTGTCTCTCTGTGTGTGTGTCTGTCTATGTGTCTGTGTGTCTGTGTGTCTGTGTGTGTCTGTCTCTCTGTCTGTGTGTCTGTGTGTCTGTCTCTCTGTGTGTGTGTCTGTCTATGTGTCTGTGTGTCTGTGTGTCTGTGTGTGTCTGTCTCTCTGTCTGTGTGTCTGTGTGTCTGTCTCTCTGTGTGTGTGTCTGTCTATGTGTCTGTGTGTCTGTGTGTGTGTGTCTCTCTGTCTGTGTGTCTGTCTCTCTGTCTGTGTGTCTGTCTGTGTGTCTGTGTGTCTGTGTGTCTGTCTCTCTGTCTGTGTGTCTGTGTGTCTGTTTGTGTGTCTGTGTGTCTGTCTGTGTGTCTCTGTGTGTGTCTGTCTCTCTGTCTGTGTGTCTGTGTGTCTGTGTGTCTGTCTCTCTGTTTGTGTGTCTGTGTGTCTGTCTCTCTGTGTGTGTGTGTCTGTTTGTGTGTCTGTCTCTCTGTCTATGTGTCTGTGTGTCTGTCTCTCTGTGTGTGTGTCTGTCTGTGTGTCTGTGTGTCTGTCTTTGTGTCTGTCTGTGTGTCTGTTTGTGTGTCTGTGTGTCTGTCTCTCTGTGTGTGTGTGTCTGTGTGTCTGTGTGTCTGTCTGTGTGTGTGTCTGTCTATGTGTCTGTGTGTCTGTGTGTCTGTCTCTCTGTCTGTGTGTGTGTCTGTCTGTCTGTGTGTCTGTCTCTCTGTCTGTGTGTGTGTCTGTCTATGTGTCTGTGTGTCTGTGTGTCTGTCTCTCTGTCTGTGTGTCTGTTTGTCTGTCTGTGTGTCTGTGTGTCTGTCTCTCTGTCTGTGTGTGTGTCTGTCTATGTGTCTGTGTGTCTGTCTTTGTGTCTGTCTGTGTGTCTGTATGTCTGTCTGTGTGTCTGTCTCTCTGTGTGTGTGTCTGTTTGTGTGTCTGTCTCTCTGTCTGTGTGTCTGTCTCTCTGTGTGTGTGTCTGTTTGTGTGTCTGTCTCTCTGTTTGTGTGTCTGTCTCTCTGTTTGTGTGTCTGTCTATGTGTCTGTCTGTCTGTTTGTGTGTCTGTGTGTCTGTCTCTCTATCTGTGTGTCTGTTTGTGTGTCTGTGTGTCTGTCTCTCTGTTTGTGTGTCTGTTTGTGTGTCTGTCTATGTGTCTGTTTGTGTGTCTGTGTGTCTGTCTCTCTATCTGTGTGTCTGTCTATGTGTCTGTTTGTGTGTCTGTGTGTCTGTCTTTCTGTCTATCTGTGTGTGTGTCTGTGTGTCTGTGTGTCTCTCTGTTTGTGTGTCTGTCTCTCTGTTTGTTTGTCTGTTTGTGTGTCTGTCTGTCATCAAGCAATCACACACAGGGTAGTAAGGGATAATGAAATGAGTCATTCACCGTTTAATGTTGAATCCACATCGTAACGTAAAGTCATTTTTATCTGGACCACTTGTCCTATGATCCCCTATAAAACTTGTTTTATAAATTAGAAATAATAAATACAACTCTAATAAAGAATGCATGTTCTCTCTCATTTCAATTACAATAAGGGCTTGATTTAAACATAAAAATAAAATACAGAATGCTTTTGATGAATGTTTACAAAAGGTATTTCACTTAATTGTCTTTGCCCTGCAGCTTTAATTCAGGTATAAAGTAATGTCAACAAAACCCCACACTATTATATTGCATTCATCTTCTAAACAGATAAATGTGTGTGCAGGGACGTTCTCTGTGGTTATTAAACCACTTGCTTCAGCTCTGTTCTCTCTGTGAACGTCAATGCTGGACATGAAATAATGTGTTAGGATTCTGATCATATTAGGCTCTTTATTTTTCTGTGCTTTCATTTTGGACGCGTGGGGACGCATGCTCGAAGATTTGTGCTTTTTCTCTTAGTGGTGCTTCTCATTGTCTCTTGTAATAATCCCCACGGTCTTTGAACATATCAGACACACTAGTACTAGTATATAATAATAATAATAATAATACTAGTTTTAAACCATTGGAAGAGTGCAACTATAACAGTCGCCCCATTCTTGGTTATAGGATCTGGATTCACTTTCCATTTTTCTCTTCTTGGAGATTTCCATGTAAAATAACTTCTCTGACTCTTCGATCAAATAGACGTTTTGATTGCGGTTTTAGTTGATAATCACAGGCTTCAATCAAGAACCAGCTAACTGACCTGGCCGAACCACTGGTCTTCTCCCAAGTGGAAGTACATATCTCCATCCAGCCTCACCACTGTTATTAACACACTGCATGTCCAGCTGTGCACCAGTATCCGTATTGTACCTCCAACCTCCGAGCCAGCTTTACAACAAACAGTTCAGCATTTTAGGAAACCGACTCATTACCTTTGTTTCTTCATGAGAACGAGATGAGAAGATAATGGGGAAATGAGACTGAACGTGTGTGGTTTATGCATGCCAACCTCACTACGCGTCACCGTGAGGTTTCCAGGTTTGGTGCCGCCGTGACTGCACAGAGATGCTTCAACCTGTATCTGGTATCTATTGTGGACTGCCAAGAAATCTTTCCGGCATGTAACCGGCCTTAAAACCCCTTTACACTGGTGTTTCAGTCGGGATTAAAATAATATTAATACAATGTGTTGCTTAGCTTTAGAAGTGTTGGTTGGCGTTATTTGTACTTTTGGACGAAACTGCTTTTCCTTGCAGTTGATATTGATCTTTTCATCTTTTGCTTGGAATACAAGCATTTTATCCATATTGGAATAAATACTTACTCAAGTCATTGAGTCTCCGGTCTTCCACCACCATCTTAATTCACCTTCTTCCCCACACCCAATGTTTACAAGTGTTACCACATGCAGTACAATCTACCTAGGTTCACCAATCCAGAGACTCATGTCTGCATCACACAGAAGCCACAAGAACAAGAAAGCCAATGAAGGAGCTGATCCTGAGCCAATGGAAGAGCTGCTAGGGGTACAGCTGGCCTTGTATCATACAGAGATGACAGAACGAGGGGCTTTCATGAGGAATAAAGCTGAAAACTAAACGGGAGAGGATCTTTATGCACTGCCATTACATCTTTATCAGGGCTTGGTCAACACAATTGAAATAGCACTGCACCTTCTTGACTTGTACACCACAGGATCATTTTCACTCAAGTGCCGTAATTACTCGGACGCTCTGGGACACAATTATATTTTATAATGTCAAAAGCTGACCTTTAGTATTTGCTCATGGGTAAGTCCATCAGAGCTGCAATACTGAAGAAAAGCATCCTCTTGAGTACAGCGCTGGAGAGGAAAGCTTCTGTTTTGAGTTAGTGCTGAGACCAAAGCTTTAAACCAGGTACAGCAGACGCACCAGGCAGTTACTGTGATGGACCCTAGACTGAATTAAAATAAGTTAAGCCCGAGCGGCCCCCAATTGGGGGCTAGTGAGAAGTTGGGGAAAAGACGTTGTGAGACAACGGACAGTGTGTGAGTGGGACATCGTTTAATGTGTACTTTTGTACTGATGCAGTACAAGTGTCTGAAGGTGGTGCTCACAGTGTTTGTGATGTCATAGCTATTGGCTCTGCTCAGAAGAACTAGCTTGTTTTATCTGTTTCTGAAAGTTGCAACAATTGTTAGGTGCAGCCTCCTTATTCTTATTATTCCTGCCTGGTTCAACACCTTTGTTTAATAATGCACACAGGCTTAATGGTTTGGTCATTGGCAGCTGCTTGGAGGAACAATTGATCTTTAGAGCTTTGATTACTCAATTAAGACTTTGGTGTCATTTCCCGCCATGGATAGCTAGCTTCCTGTCTACATCCATCAATAACAACAGAATAAATGCTCCAAAAGACAGCTGAACAGGTTTCCTCTCTTAAATACTTCTTTGATTGTTACAGACCGTAGTTTCTAAACTGGAAATTACAATTAGGTAGGAAACAGTACTCGCTCCTGATTGGTTACGGTACAACACAACTAAGTAGGCTCTCTTCCAATTACAAGCTGCTGACTTAACTTAACGGGTCAAACTGGCCATACAGAAATGAGGCAGGAAGGACCCACCAGTCAACAATGCAACGAAGTGTCTTTACACACACACACACACACACACACACACACACACACACACACACACACACACACACACACACACACACACACACACACACACACACAGTTAACTGCTGAAAAGCAGTGTGCAGTCTGAAGCACAGCCACATCTACTGTTAAAAACACTGAAGCTTTTCAAAGAGTAGATGCAGAGGTGCTGGAAGCACGGTCTGCCAAGCACATGGCTTCAATGTGTGTGTGTGTGTGTGTGCACACACACACTCTCTTTATATTTTGCTTGTCTGCTATCTCTCTTTCTGCTTTTATTTTTCTCACACACACATTTCTTTCTCTCTGATGAGACTCATGCTCTCTCTCTCTGCCTCTCTCTCTCTCTCTCTCTCTCTCTCTCTCTCTCTCTCTCTCTCTCTCTCTCTCTATATATATATATATATATATATATATATATATATAAATATATATATAAATATATATGGCTGTCCCTCACACAGCATTGTGCTTACTCAAGTCATTTGACTTCTAGAAGCATTGTCAAAGCCTCAGTGCAGTGCAACTTCAGGTGTGTGTTGGTCCATGACTGTATGGGACACACTGACACACACACATTCATAGACTCACAACAGTAAGAACACAGAGGTGGCAACTTTTATGCTCGACTACTTTCAGCCCACTGTGAGCTGCATGTGTGTGCTTCTGTGTTGTTGGTTACTGTGGGCAATAACCAAGCGCTATACAAAGCATCTGAACGTGTAATATCCTGTCAGTCAAGCCCATGGCGGCGCTGCCTTGCAGAGAGCGCCCTGAGTAGCAGATGTGCACCGGCCTGTTCTTCCACACCTCACCTGCATGTTCACGCAGCTCCATCTGAGTCTGTGCCAGTAATCAGTTCACCAAACGATATCCGAGTCAGTGAAGCCATCAGCCAAAACGTATAACGCAATAACTGTTTGGTTTGTGTGTGTCATGACCGTAACAAGCTAAATCAAACTATTAAACGGAGGTACGTATATTTACTTTATATTGTAAAATATATGTTTTATGCATGTATTATTGTCATGGTCTCCGTTGTGTAGCGGCTTGTTTACACATGCATATTGAGGGTGTGTGTTCTCCTTCATGAGTCATTGAGTGTGTTCAGACTCGTCATGTATGTCAATGTCCACCTTGTGTGTAGCTTGCACACACGATACTTCTGAGCTTCACCTTGCAGTCTTTATTTGTCTCGCGATGTGCAGTTGAACTTTTATTAAACAATAGGCAAGTTTCCACGCACATTTCATAAACATTTCCAGAAAATCTGCACAAAAAATGTGACCAAGTGCTTATTTTCCTCCACTGTTGTGAGGATATTAGTCCATTGGAGACAAACAGCTGGTGGAGCTAATTATCCAGTCGGTGGCACTAAACCATCGCAGAAGGAGAAGAGCACACGATGACGTGAAGTCATTAAAAGGACTCCAGTCCAAGCTCAAACGTTGGAAACCATGTGAACAATATGATGGAACATTTCCGTTTGTTGTATGTGTTAATGTGAGGAAGGTCATAGTCTGCTCACCCACCTCACACATCGGACGCTTTCAGCTCTTCATTGGAAGCTTGAGTGACATTGAAGTCACACGACAATTCGTTTTGATAATTCAATGCAAAAAAGTATCATGCATTACTACTTTGCAGTTAAATATTGAACATTTATTCCAACACTTTGACATAATAAGGACATCTTATTAATACAATTCAGTATATATATATATATATATATATATATATATATATATATATATATATATATATATATATATATATATATATATCTCTATCATGTTGCATACCCCTCCGGAAGGTAGTCCTGCACTTGACTGATGATTTCAAATGTATTGATAAATTCCTCGTTTGCATTAATAGCGCGCGCACACACACATACACACACACACACACACACACACACACACACACACACACACACACACACAGCCAACACTCGCACCAATTTCCTTAAAACATACACAGTTATTACATGTATTACAACTTAAACACACCTTGTGCCTCTTCCGCGGAGTGCTAATACAGTTACTGTTTCTAATTTGTATACAAAACTGACCCTATTTTCAGTAGCTTTGACATTCAGCCCGCACCAGTGGTGGCCGTCAGGGCCTGCTAAGCCTTCACTGCTGGCCTAAACACAATCACAAAGTTATAGCTATTTTATAATTTCATTGTTTTTCACAAATACACTACATGTATTATAATTATTTTTCCCTAATTTCCCTATTATTTTGCCGAGGCATCATCCTGTCAAGCGCATATTTATGTAAACAATATCAGACGGCACTGAAGGCCTAGGTCCAAAATGCATGGTCCGCCAATGCGACATCCTTTTTAACTTTGCGAGCCGCCTTCAAAATAAAAGCATCTAATTTGACAGGAAACCAGATAAATATAGCTTAACGCAGGAAACAAAAACAACAACATTGATTGACAAACAGTTTCTAAAGCCAGAACACAAATTGGGTTACTTACATATCATATAATAGCAGCATGCCTTCCAACAGCTCGTTTTGTGCCATCTTTGACATGCCTTTAAAAACGCTGTCTGTCCTACGACGCTGCGGCAGCACTCGTCATGCAAAGCCAACAAAGGGCCTACTGTGGCTCAGTGGTGAGCAGGGTCGTCCTTCAATCAGACCTGATGTGGCACCTTGCATGGTAGCTCCTCTCATCAGTGCATTATGTCAAATAGTGTCAAAGCGCTTTGAGTGGTCAGAAGACTAGAACAGCACTGTACGGGTCCATTTACCAACTCAAAAGCCCCACAAAACTTCACACAATCAATTCATTTGGATAAAATGTGCCCGTTTTAATTCACCTCATTGTGTTTCTACACCGCAGTCCTGTGTCTGTGGGTAGCGATGTTGACTTAGCCTGATATGCTAGCTTAGTAGCTTGACGGACTTATCCATACATGTCCTCCTGGTGTTCTCATGTTTTCTTAATTTTCCCGACAAGTGCTTCATGTCCCTTACTCGCGTAGCTGTCCATGCTGGATCGGTCCCCGTTGAATTAAAAAGCAAGCATGGAAAGTAAAATACAGCGTTAGCACGACTGCATCCAGCAGCTAGCTTAGCCGTCTCCACAGAAGCTGCTTCCCTTTCACGCCAGTCTGTGAGGTCCGGTTGATCTGGGACCAGGTGTTTTACCTGTAGTTTCTCGCCAATGTTCTTCTCTCAAACGGGTGTTGGAGGAGAGATTATACCGAGTTAGCGTTTGGTCTCTGCTTTGAAGAGCAGCGCTCGCACTCGCCGCTGTCATGTTGTTTAAATGGCGCCTCGAGAGACGAGCCCTGATGAGAACGAGAGACGGGAACGCGCAGCCTGGGGCCAAATGAGAGTGGCCCCTCCATGGATGTTGTTTAGGGCGCTGATTGGATAAATTGTATGTCACTCATTTGTATCTTTAATCAGTGATTGGCGTGTAGGATCCGTCTTTCTTGGGCCAAAACGATTTGGCCCCACGGCGGAGACGACAAGCAGGAAAAGCATATATTTTGCGCAGATTTTCTATTTTACAAGTATTACTGGGTATATTCCATATCTCAAAAACACAAATATTGACAATTTGTATAATTTATTAATATTATAATATTTTTTATAATTAATAATGTTATAAATATTTTGTTTTCTTCTTTTTTTTTTTGGTTGGCTGAAGGTGGGGCCAGGCCTCATGGCCCTCTATTGGCCGGTCGCCACTGGTGTTTATCCATACACCATAATAACCATTATCCATACACCTCAGCCCGGCTGTTTGTTTGCTACGTTTAGATTGTGTCAGAGTTTTGCTGCTTCCATCCCAGTGGATGGAGCCCTGTCAGTTCATACTTGCAAGCTTCGGGGACATACACTTTTCTTATAGATGCTTAATTTGATATTCGGAACTTTCAAAGAATTATTGTCTTGTAAATATGTATCAGAGTGAAGTCTCTCTCCCTCTGTGTGTGTGATTATCAAGGCTTCTCCTTGCTTTATTCACATATGCATGTGGCTTTTAGTGCATGTGAGCATGCCTTTTAGTGCATATTAGTGCATGTGAGGGTGGCTTTTAGTGCATATTTGTGCATGTGAGCGTGCCCCACTGGTTAGCCCACAGCCGCCACTCTGCGCTGCTCTCATACGGCGGTCACAGCTGATAACGTCGTCCAGACCCTCAGCGCCATCTCAGAATGGCAGCGCCCATTAATTCTAACATATACATATCATAACTGTCCATTGCAATGTGAGCAGCCTTGCCCGCTCACATCTGAGGACCAGTCCATCCAAGCAGACTGCACACTGAATGTGATGCAGCACGAGCACTCTTCTTACTGGATGAATGGACATTACACAGACAATCTTAATATCTTGTGTAAATGTAAGACACACATGACCTGTACGAGGCTAAAGACTTGAAGGTCTGAAAGCTAGACAGAAGTAAACTGGTGCCATGAGTTTTCATTTTTCTTTTTTACTTCCATCTAGACAGCTTTATATTTCGAACAAGACTGTTGACAGCTGTTAAACACACTACATTAATGTCTCTCCGTTCTAACTACCTGGAGATGTTTTTGGTATTCTATCCACCTCCCCTCGGGGAAAGAGATCTGAGCTGGACAGTCCCATTAGCCTGTACTGCATTGATGTGGTATAATGTTCAAAAACACTACATACATCATGTAAAATGTACATGCTGCTATTAAAATGATGGACTATGAATGTAGCTGAAGTAAGGACAATACTGTATATTAGAAAACAATGTTATTCATATTATTATGAATAACGTTGTTATTATTATTGTTATTCAGCCCAGCATTGATCGTCCTGATTCTTTGCGACAGTTTGTGACTGAATTGACAACATGGCATGGTATTCAACATATTGCCACATTACTTCTGCTAGCAAACTGCATCGTGGGTGTCGGTGCTAGAAATGTCAGTATTAGGGCAGGGACGTTGTAAGTCAAGGCAGATGCCGTAGCAGTGGCAGTAGTATATTTCACTGATACTGATCTCATGCTTTCTGACAGTAATGGTACTTATGGTAATGTCCTCTGTGAACCAGACATGGCCCTGTGCGCTCATAGACACAGCTCCCGACACCGCTCTGATTTAACACCACACAAGTTAAAGGCCTGCGCTGCTGGATATTGAGATTTTAAATTTCTAATTATGCAGCCCTGTCAATGAGACGGTCTCATCCGTCCATGACTCCACATTTGGGCTTTAAAAGATGTTTAAAAAGTAAAAAATCATCTTGGACTGCACTATCTGCATTTGCGCTTGGCACTATTACAGTACCATGGACCAAAGGAATCAAACATGTGGACGTAGTTCTATTCCAGACAGCTGACCTGGCCCTTCATCATTTGGGTTGAATGCATTTTAAGATCTTTAATTATCATGAATTGATTGTTTTGGCCACTTGCAGAACCATCTTTAAATATACACAAATTGTATTATCATATCAAATTAGCAAACAGTTGCTTGTTAAGACATCCAGGAGACACAGAGCAGCGTTAGCGTCCATTAAGACTTGTGTTTGTGTCCACATTATGTACTTTAAACCATATGTGGGTTCCCCCACTTATTTCAATCTAATATGAATACCTGATTCATCTCTCAGAGCACCAGCTTTGCATGATCATTGTAATCCTCCACGACATCACTGACCTGCTGCAGCGCTGTGTGCTCTCTGGCTACAGGATCAGAGACAATGAAACACACAGCAGTGTGTCTGCAGTCTGCCTCCGTCACATTCCATCCTCCCCTCCTCTCCACACCAAACAATGACATTTTAAAGGAGTGTCGGGGAGAGAAAAAAAGAACAGCATTTTTAATTCAACTTTCTTGAGAGAACCTTCCTGAGTCTCTTAGCCTGCAACATCCATCTCCCCTCATCAGCCAAACACAGACAGACGCCTCCCCTCCTCTCTCCCTTTCTTCCCTCTGTTTTTGAATATGTGTTTTCTGTTTATTATTAGCTGACTCGGTGCTTCATCATCCCGTGAAAATTCATATCTGCTGAACATAAGGGGGAGAAACAGTGGGGAATCAATCTTTTGTGCTTGGGCAGATAAACACAAGACACAATCAGAGGGAGGAAGAAAGACGGAGGGAGAAGGAGAACAGAGGAGAAGAGGCCCTCATCCCCTCATCCCGGCCGTGATGGATAGCAGGAGTAAAAGCGTCGGGACGGTATTATGTAAATTAAGAAGGCATCCTAGCATGGCCTTGATGATTATGGGGAGATGTGAATGATGTTTGCGTGTCCCCGGGCACTCCGCCAGGGCCTTGTTATTCCTCTTCCTTCCAACCACCCCTGGGGCGGAGTCAGTGTGACCCCCTGGACGTCCCTGCTGCCACCCATCCCCATCCCCACGCACTCCGCTCCCACGGGAGCAACACCCCCTCCCGGAACAACGACAAAAAAATAGAGGAAGAACACAACTCACAACAAGACATCTGTTTCATTTACTTAACAAATTATCTGCCAGGGAACGTGCCCCCAAAGGTGGACAGGGAGGACGCTGAGTGAGGAGAAACAGGAGGAGGACGTTGGGTTGAGGGCATTTCTAGTCCCCGCCCCCTTCCTCCTCCTCCTCCTCCTCCTCCCACTCTCCCTCTCAGATGCAGCTTCCCTGAGGTGTATGAGCAAGTGACAAAGCTGTAAAGTGATAAACTGTGACACTTTTATATCAATGAACGTGTTTTTCTTCAGTCTGCCACTGATTTGAATTGCACAGTAGTGATTCAACCACTAGCCAATTCAGAGCTGTTCCATTTGCTGTTCTACATATCTAGTGTAGGAAGATCATGGGGAAAGTAATCCGGTGAAGAGGACGTGATGTGTTGTTGTTTTTTCACATTTCTGGATGTTTCGGAGTAATCCTGCTTTTGCTCAAAGTTTAGATGACACGAAAAAGGCCTTTTTAACCCTTTTTGATCGCATACTCGATCACATTTATTAATATATGAACCTTTGTCTTTATATGTCAAAATCAAATAATCTGTTCCTCCTGTAAAACTAAATAAGACGTGCTGACGTGAGCTAGTACCAACCAATAATGTGATGGCGTCCATCCACCAATCAGTGGAGGCTTGTGAGGCGCGTCACACTGCGTTCCCATTGCCCCAGTGAAGCGCTATGTCTGGGGTCTTGTTGAACAATGGGACATTTAGCTCAGCAGTAACACAACCCCTCACTGAAAGAACTATGGAAGATACTCACCTGACGACTGAAAATGAAGCCTCACGTTAGCTTTGGCTAACTTTAACACCATTTGGATTTTTATAGTACATCATCAATAAAATAACTCTGTTTAGATAAATACTGCAAGCCTTTTTAGCCCATAACTTTTCACAAAAGCTACAAGGCATCAGGGTGAACCAGACGGAACCAGTCTTTTCCTTATGTCTCTGGTGTCCCCTATTTGTCTCCTGTGTGTGTGTGTGTGTGTGTGTGTGTGTGTGGGCGTGGCTTCCGGCAACTGGCAATCATGTCCACACCTGCACCTCATCTCCGGCACCTGTCTTCAATCAAATCCTCAGATCCTCCCTGTTAAAACACCCTGGCTTCCCTCTCTCCAGTTGCCAGATTATTACGTCATTTCCAGTGGCACCTCGACGCTCGGCTTCTGTATAATAGAATTAATAGACGTACTTCACATTGTGTTTTCATTTCTCACTAACCCCTGTGCCCAGGATTCCCGTACCTGCACTTCAGCTCAGCTGCCGCCGCTCACGCCACCTCACCGCTCCGCCTGCGCTCTTCCCTACCATCTCCCCAGCCTTCTCTTAAATGAACCCTGTTCCTCACAGCCCTCATCAAGATGGTTGGTTCTCATTGGCTCTCGTAGCTTCTCAGCGATATTATGTTAGTTGTATTCAACATATTTTGACCTGAAGGCTACAAGTTATTTAGTGTGCATGTATTTCAGCATTGTTCAGCGTATTGGTCTGTTTGGATGGGAGATTGTAAATAGACTGTTCTGGTACAGCACTTTTCTTTCAACCACTCAAAGCGCTTTAACACTACCAACTAACAGTCACACACATTCACACACACACACACACACACACCACAGGCACAGTTACTGGGGTTAAGTGTCTTGCCCAAGGACGCACCGACGGGGACCAAACCGCCGATCCTCTGACTGAAGGACGACCCTGCTCATTACTGATCCACAGTCACTCACTTTTGAAAATGTGGATTTTGTCCTTAATTCTTCAATGAATTCTCATGTCATTGGTGAGGAGTATCTCTGGACGGGGGGAGTGACTCAGCAAACACTTGTCTCTAAGACAAAGAACCCTCTTGAAGGAAGAGAAGCGCCCTCATGCTGCTGGGATGGAGGGAGGTCCATGTGTCATGTGGCTGTGTTCGCTTTCATGGCTTTCAAAAATAAGTTCATGCCATTTTGATTAAGGTAGAGGACATAAACTGACATGTGCAATAAAACTTAGCACGGTAGCTGTGAGACTGTGCCAACGCCAAGAACAAACAATGAATCACAATACAGGCTTTCAAACCAGCCGTACTGATGAGCTTCAAAGGCTGCAGGAATATGTAAATCTGCACGCATGCATGAATCCACTCGCAGGCTTTTGTCCTCTCGCCTCATATGTTACCTGTTCTTAGTGCATGCTTTATGAATCATCTGGGGAGGAATATACAAGGGCTTTTTTGCATTTTTTTGGCAGTCTATCTCAGTCCTCAAAGTTTCCTTTACGATAACGAAAAACCATTAACTGCTGTCAAACAGCCAAGAAGAGAGATTATTTTTTTTATTGAAATAAGATTAAAATGATAAGTTTGACTGAGGGTTCCTGATAAAATATTTCAGCTCATAAGCGCGGTGTGGGCACAGGGATTAGACGAGGAAAGGGAGAGGGGGGGGCATGGAGGAGAGAGAGACACTGAGCGAGAGAGAGGGAGAAATTCATAATGTATAATAAAACAAAAGGTGTCATGGGAAATAACAGTGATATTAAAATTAGAGTAAGGTGGGATCTATATGAAAAAATGCAGATTTGAAAATGTAAATGATGATGAGGGAGAGGAGGACCGATGTGGAATTTTGATAGTGGTGTGGAAGAAAAGAGCTCTTTAGGGCCTCAGAGATGCTCTCTGTCTGGAAGAGACTCCGTGGAAGACACAGAGGCCAAAACATGTGGAGTTCTGAAAATAATGTTTGGAAATAATTCTGTATTCGTATTTTGAAAACACTTTCTTAAATCTCGCAAAATAAACATGTGTGTAAAAGGAGCATTAACCAATACATTGTAAAATGAATTGTACAATACTACTGATCATATATATATACAGTGGTGGGCCGTGGATTTTCTACCTGCGCCTTCACTGCCGTCTAAGTCAGGGTTCTCAACTAGTCTGGCTGCAGGACCCACCATCACCCTGAATGACAAACCCAAATCGAGGAACATTCTCAACTTCTCCAATGTATTTAATTTGTCCAAAGCTTTTTTGTCACAGTTGAGAAGGACATAACTGTCATAAGAACATGCATGTGGTCTGGGGCGGTGGGTCAACTGGTCTGGCTGCAGGACCCACCATCACCCTGAATGACAAGCGAAAGCCAGGAACATTTTCAACTTCTCAAATTGATTTAATGAAAATATGGCGCCGTTTGAACCTGAGATAGTATCACAGTATGCCAAACACAGAAATATTCCCTTTCACACTCAATTAAAAACCCCAAAGTGCATCTTAAGGACACAAGGTAATACAACACACATAATAATGTTATAACTTCAGCCTTTTTGAACATAACATAGAAAAAAGGTTGGGAATGAAGCGAACTATCACAAATAGTCCGATGTGTAAACTCACGCAAGTAAAGTGTTGTGAACGCAGCATTGAGGAGTGTGTGAATATTCAGTTCAGTTTATTTTATATAGCCCAAAATCACAAATTAAAATGTGCAATCTGTAACATAACACCCTGTCCCGGGGCCTCAGATCAGGAACAACTCCCCAAATAAAGATAGTAAAAGCCCTTTCACAGGGAAACAGGAAGAACCTTCATAGAGCAACAGAGGAGGATCCCTCTCCAGGATGGACAGAAGAATAGATGTCATGTGACCAGAATGAACAACGAAACAGAGTTACAGCACATTACATCAATATGACTGAAATTGAATAAATTGCACTCCGCCGCATTAAAAAATCCCTTCAAAATAAAAGCACAGGATTATTATTTTTTGCCCATGCAAAGGCCCGTGACGGACTGAAAACGGGTCCGCGATTTCATGGCTTTCAAGCCGTCGCGCCTTGAGTTTGACACCAGTGGTCTAAAGTATTTGCAAAATCAATAAAAATATTTTTTTTTTAAACAAAAAAACCACAAACTTCGATATGAACGTTAAGAGCCGCATGAAACCAGGTAGAGAGCCGCATGCGGCTCGGGGGTCGCGGGTTGGCCAGGCCTGAGCTAGTGGCAATGATAGAGAGGGAACTATTCCCTTTTACACTCAATTAGCTGCATTTTAATTAAAAAACAAAAACTGCATCTTCAGGACACGAGGTATTACAACATATATAACAATTCAGAATCTCAACAGCTTTAATGCACAAACAGTCCAACAACTAAGAAGTAGTTTCAAAAAGACTGAAATGACCTAACTTTAACTGAGAACACACACTCACTGAATCTATGACAAACACTTTACTAGGGAACAAGTCACTGTCTTGAGGAGCAGCTTTTCCTCTAAATCAAAATAAATTAAACAAAAGTGGAATTCAAAAGGATTCACATATACAACATTAACTTCTCTTGTGATTACCTCATCAGTAAATACTGGAAAACATTGTGCTTTACAGAAAATTAAGCAGCACTCAATTCTCCTCACGACCCCAGAGTTTTTTCCTGTCATGCAGCAGCGCCAATAGTTGTGAATTTATATCCAGTAGGCTGTTTATTTAAATTACCCTAAAAACCCAGAGTCTCCCCCATATCAGGATGGTTTGACCCAACCTGGCACATGCTGCTGACAACATGGAGGGACACGAGCAAAACAAGTTGAAACCAGAGCCGGCAAAATACCGACACTCCGCTGCATAAAAAAGTCCTTTCAAAATAAAAAAAAATAATACAAAATTTTTTTTGGTGCTTTTTTTTTGTTTTGCTTCAGGCAAAGGCCTGCGACCCACTGAAAACAAGTCTGTGACCCACAAGTTGAGAATCACTGGTCTAAGTCATAGTCTCATCAGCTGTGTAACAGCTGGGCGCGGCCAAGTAGGGTGAGATGCGCCGTGGTGGGGAGGACAGCAGGTCCAAGTGTTATACAGTGTCCTTGTGGATCCTTGGCTCTGTGAGGAATCACATGTCCACCCTAGCAGGCCGTCACAATGTAGTTTAACCCGCTTTTCTACCAAATATATTTAAAAAAAATCTTTTTTTTTCATAATTTCCTTTTTTTATTATATGTAATCCTTTGTTAATCCCACAGTGGGGAAATTATTCTCTGCATTTTACCCATCCTTAGTAATTAAGGAGCAGTGTGCTGCTGTGAAGCTTTTGGGCTTCAGTGTCTTGCTCAAGGACACTAAGACATGAAACTATGGGGATGAACCGCTACCTTGTGCTTTCAGGACGACCATGAACATGATCACTTTACATAGTACAAAAGTACAAAGTACACGGACATGAAACGTCATTAATAAATCCTGTACTTTCGTGGAAATGTTTACGTTACGCCGTTAACAGGTTACGCTTGCGCATGCGCGACTCGCCGATTCTTGGCGTTTTGCTAAAAGCCTCGTGAGATCTCCGTGAGATCGGCTTTTCTGCTGTTGCGTCTCTCAAAACAGAAAACAGATCTAAGCTCACAAAAAGTCGGACCATTTTGTAACAATTTTGTTGGGGCGGTGGGGCCCGAACATGGTTCTTCCTCCAAAGTGGGGCGTGACAGAAAAAGTTTGAGAACCACTGCCCTACGGTGAGTAGGCCTGAATATCACAGCAGTAAGATACGGGGGTGTCAAGTTACTCCTGATAGAGTGCAAAGACAGGAATAAATTAGACTTCTTCATACAAAAAAGAATGGCCTCGCTATACAAAAGGCACCCTATATGCTGCATTGGTACTGCACATTGTATTAGATGTACATGTGTGCTGTAGAATCTTGCAATATGAACATAACTCCCTGCATTGTTTACAGTCATATCTTGTGTTGGCAGAGTGATTGATTGGTTAACAACCAAAGGACAGACATACTGTAGTATGTCAGCATTTCTGACCTTGGCCCATCTCTTCAGTATTGATTGGCATGCAGTATTTTGCACTCGGCATGTCTCTATCTATATGAATATGTCATTTACACTGCTGTAGATCACATTGACCAGAGCTCAGCTCGCCAAGTCTGGTGACCCATCCCTTACCTATTCCTCTGGAGGAGAACAGAGATCCCCCTCTTTAGTGGAAGGGAAGGAAGAGTAAAAGGAGCCCCCCTTAGATATGAGCCTCCCTGAGGGGCTCTCCTGCGACTAAAGAATGTTACAAGTTCAAGTTCCAGCCACTAGCCCCTGAAAGCTGACCTGGTCTGCCATATGTCCTCTGCTACCAGCCAGCCAAGGACAAGAGGAGGCTGGCTGGCCAGGAGCAGCCAGTCAGTAGGAGACAAAGCGCCTGACAGTGGAAGTGACACACAAGATAGGTAGACCTATATTCCATGTGTAGTTTCAAAACTGCATGAATCCATATTGTCTGCATATGTTTATACTTTATAAGCTTCTGAGACCAGGGCCCGCGTTTATAAAGTGTCTCAGAATCCCTTCTCAAACCGGTCTTCCTTCAGAGGAGGACATTAGAGTCATTATTATGACATGTTTTCAAATTCAAAATGCTGATATCAGTACTACTTTATAATGCAAATATAATGTAACTTCGCCATAGTCATATATGCCAAACTAATGAACTCATCTGGATTCTTCATTGATATTTACCAATATAGTTTTAGTGTCTTGCTTAGTAGACTGCAGATAAACACTGGAAAGACACTTGCAGGGCTTAAAAAGAAAATACAATGTACATCAAAATCCAAATCAATCAGACATCACCCGACCTGGACCTCAGATCAGTTTACTATGCTAATAATTGTAAAAAAAACAACTTGTGTCTTGTATATATTGCAAATATTGCATCCCCTCTGTGATGGTGCACTGCATGGAGAACAGTTCCTCTCCATCTCTTTGAGCTGCTGTATGTGTCCCTAACAGGGAGGTAGTCTGTGCTGTCACACAGTTTTGCTTCAGTTCAACAATATGAACATAACCTTTACACATGACTGCAAGGTAAAGTTTGATGTAGTATTGGGCAAAATGATAGTGTTTGACAGACCTAAATCATCACTGTTTTAAGGACCATAGTTTTCTTTCAGCGAGCATGTGGTCTTGTTTGCATCCCACCCAAGCAAGAATCAAGCTAACATCTCTCTTACCGCTGGGTCTGTCTCCATCGTCTGCAGCTCCTTGCACTCATCTCTGGAGCCCTCCCACATATCAGCACAGATAGGAGTCATTTCCTCAGCTGAAAAAGTCAATAAAGTCCTAAAAGAGGGACCAATATGCGTCACTGAGAATCTGTGGAGGATCATAAATGGAAGTTCCTTACAGTTAATAGAACAAACACGTTCCTTTTCAGGACCCGACCCCTTCGGTAGCTGACAGAACGGACAAGTATCACTTGACTCAGCTCGGTTACTGCCCTTCAGATGTGTCGTGAACCTTGTTCACCTAGATTTAGCATAAGTTGTAGACAAAACGGACAGCAGCCGACTCTGCGGTGCCACTCAGTCGACAGTGATGCTAAAGCCATTATCTGTGGCTGGGCTCTTCACCGAGGCTCCACACAAGCGCTCTTAACCGCTCTCCTTCTTCTGGATAAAAGGGGAATCTATTTTTCGCCCATTAGCGCAGGCATTAAGAGCTATTATTTGCCTTAACAGCATTAACTACCTGCTCCCACGTCACCCGTCATTACCGTTATTATTCTCAGTCAAACTTGAAAGGACATGGGGACGTTTGACAGGTTTGTTTGGCGGCTCCTCTGCAAGGGAGATGGGGAGACCGAGAGGAGAGCAGGGGATGATCGCTGTTCAGCCTTGGCAATAGAGAGGGAGGAAGGTGTTCTGTGGGCATGAACAGACACCGAGAGAACAGACTCAGGGATTAGAACTCTCGGGACCCTTTTCTCGTTATCCAGCAGGAAACTTCAGTTTGACGCTGCTCAACATTGAAGCATCGCTCCTCACAGGAGTCAACAGGAGCGTAGCTGTAACGAATCCCTTCTGAGAATCAAACAGGGTCTTTCCTCAGAGGAGGACTTTAGACTCATTATTATGTCAAAACGCTGATATTAGTACTACTTCATAATGTGTACAGGCAAAAACTATAATTTAACTTCACCATAGTCATATATGCCAAGCTAATGAACTCATCTTGAGTTTTAGTGTCTTGTTTAGTAGACTGAAGATAAACACTGGAAATACACTTGCAGGGCTTAACATGTAAATTCAATGTACATCAAATTCAAAATCAATCAGACATCATCATACCTGGACCTCAGATCAGTTTACTATGCTAATAATTGTTAAAAAACCTTCTACCTTACATATTTTGCAAGATATTGCAAACCCTCTATGTTCTAAGTAGCAGTAGTGTATAGTAGCAGTGAGGAATTGGGGATTATTGAGTTTGATATGCAATTTCATTTGACCAAGCCACAGACAATGTCAAGGCAGGGTGTGGTAGACCGACGATAGATGCCCTAACGATCGCTGAATCCTCCCAGGACCTCAAAAACACTTGAAAGAATAAATGACCCATCTCGTTTTACTGCCTCCCCAATATGTGCAGATATTGCTGAATGGGCAGGGAGCCGTGGTGAGGAGCAGCTAGGATGGCACAGGGCCGGCCTCACCTGTAATGGCATATCTCAGCCTCTCCCAATCGATCAGCTTTGCCCCTGAACACTCGTCTGGGCTCCGGGCCGTGGGCCGGGGGGGCGGTGCCGTGGATCTCGTTGCCACGGTGCCCTTGGTGAAGGCCGGTGTCCAGTGACAAGCGAAGGAGTGGAGTGAGTGAGGGAGTGGAGGAGCTGTGAAGCCAGTACAGTACACACAGGATGTCATCAGCAGACCAGCACACACACACACACACACACACACACACACACACACACACACACACACACACACACACACAGGAAGTGGCAAATCTGAAGATGCAGAGGCTGAGATATCCAGATGTGTAGTCTCAAGCTAGAGTTAGAGAAGATTAGATATATTAGGTTGTCTGAGACTACCGGAGATGTGTTGCTCCAACATTTCAATAGCATGCTATGTGGTTCACATTGTTTAAACTTTAACCCAACATAAGTTATTGTCGCTTCAGGTTCTACTCACGCTTTACTAAAGAGTGTTGAGGCTGCCGTCTGAACATAGAATAAAGTCAAGTTTCTTGAACTAGGATTTTTAAGAATTGGAATTTAAAAAACAGCAAAATATATTAATTAAGTCTGAATACTGAGATTAAAGAAGGTAAACATTTGGAGTCATAAAGCCTCAGGTGTAAGTGGAAATCTTTTTCTCCTCACATGGAAGTGTCTTTGCGCCAGCCAGAGTGAAGCCCCGCCCATCAATTAAGCCCTGGCCAATCATATAGCATCTGTCAGCGCTGACCAAAGTCCGACTGTGTTCTCATGAAATTGGACATAAAAACCTGTGGAGCTCCATGAGCAGAGGTGTTAACACATCATTAACTCACATCTTCTTTAGTTCAGACTTAAAGTCCATCACAACACATGTTTAGATGCATTGACACACACTACTGTCCTATCTTTCAAAAGCAGACATTGTGCATCCCTCCTCATTGACACCTCAAGGCTGGACCCTGCACTACCTCTTCTGTCTGAGTGAGCTGCTGTGTGCTGAACACCTTCATTCATGCTCGACATACGACACAATGCTCACAGCCAGGGAAAAACAGTGTTTCTGTTTCATTTCAACAATCGCCAAGGTTTGTGAAATAGGACCACATTATAAAAAATACTCCTCCGCTTGACAGTTATGAGAATTAAGAAAATATTCTAAGATTAATATGGGAATCCTGTAACTTTATCCCTCGGGGGATGACACACTTCATTTCAAGTCCAAATATTGAGATTTATATTACAATTTTAAGTCTAAAAAAAAACTAAAATGAAAATAATATGATGGCCTCTTATTTAAATATTTAATGTTTGAATGATTTAAATCATTCTCAAATAATATAAAGGCAGATTATGCAGAGGACCCCTGTAATACTTATTTGAAGGTTCCTCTCAATACAGGCATTGTATCACTTCAGTGAAGTATTGGAACTATATAAATCTAGTTCATGTTAAATGTAAGAGGAAAGGCTGAGTCTAAGAGGATATAACTTGCAGGAATGAACACAGACAAAGATGTCCCCACTTCAGTGGTCCAAGCAAGAGAACACACTCCCAAGAGAACGGAGTATTTTTGCATAAAATCATGATATCTGTGCATGAACACATACACATGCACAGTGTGTTCGTTCCCTGCAGAAGCGCTGTGTAAATCCTGAGTGTCTGCTGTACTCCCTTGTGACCCCGTCTCGGCCGCTCCTCACTTCTTCTTTCTTTTTTGACACATCAGATGAAGAAGGGGGTGGGAGGAGGTGGAGGCGAGCCAGCCGTCCTATCGGGCGCTACGTTTCTCACTCGGTTAACACCTCGCTGGAGAAACAGGATGCCAGGCTGGACGCACCAGCCACCACCCCCATTTGCCTCATCCAGTTAAACACACACTACATGTATTTGTGACACAGTACACTATATTTCATGTTGGTGTTCTTACCCTCTCTGTACGTGTTCTCTGACCTTTACTCTGTTTTGACTAAGGCGTAGCGGCTCCAAACGGTCTCACCTTCACAGATCAGCTCGCATGTATTTAAATGTCTTCAGTGTGATTTTTCTCAGCTCTACATTTGTGAGCGTGCCATGCTGATCCTTTGTCTAGTTGTTCTTGGCGCCCGCTAAACTTGTTGCTGAAAGCTGCCTGATAAGAAGACCTTATTGAATAAGTCAATTTGTCCAACTGGTCAATTTAGCACCAATGATTGGGAGTGATGGGAACATAGGCACCACATTTCCCAACAGATCATTGGTTTCATGCAATCAGGTTTCAGTTTTAAGCTGAATTCCAGCATGTGCGTTGAGAGCTTCTTGCGTAGCCATACACGTAGCCGTACACGTGGCCGTACACGTGGCCGTACACGTAGCCGTAGCCGTACACGTGGCCGTACACGTAGCCGTAGCCGTACACGTGGCCGTACACGTAGCCGTAGCCGTACACGTGGCCGTACACGTGGCCGTAGCCGTACACGTAGCCGTACACGTGGCCGTACACGTAGCCGTAGCCGTACACGTAGCCGTACACGTAGCCGTACACGTGGCCGTAGCCGCTCGCTAATCCCCTCCTTAGCAGTAACAGTGGACATTTTGCAAAGCCATTTCCACAGCAATGCAATCTTTGCTCTCTGTCAAAATGATGATGGATTGTATTTTTGATCAACAAGGGACAGTCAACGAGAGAAAGAGAGAGAATGAGAAAGAAGCAGAGACACAAGCCATAAACAGCTGTGTCTACATGCAAGTGGGTATAATAAAATTATAGCTGATTTTAGAGAATTTTTCATAAATTCAAAAATGATCTTCTAACACTCTGTCAGTGCTATGCTCTTATATTTGTGCTATGATTAATACATGTGTTATTTTTTTTAAAGGAGTATCATTATGTTGTTATTATTTAGACTTTCTGATGCTGTCACCAAGATGCTGCTCTGATGGTCCCACAAATGTGGATATAGTATCATTCTTTGCTAGTTTTTTTTATAGTATTATTAAAATAATGATAATACATTTGATGTCCTCGTATTTGAATCTAAAAAAGACAATTATACCAAAACAGGCTATATACTATGATTTATTGTGAGAAACCAGACAATTATATTTAAAATCTGCCATTCAGCGTCCCCATATAGCCAGAATGGAATGATCCTTTGTTTCATAAGCACATTATTGTGAAAAAAAATCCTTTAAATTAGGGTTAAAACAAAACACGTATGTTAATTTGACTCATGTGACTCACTGAAAAAACAGCCAACGTTTACTTTCAGTAACCCATGGGACGCAATCAGAGGTCTCCTGGACGTAAATCCTGTGTTTGTTTGCGATGCTCAAAATGATTGATCTGCCTTTGTCCAGAGCCAACAATTATGACAATTATGAGCTTTGGCGTAGCTTGTGAGGTAAGCACACGTTTGTGATTGACTGGGATTTGTCCCGGTATGCCAGTTGGCCAGTACACAACTGCCTTGCCCCAGCTTCATCTTTTTCTTCTGTTCCTTGCCCATCTATTGTGACTTTGCCGAGTCTTCTGCTGTCAAAAGGCAAAAGACAGAAATGTTCCTGAATTTGTGAATAGTGAAAATCACTAGAGTTGCCTGCAAGGTAATCCCATTAATTGACCTCATTGTTGAGCTGTTTTGGTTCACTCTCACCAAACCATGATCTTTCCGGAACTTTAACTGAAGTGATGTTGTTGTCTAAATATAACCACATGTGGGACACAGAACATAAACACCCTGGTCTCTGGTGTCAAAGCTTTGTACTGACTGAAGCACTTTGTGCAGCAAAAGTAACATTTAACCAGTGAACATAATCCAGCCAGCATTACATCTCCTCCAGAACATATCAGTGAAAAGCTTGTATGCATATACTGTATGTGTAAATGAAATAACATATTATACTGTACGTTACTTTGGGGTGTATAATTACAGTGACTATGTATTGTATTGCACTTGAAAATGTAATATAAGGGAGTTGGAGGTCTTAGCCCAGTTTTAAGAGAAAGCGGAATGTGCCAGTTGGGTTTCTCCAGTTACTTCTATTATGCTCCCATTGTATTTAGTCTGGTGACCTGTCATCATCCGATCCAGGTTTCTGCTTACTGTCTGTTATCTGGGCTGGTGTATCTGGGGCACTGTAATGATAAACTGCTAATAGAAGAGAAAAAACAAAGCATGGTGCTTGTAAAATGGAGAATAAGCTATGTATCACTTGTCTTGCTTACATCTCACAGTATATTTCTGATAAGATATCCCAAACATAGTTGTTGACTGAAGTCGGTCCATGCTCAACTGATAGATGGATATCACAGAAATTCAAGGAACTGGTATTGGAAGTGGAAGAGTCAAACACTTGCTTGTGAAGACAGAGATAGTGATCAGAAACTGGGCACTGCGTAATGTCATAATCATGTATACAGAGGGATGAAGCAAGTTTCAAAGTTAACATGATATCCAGAAAAGCATGAAAACCAGGATGAGACTCTCTGATCATTTTTTCCGACTTAACATTCCTAACAGTCTTAACATTTCATACATCAAGTGTACTGTCTTCAATGCATATTACTAACTCTACTTTCTTTTTCCATGGATTCGTGGCTGATTGGAACCGGTCCTGTCTACTGCCATGGCCCTGCTGATGCCCCTCCTCTCTACCTCCTTCTGCTTAATGGATCGTGGCTATCTGGATCATGGACCATGCCTACTACTCATTATATGAATAATTTCTGTCATATTAATTGAATGTGCTGTAACTCCGTTACGTTATTCATTCTGGCCACATGACATCTATTGTTTCTGTCCATCCGGGGAGAGGGATCCTCCTCTGTTGCTCTCCCTCAGGTTTCTTCCCTTTTTCCCTGTGAAAGGGTTTTTACTATCTTTATTGAGGGAGTTTTTCCTGATCCGATGTGAGGTCCCGGGACAGGGATGTCATGTGTAGATTGTAAAGCCCTCTGAGGCAAACTTGTATTTGTGATGTTGGGCTATATAAAATAAACTGAATTGAATTGAACTGTACAACAACCACTTAGCATACATTTGAAAATAAAACTAAATAAAAGGAGTGACTGTGACATCCATGGATGGGGAACCCAGTCCTCTGTATCAGGAGTTACTCTCCTCCCCTCTTCCGTATGCTGATGGCGGGGGAACTAACATTTGGCTCCTCCACTGGTGGAAGTGCTGACCTGGACCAGTCAGACGTGGATTTCTGTGTCCAAACTAGTTTGGACGGAATGTCGCCCGATCCTTTCTAGAGACGAAGCTGTTGAAACCTGTCTGAAAGGGGAAGAGCCTGCCATGGCTGCATTCCACTGCTCCATGGAAGAATTCTGTGCCTTTAGCGTATGTACGCGATTGTACAAATGAAATGGGACCTTAAGTAGCTGTGTGAAGAATTATAAAAGAGGTCTTGAGAGAGAAGTGCAAACCATTTCACGCTTTCACGTTGCAGAAATTGTCAGATGCAGCTTCCGTCATGGAAAAAGTGGTCTCAAATGCTTTTACACGATCTGACAGGCACTTCATTTGAAGCCTACTCAGACCCCAAGGCTGCATTCAGACCTACGCAACAACAAAAATGTCTCTTCAGTAATGCCATTGGGACAACTGCGTCCCGACAGTGGCATAAGGTAGAGATGACAGGCCCCAGTGCAGCTGCTTGTTTTGAAGTATAAACACACACCATCAAATTGTCTCGTCACATGATCAAAAAGAGACTCGTCATCGGACAGCAACATCAACATATATATTACCCAACAATCATCATTGCATATCTGTATGACAAACATACCAATGAATGGCACGGGCCCTAGCACAACCACACCGCCTGCCCTGTTTATACTGATGCCTCGGGGAAAAAAGAGGTCCAGCAAAATAACAAAGCATTATCCCACAAGATGGAACCTGGTTTAACTTCTGACATTATTCCCATCATGACCTGGTGGGACGATGATGTAACACAATGATAGTAAATAAAAATGGAAGTAACCATTTGAGGATGATAATTTAAGGATAATGAATGTGGTGAAGGAGAAGATGATGGCGATGATGACGAAAACACTTTTAATGATGGTGATGATCTTCCCCGCCCTGCAGGCGTGGCTGTCATGGGGGTTCAGTTCTGCTTCTCCTCTGGTTCCGTCATAATCCCAGCAATCACTCAGCCTGTGATCTCCGCCATGTAAAACAATGAGCTCTGATTAGGCAGGAGAGTCGAACCAAACACCGATGTTTAGTCTGGAGACACGTGTTCTTATTCGCTCATGCTCACTATATCAGTCATCAGTCTTCAAACTTCAATGTGAATGCCTTTCTCTTTCTCAGCTCTTGTGTCAAGATGTTTCTTTGACATGTTCTGGTTTTCATTCATCGGGCAGAAGCATCCATGCATTCACTGTAGCAAGAGACGGTGACACTCACCAGTGTAAGAGCATTGTGCATGCACAACAACGTAGAGAATGAATGAATCCACAGAAAGAACCTGGTCCTTTCATCAATGGGACAAAATGCTGTAATGTTCACGTCAGCCATCAAAACAACTCCGGGTTTGGTGTCCACCAACCTTTATCATTATAACAACATGCAACTCATGTCTTAATTAAGAATTATTGGAATCCAAGAAAAAATAAAACTCAATACAATCAATCAATAATCAATTGTTTATTGAGCAGTTATATTTACTTTAAAGTCTTACACGCTAAACGTTGTCCTGAAATGTTGTTTTTCTTTAAGGTGTTGCAAGAAGAAAGGCTACATGATGAGACCTGTGTTCTGTGGACGTAATCGGCAGATATTGGGCAATTCTACAAAAGATGATGTTTAACCCTCTGGAGTCAGGAGTCATTTTCTCGATTTTACATAATTTCTTAAATTCACCTTTTTAAAGGTACTTGCATATGATACACACGTGTTTTACATTAAAAATTGCTGAACAATCTCTGCTCTCTATACAATGAGGCACTGTTGTCCTAAGGCACAAGTGTAAAGAGATAATATGGACCTACAGCTGAAAAATGTAATCTCGATTTTGGATATCTCTTGTGAAAACATAACCAACGGTCTTAGGTTCACAAAAGCAGTGGAATATATAAATAAAATGGTAGACATGTAAATAAATGTCTAAAACCAAATGTTTTATTATATGGGGGGGGGGGGGGGGAAGAGGAGGGTGGTGATCTGTTGGCAGGCAGACGGACTGGGAGGCTGCTGCATGTTGTCCACTGGACTCTGGCAGCTGTGAATCCTCTGTAAAATAAATTGCTACTCGTCAGTATAAGTTCACTGAAAGAAAGTAACGATTACACACCGACACATAAAGGAGATCCAACACTGACTATGCTCAAGACACCGCATGAGCTACATGCTAACGTTACGAAGCTAGCAGAGATCCAGCTATGCTCATGGCATGAGCTAAAAATGCTAACGTAACGTAAACACTACGGTAGTAACGATTAACGGAGATCCAACACTGCTAGGCGTACTAAGTTCACTAAAAGAAAGTTAACGGGGATAGTGACAATGTTTGATTACGCACCGTTCAGTCTTATAGACACGCTGTAGCCAGCTATCTCTCTGTTAGCCAGCTCTGTGTTAGCAGCAGCGCTAGCTGGCTACAGGTCCCGTTACTAACGTAAATATGCTATTGCAAAAGTTCAGTAAATACACTTACCCATCTTCAAATGGATCCCTTTTATTGGCGTTGTCCTCTTCATCGCAGGAATCTAATCCTTCAGGCTCTGAAGCTCCGCCGTCGTCCTCTCCAAAAAATAGCTTAGCTCAGGCTAAACTCCCTGCTCTCTCTTCCGTCTGACTCAGTGAAGCTTTTTGCACGCATCATACCACACGTCCATGTTTAGATGCTCTGATCTTGCTGTGAATCGCGTATGATCTCGCGGGCAGAAGGCAGCGGAAGAGGAAATTCTACTGAATCTTGTAGAAGTTAAACCATATTTCTGTGCAGACTTATTGCGAAGAAATTAATATTTCCAAAACGTAAACATCGTATCCCGCAGATTTCGAAGGGTCCCCACTTTGAAGGAAGAAAAATGTTCATGCCCCAACAGAAAGCCGATCTCCGTGAGATAGGCTTTTTGCTGTTTTTGTTTTAGCAAAACGCCAAGAATCGGTGATCACCGATTGTTAACGCTGTAACGTAAACATTTCCAGGAAAGTACAGGCATTTCGCCATGTATTTATTAATGACGTTTTATGTCTGTGTACTTTGTACTTTTGTACTATGTAAAGTTCTCATGTAGCTCATGGGGAAGGAACAGCCCACTGCTCCTTAATTACTAAGGATGGGTAAAATAAAAAGAATAATTTCCCCACTGTGGGATTAATAAATGATTATTATATATATATATATATATATATATATATATATATATATATATATATATATATATATATATATATATATATATATATATATATAATATATGCGCCACACCTGTAATATCTCCGCCCCCCACAGAATGAGAACCACTGGGTTAAGCCAAATGAGGGGTTGTAGTCCTCAGGTCCTAGCTGGGGAGTTTAGCGCCCATCCCGGCTCTCTAAATGTTCAAACATGGTGCCAAGTGGAACGACAGAGGTAGTCCACACG
>NC_136589.1:47482311-47827311 GCF_910589615.1 Taurulus bubalis | reverse complement strand
ACATGCCGGAACGAAATAGCAGATGTTCAGCAGCAGCTGCAGCACAAGATGGACGCGTACCTGATGCACGACATGTCCAACAGTATGTGGACGTACGTACTGCTGGGTACCTTTTACTGGTTCTCTTTTCCTTGCCACCCTAGTCGTGCACTATTGAGGGCTGAAAAAACTCAATGAGTTACTTTTAGCGTCAATCAAATATACGGTAGTAGAGAAAAGCGTTCTCAACAAAAAGAAGAAAAAAAATTGACCAGACCAATAAAGCTACATGATGAAATTATTTTCCATTGCTGGGTCCAGAGCATCAAACTATGACACTCCACGATAAACATGTTAATGTTATGAATTCAAACAAACACACTTCCTTAGGTTTAGGAAATTCCTCATGGTTGGGCTTAAGTACGTAAACTAAGTCAACTCAACTCTTTGAGTCTGGTTATAGAATTCTACGAGACACGTCTCTCTTGATTTATTCCCTCAGTAAACATTGTAAACAAGTCTGATGTTCATTTAGTAAAGTATGCTCATTTAGAGTCAAACAGACCACAAGGCAGGGGATGCTTTAGGGCGGGGCTTCCTGTGATTGACAGGTTGCTACTACAGTGTTGTCCGTTCTGGGTGTTGTTTGTGTTTTCTTCTGACCTTTCCACAGTGTGTTTTCACTTCATGGAAGTTAACTGCAACAGTTTGGTAACCTCAACATGTTTCCCAGCGGTTGGTTGTACTCAGCACCTTTTCTGTGACTTCCGGAAACCAGATGGTGCCGGCCAAAGAACGAACTCTAGGGTTCTGAATTGAGGTTTGCAAAGCAGTGGAGGGCGCAGGGTGAGTACGTCCACCAGTATCCATAACATCTGGAGGAAAGCCTGAACCAGCGGAGTGGAGGCTGCTGTATCAAACATCTCCACATCCAAGCATATTGTTGAGGAATTACATTTTAATATCATACTGGTGGGAAGTTCATGTGTCCACATGCTTTTGGCCATGTCATGTCAGTGAAGTCATTATGGCAGAGCTTGGACATGGACGCACATGAGAAATGCTACTGCGGGAAGGAAGGCTCATCTTTTTCCAGAGTACAAATTTGCAAAGCCACCCTCATCTGAAATGCTCTTGTGCTGTTGTCTCACATTATAGGGAAATATTTTATGTTGTTTCTTTTCCCAGGATGTTATCGCTTTGGCAATTGTGTGAGCCATTGGAGTGAGTGATTGTTGTGTATGGCTCTTGGGTTTGTTGTTGGGGGAAACAAAGGATTTGATTTGATTTGATTTTTCTCCTTCAGAGAAATGCACAGAGGATTTTCCTCAGACCACAACTGCCCTCTATCATGCTCAAAGAGGATATGCCCCCATGAAAGAAACAAACAGATAGATCACTGCAAATGATCTGTGTGTGTGTGTGTGTGAGAGAGAGAGTGTGTGAGAGTGTGAGACACATGGGTGCACGTGTTAGTTTGTATGTGAGTGTCTTTTTAACAATGTGTGTGTGTGTGTGTGTGTGTGTGTGTGTGTGTGTGTGTGTGTGTGTGTGTGTGTGTGTGTGTGTGTGTGTGTGTGAGTGGCTGGGGACGGATCTGTCCTCTAGCTGGCAGATGCCCAGTATAGCACAGCTGGGCCCCAGCCACAGGAGGGGTCATGGGGGCCCAAGTTTTCCCCTCGGCCCCTCAAGGCTTCTTTAGTCCTGGCTTTGAGCAGCGCTGCTTTGAACACACACACGTTCATAAACACACACACACACACACATATTGACGAACGCAAACATTTTGCTCACACAAAGCCGGCTCTCACGCTGCGTGTCTCCGTCTCCTCGCTGCCTTGTAACTGATGCCTGCCTCCATCTTGTGATCTGCTCTGCTGGAACATGCAGAGGTCAAGTGGTAGCTGCCATCGGTGGACATCTCTGCCAGCTGTTTGAACTCTGCGGGCGGGGGGCTTCTACCTGGTGAACGACCCTCTGGGACGGGGAGAGACACACCATACCACGTAGTTCAACATCATTATCTGTTAACATGATTGGATGTTTTATAACATAACTGGAACTCTATTTGGTTGTTTTTGGTGAGCAACTTTGATTTCATGTCAGGTGACCTCAAGTGGAATGGTATTACTTCCCTTGTTACCCGGCTACTTAGTTACCCTCTGGAAGTCCAGCCTCATCCCCCAGCTCCCCACAGCCCAAAGAATTCAGGTGCTTCATTCTTTTTATTCTAAAATGTCATGACTTTGTCAATCAATGCGTTCCTCAATACTCAATCTATTAATGCATTGGTCAAAAGCACCCGATTGCTTATAGTTAATTGGTAGATGGAGTAGAATAGATGGATGGAATGTTTTGCCATGGGTCAGAGTACCACTCACTGCATGCTCTGTCTATTTTAATTTGACTCAATATGCAAATTGAGGGGTAAAACATTTCTTTTAAGAATCAATCCCCCCCACCCTTGACTGGTGGCTGCTCCCTCACAAAGAGCAGTCAGTTAGCTGGTATCATCCTGAGCTTTGAGGGAAGCAGTTTAGTTTCAACCCCACACACTTTCTGTTATAGCCCTTGTTACAAATATGGACAATGGAAAATATGCCTAATATCTATCTCCACTTACTTTATCAGCCAAGAACATGATGGTAATTTTGTGCATAGGCAGGGTGTGTGTGTGTGTGTGTGTGTGTGTGTGTGTAAAGGACAAGCAGAGACAGAGACATTGACACACATTTGGCTGCGTTCAAAGAACTTATGCAGGCAAAAACTCCTCAGACTCGACACACGCATACACACAAATATGACATCCCAATGTCACCTCCAGCTATTAGGCCGGGCTTTAATGGCACGGCCGCTCAGGAGTGGCAGTATCGACTGCTCGCACACAAGGTGGAATCCCTCAATATGTCACAATCTAGTTAGCTGTCTTACACTTGCTTCCAAACAGGCATTGATTGAATGATCCCAGTTTACAGAGACAGAAAGGAGGCAGGATCAGTCTCAGCAGTACTGTACATGCATCTTTATTAAGCAGGCTGCGCTCTGTGTGTACAGTGTGAGGGGAGACTGATGGGCAGACAATAGACATGTCTTTATACCAGGAAAATAAACAATGAATACATTAACTTTTTTGTTTTTCATTTTTAGAGGTGTTTCAGACAAGAAATCTTAAAGCGCTGAATGCGTCGAGGCTTGAAATGAAGGCAGCGCAGAGCAGCGGGGCGACCTCTCCTCAGCAGAGATGGATGGCTTTAATTGTCATTGTGTGTCTCTGCTCGTTCCTCCTTTTCCTTCACACCAAATGAACTGCTAACATTTGTTCTTTTTCGGAGGCTGTGAGTGTGGAAGTTGTAATTCACCAGAGGAATTACCGATGGAACCGGAGCACAGGTAATAAAGCTGCATGCAGAGCTCTTTCAATCTAAGATAACTGTCATAATCAGCACCAGCTATAATAATCATAATAATAATAACAATAATGACCATAATAATAATAATGATCCATCTGGTTGCCATCATATTAATAATGATCATCATTTTCCCTAGGTCATAGTTGTTGATGTAGATATTACAGTCATGACAACTTACAGACTCCGACCGAGGTCCAACAAAAGCCCTCCCCTTGATCACCATTAGCAGCCTTGGCAGTCCGTATGTAAGGGGTAGCTGCAGCTTTTGTCTGTGTGTGTGTGTGTGTGTGTGTGTGTGTGTGTGTGTGTGTGTGTGTGTGTGTGTGTGGAAGTGGGGTTGGGGGGGGGGGGTTCCCTAATTTGCACATATGGAAATGCTTTTTCTCACCGCGCCGCCTTCTCTGTTGTGGCCAGATGGAATTAGAGAGCGCTCAGAAGCCGTGAAAGCAAACACATCAAAAAAGAGAAAGAGGGAAGGGGGAGAGCAGGGGGAGAGAGAGAGAGAGAGAGAGAGAGAGAGAGAGAGAGAGAGAGAGAGAGAGAGAGAGAGAGAGAGAGAGGAAGAAAAACAAATAGGAAGAAACAGGCCTAGAAAAGGAAAGTTGTTTTTTTGTGGTTGAAACAAAGAAAGGACAAATTACTGTCGGTAATGTTGGTTTTCCACCTTCCGTCCTCTGGCTGCAGGATGAGGCAAACTGCACACACACACACACACACACACACACACACACACACACATACACATACACACATATACATATATATATATATATATATATATATATATATATATATATATATATACATACATATATATATATATATATATATATATATATATATATATATATATATATATATATATATATATATATATATACATATATATATATATATATATATATTCATATATAAAATAAATGTACATTTACAGACACCTCTTGCCTAAACCTTTTAAGGAGTCATGAAGGGGGGATTGTTGTTTTGTGTAACAAATAAGGTGCTGAATATTCTCTTGGCCCGGGACCAAATCCCTTCGCTCCCCGTTGAGTTTCACATCCTCGTCTAATAACACGCTTGTAATTGGCCCATGCATTGTGAGCCCAGTTATACTGACAAGTCCCCGTAATGGGGGAACTAGGAACTAAACCTCTCACTTCTCTGTCTTCAATACATCTGTAACTGTAAGAGAAACCCGACCATATCAGCTATAATAAACTCCTTTTAATAAAATATTTCAGAATATTTAGGACATAAATAAAGAATAAATCCAGTTGTGTAAAGGACTGATTTAATACAAATATGTTTCACAGGTGAAAGGCACTTGTGATTTCTGAGAGAGAAGAACCCTCTTGTGGTGGTTCAGGAGATCTTCCAGGTTAAAAAATAAAGAATCTGAATCAGAACCATGTATTGCCATGTATGTTTTCACACACTAGGAATTTGTCCTGGCGGAAGGTGCATACATGCAACATTTAACGAGAGCATGAATATTTACAATTGAATCTACAGTAGAATATACAATTAAAGTTACAATAGTGTAAGTGTAAAAGACTGTCGGGCCATATTACTTTACCTGTAACAGATTACATCCACTTGATTCAAACCTATGACAACGTTTCTATGATCCCAACTATAGAGAAAACAACCTAGGAATCCATGAAGCATTTCAATATGCTGACACATTATACAGTATGTCATGATGCTAATTACCAGTGTGATATTAATCCAGTGTGGTGCTGTTTAGTGCAATAGTAGAACAGGGTAGGACACAAACTGGGAACTTTTTTCTTGACTTGTTACATCATCTGGGTGAATTAAATGACAGAGCTGTGATGTGTATTTGCGTTTTGCGACTCAATGATTTATGCATGAGCATATGCATCTGTTCAAGTGAATGCTTTATTTGTGTTCATGAGAGGCTTAAGTGATGTTCTCTCTCTTTCCTTCTCTTGCTCTCTCACCTCCTCCCTCCTTGTCCTGGTCTCAGGGGGTACATTTACAGGATCCCATCGGGGAGAATGTCCCCCATTGTCTCTCCAGCTTCAGTCTTGACTCCAAGCATTTCTGCTCCCAGCCCCAGCTCTAATCCCAGTTCAATGCTTCTTCCAGTTGAAAATTCCCAGTTCCATCTTTAATCCCACCTTTATCTACAATCCCTCCCCCGAGTTTGGATAGCATAACCCCAGTCCCATCCTCAATCCCAATCCCATTCCCGGGCCCAGTGCCAATTTCAGTTTCAGCCACAGTACAGGATTAGTCATAATGAGTCTAACTAATAAGTCTCAACAGTCCTGCATTAAGCCAGTGAAGCCAAAGCAAAGTGCCTTAAACCTGCATTCTTCTAGTAGACTACAAGGCAACTCCTCTGGCTGCAAGTCGGATTCTATAGAAGTCTATGAGAAAAAGACCCTACTTCTCACTCGATGTGTTACTTCAGTAAACAGCATGATACCATCATCTTGATACCGTAACGTCTGGCAGTTGTGTTTTAACTTCATGAAAGTTAACTGTGATATTGTGATCTGCTAAATATGTCTCTTTCAGCGTTCAGTTGCACTTAGCTCCTCCCTCTCATTTCCCTTCTGGTTAAAAAACTAAACACCGACAGCTTGAAAACCGTAGTCCCCGAACCAATGGTTACGTCACGCTAACTTCTTCCACTTCTTATAGTCTTTTATTTAGTCCAATCCCAGTAACAGCCGTAGCTTCAAACCCAGTCTTAAAACTTTAGTCCTAGCTTTAGTGTCAGCCCAAGGTGCAAACAGATTTAGGATCATCCACTGATCTATGTCCCTCTCTCTCAGTGCCAACTTTAGTTTTAGTGTCACTTTAGCCACAATCACAACATCAGTGTGAGCCTAGTTCCACCAGTAGTCCATCTAGGGTCCCAGCCTTTTATCCCATCAGTCCCAGTTGTGTGGTCCCAATTCCATTTTTTGTTAATTTCCAACCCTGCCAATCCCAGTCCTAGTTTTATGCTAGATCCCAGTTTAGCATCAACACAATGTTTGGTTTAATCTCAACTCACTGCTTTAGTGTCAGTCCTATTTTTAGAAGCAGATAAAGCCCTACTCCCTGTCATGAGACCCAGTTTGCAGTCCAACTCCCTGTTGTAGTACCTATCTCATGTTTATCTAATATTGTCATTCCATGAAGTCTCTATCCCAGTGTCGAATTGAGTCCCAGTTTAGCCCTATCTCCACATGAAGTCAGAGTGCCATTAATGGCTTAGGGTTGGTTGCCTCCTCCTTTGGGTCTCAGCCTCAGTCCCAGTAACAGCTCCAGCCCAGGCCACAGCTGCTTTGTATTTGCCCTTCCATTCCTTAGTGTTTCAGTTCTCTTGCCAGGGTCATAATTAACATTTCAACTAGTGGTGGAAAAGCCCCCCCTTCCAGAATGAAAAACACCAACGCTCAACTACTTCAATAAATTCAGAGGGTGGGGGGATGGTAATTAACCATCTGATTAACACTTTCCCTCCCATATTTTCCATTCTAAGTTTTAATGAGGGGACGCGTGTGCACGTACAGATGCACGTGTGTTTTGAGGACTTTCATGGCAGATCCATATGCTTGTGTTAACCTTTCATCTTCTACTTCCACAGACATTCTGGCAGACGCACTAATGTCAAAGAAAAACAGATCCTAATGCAATGTAAAACAATGCAGTGGACCAAAGCTGGAAACGAGGCTCGCTAAATGAAGTTCTAAATGGATCCAGAGTTCACTCACAGATTACTGACACGGTGCCGCAAACCAGGGACTTTGTCTTCATGCTAACTTACAATTGGGGATATGATATTTTGCTCATGGATGGTTGAGAGCCAAACATTCCAAGTATTTACAGCTTTGTGCTGTCTCGACTGAAAAAAGAAAGTATTATGTAAATGTATGACGTGCTGCTGCAGTGTGCTCCAGAGAGAGAAGGTGTGTCATGAACATGAGCATCACTTACCTGAGAAACATCTGCGAATATCACATCTTTGATTACCCTCATTACAAATAAGTATTCACACAAGCAAGTTAAACCCACGTTCAGGGAAGACAATCACTATCTTGTGTTACGTGTTAATAATAGTGACATGTATTTTCATATTGTTGAACATTGTTCTGAAAACAAGCAAAACTATCTTTATTCTCCCAATTGTGTGAATGTATTAATTTGTTTGACTTCATTCTTGAAATATGATAACTTTATTTCTTTATTGAATTTGTATTTTGTTATATTATTTATGTAATAATAATGTATTAAATGAATTGTATAAATATGAACTTTATCATCATAACCTCTTATAGTAATACTTTAAGTAGTTTTTATTTACTTCTCTCCAAATACAACAATTTTATTTTCAAAATACTATGATTTTATTCTGAAATATTTTATTCATATAATTAATATCATATCATGACTGCAAATATTAATGTATATTTTTCCTTTTTTTTCTAAAACACTGGCCAAATACAAACATATATATATATATATATATATATATATATATATATATATATATATATATATATATATATATATATATATATATATATATATATTAGGGCTGGGCACATTAACGCGTTATAAATGCAATCCATTAACGGCGTCAATTATTTTATCATGCGTTAACTGCATGTTTTTTTTAAAGACAGATGGTCTTTAAAGACCGTAGCTTTAGCCGTTAAGGCGCACTATGCGACTTCCATTTTAACTCTTCCGTTTTTCGCCTTCAAAATAAAAGCACCTTATCTAAAAACAGGAAACCAGATACATTTTGCTTACACCAGACAAACAACATGCAACAAAAACAACACAATGAATTGACAACCCGTTTCTATCTTTAGAACACATATTGAGTTACTTACACAGTTCATTATATTGATGAACTGTGGGTGCTGCTTCTTAGAAGGAGAACAAAAGAAGGAGTAGCTTGTCCCTCACAGGGACCCTTACTACTGAACAGACCGTTTATGTTGTTCCCTGATAAAATAAAATGTTTCTTCTGGTACCTGTTCAGAAAAAAAATAAAACAGATTTATATACTGTTGTTAACTTGCTGTTTCTCCAGAGTGCCTGTTATATTGTTCTGATAACATTACTTTAAAATAAAAGCACGCAATACGCTATAGTTTTTCATTCATTTTTGAATTTGGCGCATTAATGCGATTAATCACTGTTAATCACAGAAGAATCATGTGATTAATCAGTTAAATGTGTTCAACTTTGCCCTAATATATATGTGTATGTATATATATATATATATATATATATATATATATATATATATATATATATATATATATATGCCACAATCACACTTTCATTGATATCGTTCGTCCTTTCCGGAGTTCTCTGGACTTCCTGTCTGTGGCCGGCCGGCCTGAGCTGAACCAGTGATGTGCTGGTCAAGCCAACAGAGGAGAGACAAGGAAAAGACAGATGATGCACCAATATGGAGGAATTGAAATTGCAAATGAAGGGGTAAATGAAGATAGATATCAAAAGGTGTATTAACTGAACTGAACATTATGTTTGGCAATCAACTGTGATTGGTGGAAACCTCTAAATGCTCCATAATGACAATGTTATCTGGTCATTTTTTTGTCTTTGCTTTTTTTTTAAAGAGCTGAGGGAAACTATTGTCTCCAGGATTCTTCATCTTTCCTCACCTCATCTTTTCTGACTCTTGAGTTTTTCTCTGGTTGAGGAGTCGCCAGCACCAGAGCCCTGCACCGCTCATCCTCCCCGGCTGGCTTACCTGGGAGGTGGCGTGTAAGGTTAATTGGGAAATGAAGTTGATAAAGTAATTAATGCATTTGTCAGCAGTGTCTTTCTCCTCGCCTGCAGCCATCCTGCAGCGATCAGGCCTTTCTTCCTGCCTGCTGGCTGCCCTGGTGCTGCCGGGGAGATGCTGCACTGATACAGCTCCCTCTCATCCGCACACAGCCTTTTGTTTTTGGGGGGAAATGACAGCAATGTCAGCCCACCCCTGATTAACCAGGGACAATAGCAGGCTGGACCCATTCTGTGTGTCTGTCTGTGTGTGTGCGTGTGTGTGTGTGTGTGTGTGTGTGTGTGTGTGTGTGTGTGTGTGTGTGTGTGTGTGCGTGTGTGCGTGTGTGTGTGTGTGTGTGTGTGTGGGTTGGCATGTACTTTGTGGCTTGCCTGTCTGAGGACCATCTAAAAACAATGTGAAAAGTGTACATTATTGTAGGCTATTGGCTGCCTCTGATATAGGTTATCAGGGTGCAGATTAATTGTCCACAATCCAACAGTTATGGATTCATTGTCATTAAATCATCTCTCATTCTCATCAATTAAATCATCTCTCATTCGCTTTTGAATATGAAATATTGTCATTTAGGATGTTTAACAGGGCTGAAAAACACCTTCCCAAGTAAAACTGTGTAGCTGAAAGGGTACGGTGGCCACAGATTATTTTCATATACGGTTCGTGCTTTTGTACCTCTGCTCTCTTTTACTGCTTATTGTCTCTTTTCTCCCAATATATTAACATGTTTTTGTTATATTTCAAAATAAAAGTTACACCTTCGTCTTCATCTACAACTTATCTCGTCTCAAGTGTCCCAACCAGACACCCACTGCTATTATTATTATTATTGTTATTATTATAATTAAATTAATTGAATTGAAACAAATTGAACTACAAAAGTAATAATAAAACACAATGACAAATACAATTCATAATAATTATAGACATAACACTATAATATTTACAATACTATTTATAATAAATAGAATTGTTTAAGAAGTGTAGAGAGAGAGACCTCCCATGATCCAGAACTGCAACTAGAAACAGAACAGAGCTCAAGTCTGTTGCGGGATTCCTAATTCACTAAATCCCAAGTGGTGCAGATTAATTATAAATGAATGATATGGAGTAAAGCCCCGCGGCCTCAGGGAGACGCTCCCTTCCTCTGTCATGAAATATATATGCGGCTTAACTCCTTTATTAATAACATATTTATAAACGGATTATTGATTCTTAGAATGGACACAGCTTTATCTCTGCAGAGTCAATTTAGTCAAATTAGAGCTTTTGTCAAGATTTTTAATTGATGTGTGTAACACATATGTGATGCTGTGTGTGTGTGTGTGTGTGTGTGTGTGTGTGTGTGTGTGTGTGTGTGTGTGTGTGTGTGTGTGTGTGTGTGTGTTGTGAAGATAATAAATGTACAACCGTAAGAATGCTAGTCCAATTCAAAGGTTTGACTCACAATAGATATAATCCTGAATATATTTTTGTTTTTGCACCAGTTTATTGTTTATTGCTGGCTTATAAAAAAAAGTTTATATTTAGTTCATTTTGAAAGAATATAGGATCATTTTAATATGGGAGAGACGAAGAAGAGGGAGATGAAGTGTCCCTGTGTGGAACCTGAAGAACACATATTTGCATACAAGGAGTCAGGAGGTGAGGGAGGAGGCTCCTGTCTTTGTATTAAACACAGAGGAGTCACTCCTCCTCTCTGCTGCTTCCTGTTTAAATATGGTGACGTTTAACTCCGAGGCCTCAAAAGAAAAGACAGGCCAGGGACCGAAAGGGGGAGGAGCAAAAAGCAGTGGGGGAAAGTAGTGTTGATGTACTTTACTTGATGGGTTTTATTGTATGTGACTTTATATTTCTACTCCACCACATCCCAGAGGGAAATACTGTCCTTTTGATTGCACTTCATGTATTTGATGATTTTAGTTACTTAGTGCTAGAAAATAGTTACTCGACGCTGGTTGTAAAATCATTAATCAGGCCATTTATTCTTTGCAAAAAAGGAGCAGAGCCAGAGATACAGCGTAATGCTTAACAAATTGCATATCCAAGTCTGCTCTCCGAACACTCCCTTATAATACATAACATACACAGGCAAAGAAGCCCTTGTGACGTCTCATCCCATAGATTTGTTTTCCCTCAGCCTTAGCCATAAGAACAACGATGATGTGTATGGTCTTCAGTCTGGAACATACAGACATAGCAGATCACCTGACTCCTAAACTGAGTTTGCTTTGTGTAATGGAAAGTTCACACCGGAGTCACAGGCCATAACACAGCATATATTTAGAGGAAATCAGTTTTTCTCCAACACTTAGTTACTGAAAATAGTTTAGATAGATCCATCCATCCATCCATCATCAGCCGCTTATCCGGGGTCGGGTCGCGGTGGCAGCAGGTTCAGCAGGCCGACCCAGGCTTCCCTCTCACCCGCAACACTTTCCAGCTCATTCTGGGGGATCTCGAGGCGTTCCAAGGCCAGCCGGGAGATATAATCCCTCCAGCGTGTCCTGGGTCTTCCCCGGGGTCTCCTACCAGTTGGACGTGCCTGGAAAACCTCTAATGGAGGCGTCCAGGAGGCATCCTGACTAGATGCCCGAACCACCTCAGCTGACTCCTTTCGACACGAAGGAGCAGCGACTCGACTCCAAGCTCCCCCCTGATGTCCGAGCTCCTTACCCTATCTCTAAGGGTGAGCCCGGCCACCCTACGGAGGAAGCTCATTTCGGCCGCTTGTATCCGAGATCTCGTTCTTTCGGTCACGACCCAGAGTTCGTGACCATAGGTGAGGGTTGGAATGTAGACCGACCAGTAAATGGAGAGCTTTGCCTTCCGGCTCAGCTCCTCTTCACCAAGGCAGTTTGTCCCCACCTGGAGGGAGCAATCCACCGGTTTCCGGCAGAGCACCATGGCCTCATATTTGGAGGCGCTAACTCTCATCCCTGCCGCTTCACACTCGGCTGCAAAACGCCCCAGTGAATGCTGGAGGTCACGGTCCGAGGAGGCAAACAGGACCACATCATCCGCGAACAGCAGAGAGGCGATCCCGAGACTCCCAAACCGGATCCTCTCCGCCCCCTGGCTGATATGGGTGAAACCACCCCAAGGTCTTCCGGCGCTGCCCCCTTGACATGTTGGCCGGGTATAGGAGTTCCTCAAAGTGCTCTTTCCACCGCCCGACATTGTCCCCAGTCCGGGTCAGCAGTTCTGCCCTTCTGCCCTTCTGGCCTGCCGGTACCTGTCAGCTGCTTCAGGAGACCCCTGGGCCAGCCAGGCCCGAAAGGCCTCCTTCTTCTGTTTGACGGCTTCCCTCACCCCCCGTGTCCACCACCGGGTTCTCGGGTTGCCGCCACGACAGGCACCGATGACCTTCCGACCACAGCTCCGAGCAGCCGCGTCCACAATAGAGGCTTTGAACATGGTCCACTCGGGTTCCATGTCCCCAGCCTCCCTCGGGATTTGTGAGAAGTTCTTCCGGAGGTGGGAGTTGAAGACCTCCCGGACAGGATCCTCTGCCAGACGTTCCCAGTTCACCCTCACTACACGTTTGGGCTTGCCAGGTCTTTCTAGCCGACTCCCCCGCCATCTGATCCAACTCACCACCAGGTGGTGATCAGTTGACAGCTCTGCTCCTCTCTTCACCCGAGTGTCCAAGACATACGGCCGCAGATCAGATGATTCGATTACAAAGTCGATCATTGATCTCCGGCCTAAGGTGTTCTGGTACCAGGTACACTTATGAGCCACCTTATGTTCGAACATGGTGTTCGTTATGGACAAACTGTGGCTAGCACAGAAGTCCAACAACAAAACACCATTCGGGTTCAGATCGGGCAAGCCGTTCCTCCCAATCACGTCCCGCCAGGTTTCTCTGTCATTGCCCATGTGAGCTTTGAAGTCTCCCAGGAGAACTATGGAGTCGGCAGGCGGCACCCTTTCCAGGACCCCTCTCGCCGACTCCAAGAAGGCCGGATACTCTGAAATGCTGTTCGGTGAATAAGCACAAACAAAAGTCAGAGCCTTACTCCCCACAACCCGTAGGCGCAAGGAGGCGACCCTCTCGTTCTCCGGGGAAAACTCCAACATAGCAGCGCTCAGCCGGGGGCTCGTGAGTATCCCCACTCCCGCCCGGCGCCTCTCAACCTGGGCAACTCCAGAAAAGGACAAAGTCCAACCCCTCTCCAGGAGCCTGGTTCCAGAGCCCGTGCTGTGTGTGGAGGTGAGCCCAACTATATCTAGCTGGTACTGCTCCACCTCCTGCACCAGCTCCGGCTCTTTCCCCGCTAGCGAGGTGACGTTCCACGTCCCTAAAGCCAGTCTATGCTGCCGGCGATCGGCTCGCCCAGGTCTCAGGTCTCAGGTTTTTTGAACCGCTCTTAGTCTGGGCTCTCCCCCGAGACCTGTTTGCCTTGGGAAGCCGTACCAGGGGCTGATGCCCCGGACAACATAGCTCCCAGGATCACTGAGCCACTCAAACTCCTCCACCACGTTAAGGTGGCGATTCATTGGAGGAGCATAGATAGGAGCATTTAGATAGATTATAAAATAATATGAATATATGAAATTAATGCATTGTTATACAGTAGTAAGTACTGTCAGTACCCATCAGTATTAAAACACTATTACAAGTATCTCTAATGCAGCCAGCTACAACAGTGAAATGCATCTTACATTTCACTGCTTTAATAATAATAACACAATGGCAAAATATGTAATAATGTAACAACTAAAGAGTCCATTTGGACCAAATAGAATGCAGGACCTTTAGTTTTAACAGAGTAGTAGTATTACTTTTTACTTCACTTTTACTAAGTCCAATATCTTCATACTGGAAGAAAGAAAGAAAGATAGAAAGAAAGAACATAGAGAATGGAAAAGATTCAGAGTGAAACAAAAGGAAGAAGAAGAATTAGAGCACCTGTATTTAGAACAAAGGTCTTTATTAGGCCTTGGTTCTACTTTATAAAAATAATACACATTCTCACAATACAAAATACTGTTTTCGTATTTCTTATTGTAAGTAAGTATTTACAGTCTAAAGACTTTATAACTAAATAAATAACATAAAAAAAACTATATTGTAATAATTCCGTTTTCAGCTTTCAAAGGATATTTGTGCTAATAAAGAAGAGAATGTTATACATGAGGCTTTCACCATCGCAATGTCACACAGCAAAGTAGCTCCTGCCCTCAGCCTCCAGTGACGAGAAGACCTTATAACCTCATACAGCTCACCCTGTTTGTGTGGATGTGATGTCACGACCTCCAGTCGGCCAGGTCGAGCCACAGCCAGGAGCAGCTCAAGGTGTGCAGTGATCCAGAGGAGGTTTATATATTTGCTGAAAAGAAAGCAGAGGGCCGGCTGGCAGGTGTGGAACAACAGTGACTGTACCTGGTAAACTGGTGATCAATAGTGACTGAACCTGTTGAACAATAGTGACTGTACCTGGTAAACTGGTGATCAATAGTGACTGAACCTGTTGAACAATAGTGACTGTACCTGGTAAACTGGTGATCAATAGTGACTGTATCTGGTGAACAATAGTGACTGTACCTGGTAAACTGTACCTGGTGATCAATAGTGACTGTATCTGGTGAACAATAGTGACTGTACCTGGTAAACTGTACCTGGTGAACAATAGTGACTGTACCTGGTGAACAATCGTGACTGTACCTGGTAAACTGGTGATCAATAGTGACTGCACCTGGTGAACAATAATGACTGCACCTGGTGAACAATAATGACTGCACCTGGTGAACAATAGTGACTGTACCTGGTGAACAATAGTGACTGTACCTGGTAAACTGGTGATCAATAGTGACTGTACTAGGTGAACAATAGTGACTGCACCTGGTGAACAATAGTGACTGCACCTGGTGAACAATAGTGACTGCACCTGGTAAACTGGTGATCAATAGTGACTGTACCTGGTGAACAATAGTGACTGTACCTGGTGAACAATAGTGACTGTACCTGGTGAACAATAGTGACTGTACCTGATAAACTGGTGATCAATAGTGACTGTACCTGGTGAACAATAGTGACTGTACCTGGTGAACAATAGTGACTGTACCTGATAAACTGGTGATCAATAGTGACTGTACCTGGTGAACAATAGTGACTGTACCTGGTGAACAATAGTGACTGTACCTGATAAACTGGTGATCAATAGTGACTGTACCTGGTGAACAATAGTGACTGCACCTGGTGAACAATAGTGACTGCACCTGGTGAACAATAATGACTGCATCTGGTGAACAATAGTGACTGCACCTGGTGAACAATAGTGACTGCACCTGGTGAACAATAATGACTGCACCTGGTGAACAATAGTGACTGTACCTGGTGAACAATAGTGACTGTACCTGGTGAACAATAGTGGCTGTACCCGTTAAACAATAGTGACTGTACCTGGTGAACAATAGTGACTGTACCTGGTAAACTGGTGATCAATAGTGACTGTACCTGGTGAACAATAGTGACTGTATCTGGTGAACTATAGTGACTGCACCTGGTGAACAATAGTGACTGCACCTGGTGAACAATAGTGACTGTACCTGGTGAACAATAGTGACTGTACCTGGTGAACAATAGTGACTGCACCTGGTGAACAATAGTGACTGTACCTGATGTACAATAGTGACTGTACCTGGTGAACAATAGTGACTGTACCTGGTGAACAATAGTGACTGTACCTGGTAGACTGGTGATCAATAGTGACTGTACCTGGTGAACAAAAGTGACTGCACCTGGTGAACAATAGTGACTGTACCTGATGTACAATAGTGACTGTACCTGGTGAACAATAGTGACTGTACCTGGTGAACAATAGTGACTGTACCTGGTAGACTGGAGTGACTGTACCTGGTGAACAATAGTGACTGTATCTGGTGAACAATGGTGACTGTACCTGGTGAACAATAGTGACTGTACCTGGTGAACAATAGTGACTGTACCTGGTGAACAGTAGTGACTATACCTGGTAAACTGGTGATCAATAGTGACTGTACCTGGTAAACTGGTAATCAATAGTGACTGTACCTGGTAAACAATAGTGACTGTACCTGGTGAACAATAGTGACTGTACCTGGTGAACAATAGTGGCTGTACCCGTTGAACAATAGTGACTGTACCTGGTGAACAATAGTGACTGTACCTGGTAAACTGGTGATCAATAGTGACTGTACCTGGTGAACAATAGTGACTGTATCTGGTGAACTATAGTGACTGCACCTGGTGAACAATAGTGACTGCACCTGGTGAACAATAGTGACTGCACCTGGTGAACAATAGTGACTGCACCTGGTGAACAATAGTGACTGTACCTGGTGAACAATAGTGACTGTACCTGGTGAACAATAGTGACTGCACCTGGTGAACAATAGTGACTGTACCTGATGTACAATAGTGACTGTACCTGGTGAACAATAGTGACTGTACCTGGTGAACAATAGTGACTGTACCTGGTAGACTGGTGATCAATAGTGACTGTACCTGGTGAACAAAAGTGACTGCACCTGGTGAACAATAGTGACTGTACCTGATGTACAATAGTGACTGTACCTGGTGAACAATAGTGACTGTACCTGGTGAACAATAGTGACTGTACCTGGTAGACTGGAGTGACTGTACCTGGTGAACAATAGTGACTGTATCTGGTGAACAATGGTGACTGTACCTGGTGAACAATAGTGACTGTACCTGGTGAACAATAGTGACTGTACCTGGTGAACAGTAGTGACTATACCTGGTAAACTGGTGATCAATAGTGACTGTACCTGGTAAACTGGTAATCAATAGTGACTGTACCTGGTAAACAATAGTGACTGTACCTGGTGAACAATAGTGACTGTACCTGGTGAACAATAGTGGCTGTACCCGTTGAACAATAGTGACTGTACCTGGTGAACAATAGTGACTGTACCTGGTAAACTGGTGATCAATAGTGACTGTACCTGGTGAACAATAGTGACTGTATCTGGTGAACTATAGTGACTGCACCTGGTGAACAATAGTGACTGCACCTGGTGAACAATAGTGACTGTACCCGGTGAACAATAGTGACTGTACCTGGTGAACAATAGTTGACTGCAGTCTGATGTACTTTGTATACCTTCATTTTTTTCCTAGCCAGGGTTCTGTGAAAGATTGTTCTAGTACAGTACATCTCAAAGAATAGAAACATACAAAGGCTGAAGAAAAGAAAATATAGCTGATGGATTTGACATTGCAGGTTTTTACAACAACACATAATGATTGTGTTGTTTTCAATTAGTGTTTACATGATTTTTCGTGTGTGAGTGTTTTCCTGATGATTGCAAGAGATTTCATTCTTGAATGTGTGGGTCTAATAGAAGTCTGTAAAACAAATGATTTGAATTCATTTGAACTGCAATAACAAGACATACAAACTTTGAGGAAACCAACTTTGGTCAACTAGAATCTTTTTTTTGTTGTGTGAAATGTGTTTATAAACTGCACTGATGACAGAAGAGAAATCAAGCAAGACAATAAGTGAAAAAGAAGAGAAAGAACAGTGAAGAGACTAGAGGTAATAATAATAATAATAATAATAATAATAATAATAATAATAATAATAATAATAATACATTAATTTTGTATAGCGCTTTTCAAAATGCTCAAAGACGCTTTACATGGGACAGAGACAAACAGAACAAAACAAAGAAAGACAATAGAGCAAACAAACAGAACATCCCCGGCACAAAAGAAAACTGGAGAAGCTGTGCAGAATGAGTCCTGTAGTGGAGGGTATGGAGAAGGGGTTAGCAGGTGAAGGGTAAGGAGAAGGGGTTAGCAGGTGAAGGGTAAGGAGAAGGGGTTAGCAGGTGAAGGGTAAGGAGAAGGGGTTAACAGGTGAAGGGTAAGGAGAAGGGGTTAGCAGGTGAAGGGTAAGGAGAAGGGGTTAGCAGGTGAAGGCGAGTTTGGAGAGGTGAGCCTTGAGGGCCTGCCCGAATGAAGACATGGTGGGAGCCCGACGGATGTGGAGGGGAGGGCGCACCAGAGGAGGGAGGGTGCAACAGCTGAAGGCCCTGTGCTCTGAGTCGGCGGACCTGAGGCAACGGGCCGGGGTGTCAAGGAGGAGGAACAAACAAACCCCCTGCGGGAGGCTCTGTGGCTGCAACGGGGCCGACGGAGCAGTCCAAGTGCGCCGATGGCCGAGACGAGCAGAGAAGCTGTTGAGCTGGAGGAGCCGCGAGGTGGAGCACTGCAGAACCATGCCAGCCCAGAGCAGCAGCAAGGAGCACGGACAGGAGTGTCTAGGAGGGAGCCGGTTGGCTTGTCGACAGCCGCCGGCCAGCGAGCTAGTCCAGGGAGTAGACGGTAGCCATGAAGCGCAGGTGAAACGACGGGCACGTCAAGACAATCCACAGCAGGCAGGTGATCGGAGCAGGACAGTCGAGAGGCCATCCAGGCAACGGGCCTGAGAGCAGTAGCATGGACATGGTATCAGCAGGGAGCCGGCTGGCTTGTCGGTAACCACCAACTAGCGAAAGACCGTCATTTAGCCAGTTAGTTGTCCAGGAAGTAGACGGTAGCAGAGGAGATCAGGTGCAGCAGGTAAGCAAACTAATCCAGGACGAAACGTTGCAGTAGAAATCAGAGTACGTTGAATGAACTTAACTACACTGATAAATGAATAATACGGTAGAAAAAACAAAACAAACAAAAACGGTGCCAGACGGAGCGGCGTTAGACTCGCCAGCGTACCCGTTACCTAGGTAGAACATGAAAAGAGACCAGACAGAGAAAAGAAGAGAGCCTATTATTCAGAATCTGTGTGTGTGTGTGTGTGTGTGTGTGTGTGTAGCTGTGTATGATACATGCACTGTGGCTGGTATGCATCCTGTTTTTACGTGTGTCTGTGTTTTTACGTGTGTGTGTGTGTGGCTGTTGCCTTAATGTTGGCCTCCAGAGAGCCAAGCTAGAGTTGGGTAAGAGAAGACAAGCTGTTCCACATCGGCGTGGCAACACCTGCTATTACAGAGGCCGTCTGTCACTCAACCTGGCCCAACACACACACACACACACACACACACACACACACACACACACACACACACACACACACACACACACCACTCGTCTCACTCCCATATTAAAAAAAATATATAAAAATAAATCCCTTTCAAGTAAACCAGATTGCTCCATCAGACAGAAACCAATGACATGTGCAATCACTTTGTTAGAACCATGCAAATAAAGTTCTAGCTGTGCATAAAATAACTAATATTTAGCAAAAAAAGTACCTACTGTTTTGCACTGAATATATTTTCAAGAGAATAACAATAACGTTCAACCCGTGCAGATGTGTGAGCATCACGTTGTATCAGCATTAGTGCTGCAGTGAGCTGCTTTCTTCTACACATATTTTTAAAACAGGGATTTGATACTGCCGCTCTCAATTCATGCTCAATGTTGAGCTTAGATTTATATTCTGTTTTCAGAGACGCAACAGCAGAAAAGCCGACCTCACGGAGATCTCACAGTAAACAGGAAGTGGATGGAGAGCTTCTGTTTCCAGACAACTGCGTTCATGAGAGGGCTAACCACAGAGTACAGGAAACCCACTTCAACAGACCAGTATCTTAATTCAAGCTCTAAGCACCTCTCACAACGAAACCGATCAGTGGTGAAGAACCTGAAGCCCAACAGCATGTCAGCAGAGATCAGCTCTGAGAGCCGCCCTAACATCAGGAGGAGCACTGCTGATTCAACAGTGACCGCACTTGTGAAACAAGCTGTCAACATAACATGGATCTATTCTCACTGTGTAAAGTTAGACATGGTTAACATGTTAGCCAACAGTTGCTCAGCGACTGATCAGCACAGCATCCATACTGCTTTCAGCAATGTTCAGGGTTGGGAGGATTACTTCAGAAATGTATTCTGATGCAATTCATAATTAGCTCATACAACATGTGATCAGTAGCTAATCCACGTACCACAGTATAAAAGTAACAATCATGACTAGTAACTTTATGTTACATTTGGATTACCGCAAAACCAAATATAAACATAAAGACAAGATAAGAGGAAAGTATTAGGAATGTAAATTAGAAAAGGGGAACATCATAGTACAGCAGTAGTGGGCCGTCAGGGCCTGCTAAGCCTTCTCTGCTGGCCTAAATCAAAGTTATAGCTATTTTATAATGTAATTGTTTTTTCACAAATACACTACATGTATTATATTTATATCCGCTTATTTTCTCATTGCACAGCTCCTTGTCTTCCTCTGTTGCTCTGCCTGCAGTCTTCAGCATGCAGGCAGTGCAGCTTCTTTTAAGGAGAAGCTTTCATCCAATCATATTTTCTCTCTCCTGTGTCTCTATGTCAGCAAAGCAGTTTAAGCAGTTTAAGCCATTGCAGATTAAAGTACCCTGCTGATGGAACCGGCCTGGAAGCGGTCCTGCCTGCTGCCATGGCCCTGCTGATGGAACCGGCCTGGAAGCGGTCCTGCCTGCTGCCATGGCCCTGCTGATGGAACCGGCCTGGAAGCGGTCCTGCCTGCTGCCATGGCCCTGCTGATGCCCCTCCTCTCTACCTCCTTCTGCTTAATGGATCGTGGTTATCTGGATCATAGACCATGCCTACTACTCATTATATGAATAATTTCTGTCATATTCATTGAATGTGCTGCAACTCTGTTACGTTATTCATTCTGGCCACATGACATCTATTGCTTCTGTCCATCTGGGGAGAGGGATCCTCCTCTGTTGCTCTCCCTCAGGTTTCTTCCCCTTTTTTCCCTGTGAAAGGGTTTTTACTATCTTTATTGGGGGAGTTTTTCCTGATCCGATGTGAGGTCCCGGGACAGGGATGTCATGTGTACAGATTGTAAAGCCCTGCGAGGCAAACTTGTATTTGTGATGTTGGGCTATATAAAATAAACTGAATTGAATTCGTATTATTTTTATTGTGAATATTTAAATGCATTTGTGGTGCGGTTGGTTTACTGCTAGACTGCCCCATAAACACAGGTGCATGCCCTTTGTGTTTTTTGACCACAATGAAAATGCTGTTTTTGACGGCATAATGCCAACAAATATGCCGTGAGGCAGACTGTTTGGGTTGAGTAATAACATGCTGTAAATGATGACGGTTTGTGTGAGTCGTGTCTAACTGTTTGAGACGCATGTCCTGAAGTGTTTAATGTGTTTGTATCTGCAGGATATTGCTCTTTGATCTAAACACATTTCATAACCGTAATCCTGCCTGTGATCCTCATTATTACCAAGTATATGGATAATCTAATTATGACCTTTTTTCTGTAACTGGAAAAGAAAACCTCTATTTGGTTTAATTCTTCTTAGGTAACGCTATCCTGTGCCTGGCTCTGCTGTGGTTTCCTCCTTACCTTGCATGGCAGCTGGCAGATACGGCCGGAGATTAGGAGTGTGTGATGACACGGAGGCAATTGTTCAAACAACAATGGCGGCTCCTAAAGAGATTAGCATATATGCTGTGATAGCATCAACTGAACTGGAGAGTATTTCTTCATTAAGAGAACAGCAAAGAGCTGCACTGAAGGCTTCCCCCGATAGTAAAGGTGTTTCCTCTTTGGTCCTGGCCGGCTTGGGCAACATTCTGATTGATTATTTTTGAAAATGCTTGCCATTTTACAAGCAGTATCCCATGATGGCTTCACAGGTGATTCTCTGACAATCTGTCGGATTAGACTCCACCAGCTACTGAGGAAAACATCCGCCCCTTTAGCTGCTAAATGCTGCACTATGTTCACCCAGTCGTACCTGTGTCTGTCTGCTGTGTAGCGATCACAGCTGTAGGAAACCTACTGTTTCCAAGGTCAGATAGAAACATGCATGCTCAAATCCATGAGCTTGCTTGCTAACTTGAGGTTAAGTCTCCACGGCTGATAGTATGCAACACTTTAAAAAAAAAGAGAAGTTAAATCAGAGCACTGTGTCTAATGGCTGGTTTGGAGACAAACGTGCAATTGGACCCCTCTCCAGTTTATTAATATTTTCACATCTAATGAGAGCAGCAATTGCAACGCCTGCATTCAATCATTCCATTTGTCCTCTGGACATGACAGGACATGAACATTATCAATACAGCACATTATACTCATGAGCTATACAGCTCACAATTAAATTATTTCAGCCACAGGCCTGTTGCCTTTAAATCACTCGAGATGGTAGTTATACGGTTGTAAAGAGTAAATGGCATATGGCGGTTATTATTTAGTGTCGCAGTGTAAACTTCTGAGGGACCACTCGAGTAGAGTTAAAAAAGTGTTGGCAGATGTTGAAGCGCGAAAAAGAAGATGGGGAAAGCATACAAAAAGGGCAAGGATATGAGAGGGAAAGGGCCAAATGTGATGATGAAGAGCTAAAGCCTGAGGGAAGGTAAGGCCTGAGGGGAAACCATGGCTACGAGTCACAGAGAAAGAAAGAGAGAGAGACGGTGGAGGATAAAGAGCTGTGGAACAGGCAGACATCTTGGTCTGTCTCCCAGTGGATTGTGGGAGTCAGTGGTGCAGCTTTGCAGAACCTGTGCTTAGCAGCGTGTTTACATTAATGAGCTAAGAGCTGCTCTGAGTCTCTGATCACACACACACACAAACACACACACACACACACACACACAAACACACAAACACACAAACACACACACAAACACACAAACACACACATGCACACACAATACACTCATAAACAATACACGCAACCACACAAACACACACATGCACACGCACGCACAATACACTCACACACACAATGCACACAACCACACACACAACACACGCACACACACACACACACACACACACACACACACACACACACAATACACTCATACACAAACACAATACTCTCACAAGCAAAACATCAGCCCATATAAGCACATTGTCAACCTCACACTTGTTGCAAAAGGAGAACGAGGAGAATGAGGAGAACGAGGAGGATGAGGAGAACGAGGAGAACGAGGAGGACGAGGAGGACGAGGAGAAGGACGAGGAGGACGAGGAGAAGGACGAGGAGGAGGACGAGGAGAAGGACGAGGAGGAGGCCGAGGAGGACGAGGTGGACGAGGAGGAAGGGGAGGAAGAGGAAGAGGAAGACAAGAAGGTGCTCAAAGAGGGCCAACTCTGACAAATGAGATCCGCACAACACTGGTTGACCACGTTGTCAACCACGGCCTGACGCTGAGGGAGGCTGGACTGCGGGTACAGCCAAATCTAAGCCGACATACAGTGGCAAGTGTGATGAGAACATAGTGGAAAATAGGTATTGTAAAAATATCATCATATCAAAAACATCTGCACGGTTTCAGTAACTGCTTACAGCACTGTATTCTATGCACTATCAGCACTTCTGTTACCTTTTCCTGTGAAATTACTGTACTATTGTATGCTGTTTTTTTTCTACATAGGATTGAGGGTCAGGGACGACAGGGGGAAGGCCTCCTATGTTCACAGAACAGCAAGAGAGGGAGATAGTAAACATGGTGTTGGCCAACAATGCTATAACACTCAAGCAGCTCCAAGCTAACATTGTCAATAACCACGCCATTTTCAACGATATCCATCAGGTCTCAACATCAACACTGGCACGCATCCTAAAAAAATAACATATTCAAATGAAGCAAATATATCGAGTGCCTTTGGATTGCAATTCCGAAAGGGTGAAACGACTGCGGCATGATTATGCAGAGGTATGTATTCCCTTTAGCAGTGTGACCTTGCATACTGTCTCATAATCGTTTACTGTACTGTAATATGTATACTAGATCTACACTTAACTACGCAATTTTGCCTGACACTGTTTTTCAGAGAGTTTTACGACTGGATGGAGAGGAGATCCAGCATGTTCATTTACGTAGATGAGGCTGGGTTCAAGCTGACGAGAACACGGAGGAGGGGAAGAAGCATCATTGGCCACAGGGCTGTAGTCAATGTCCCAGGGCAACGTGGGGGTAACATAACACTCTGTGCAGCCATTTCACAGAACGGGGTCCTCCACCGCCATGCCCATATGGGCCCTCGCAACACAGCACTCATACTTACATTCTTGGACCAATTGCACAACACAACAGCAGCAAATGAAATCGATCATATGCGATACATTGTTGTCTGGGACAATGTGTCTTTCCACCGCTCTGCTCTGGCTCAGAACTGGTTTCAGCAACATCCACATTTCACCGTTCTATATCTTCCACCATACTCTCCATTCCTCAACCCTATAGAAGAGTTTTTCTCGGCATGGCGGTGGGAGGTATATGATCTCCGTCTCCAGGCTGAGGAACCCCTCATCCAAGCCATGGAGGAGGCCTGTGAGCAGATGGAGGTAGCAGCAATGCCAGGATGGATTCGTCATTCAAGACGTTTCTTTCCAAGGCGTCTTGCTAATGACAACATTGCCTGCGATGTTGATGAAATTCTCTGGCCAGATCCAGCTAGGCGAAGAGGCAATGTGTAGTTTAAAAAAAAATAAAAAATAAAAAAATTCTGAATGCTTAAACACTAACAGTGATTCTTGAATTAGAGGAGGACGAGGACGTGAACAAGTAAGAAGAGGAGGAGGAGGACGACGACGACGACGACGAAGAGGTGAAGTAGGACGGGGGATAAGAAGAGGACGGGGAAGAGGAAGAGGAAGAGGAGTCAGGAACACAATAACTGATGAGATCAGAGCGACTGTGGTTGACCATGTTGTCAACCATGGGATGACCATGAGGGAGGCTGGGCAACGGGTTCAACCAAATCTGAGCCGCTATACTGTTGCAGGTATCATCCGGGTATTTCGGAATGAGAACCGGTAAGTAACTGTAAGTGCTGTAGACTTACTGGTACAGTAATATGTACTGTACTTTCATAATGAGAAGGATCTATCACTAAAACCAGTTACGTAAATGTTTTTACCGCACTGCAAGAAAACCAATATCTGGTGGAAGAGGTCGACTGTTCGCCCCAGAGCAGGAGACCCACATTGTAAATATGGTCATTCCAAATAACTGTATCAGACTCCGAGAACTGCAGGCCCACATACTAGCAGACACCATGTTCCAAAACGTCAACAGAGTGAGTGTCTCTGCACTGTCTCGTCTACTGAAACGCAACAGGATGAGGATGAAGCAGCTGTACAGAGTCCCTTTTGAAAGAAACACAGACCGTGTAAAACAACTGAGATATGAATATGTGCAGGTAAGCTATACTATCCTATCATTGGTACTGGATCTGGAAGTGTATGGTGCTACATCACATTGACTGATCCCTGTCTTGTCGTGCTGTGCTACATTGTTTTGTCTCTTTCAGAGGGTCATGGAGCTAGATGCACATGCAGTAAATCATGAGCTAATATATGTGGGCGAGGCAGGTTTCAACCTTGCAAAAACAAGGGACCGCGGCAGAAATATCATCGGACACTGTGCCATCATCACCGTCCCGGGACAACGTGGTGGCAACATAACAATGTGTGCTATTAGTCAAAACGGCGTCCTTCACCATCATGCAATCCTAGGCCCATACAACACTGCACACATTATCACTTTTCTGGACACCCTCCACAATAGACTAATTCCCAATGACCAGGGGCCAGAGCAGCTCAGGTACGTTATCATCTGGGACAATGTTAGTTTCCACCGGGCTGCTCTGGTCTGCAATTGGTTCACAGGTCACCCACTTTTCATGGCACTCAATCTCCCCCCATGCTCTCCGTTCTTGAATCCTATTGAGGAATTCTTCTCTGCATGGCGTTGGAAGGTGTCTGATCGCCAGCCCCACCAACGCATACCCCTTCTACAGGCAATGGAGGAGGCTGGTGGAGACATCAATCAGGGGTCATGCCAGGGCTGGATACGGCACTCCAGGCGATACTTTCCACGCTGCTTAGCTCAAGACAACATCGCATGTGATGTAGATGAAGTCTTAGGGCCAGACCCACAAAGAAGGCCAGATTGTGCCTAATTTTTTTCTGCTCTTTTTTTTTTCTAACACAAATGTTATTGTTTTCTTCTACTGCGCTTTTGTTTGTTGTTTGAGTGTTAGGAACAAAAATTAAACTTTTCTTATTTGTACGCATTTGGATATCTGTGTGTGTGTGTGTGTGTGTGTGTGTGTGTGTGTGTGTGTGTGTGTGTGTGTGTTTACTACACAGAAAAAGCAAAAGCCACAAGTGTTTTTCATTCATACTATCAGTGCATAGTTGGTGCTTTGTGTGCTTATTCAAATGATGGTTTGTGTGTACTGTATTGACACAAAAACAAATGTTTTTCAAAGAGTTTGAAGAGTTTTGCAAGAATTGTTTGCTTTTGCAAGAGATATATAATGTTTTGCTGGTTTGGTGAAAGGTTTTGTGGTTAGTGTGTAGAGTTTTGCAAAAATAGCCTATAGTTTCAAAGATAGTGCCTAAGCATTCAGAAAAAACTGTAACTTACAATATGTAAAGTGACGTTTGGTTACAGTATTATGAATCTCTATGTCAACATTTTGGACATGTTGAGAAATGAATGAGTTTCTTCAGTCTGCAACATTGGTCTTGTGTAGTGTTTGGTGAATTTACATTATATTTGTACTTTGTTGATCGTAGCCTACTCTAATCATAGGGAAGTAGAAGTGCTAAAAGTGTGTAGGTTTATCTCAGCAGAGTGGAACTCGTGCAAACAGAGTATAGTAATGTGAAACCTGTGTGTTTCATGTGGTTACAAAGTGTGGTTTTTAAGAAGAAGTGTATAGCTTTTACAAGGGTGTTTAATTTTGCAAAGGATCTGTAGTGTTTTGCTAATTGTGTATGTGGTTGTGCTAATTGTGTGTAGTGTTTTGAAAACACGGGCCCTGTTTTGAAAATCCAAATAGGTAATCAATGAAAAAAAAAAGAGAAAAATGATATATTACAAACCATTAAGTATCAGAATGAAAAATGATGATCTATTGAAGTACTGCCTCATGCAGGTAGCAATATGCAAATACATTTAAATTGTATTTTTGTTTGTATACGTGATGTGTTCTTTTGTTAGTACCCATTAATTTCTGGGATTACCAATGTTTTCTTATTTTTGCTCTTCTCTTAGGTAAGAGAACATTTTACAAGTGGCCAAGATAAGAAAACACATCTTGTGTTCACATTTCACAAAGCCTTCAGATTTGTTTTTTTGGGGGGGGAGATGCAGATTCTCTAAAAATAATAATAATAATAATAATAATAATAATAATAATAATAATATTATTATTATTTTCGTTTTATTTTGTACCCTTGAAGTAGCTCTTGGTTTCAAAAAGGCCGGTGACCCCTGCATTAAGGTCTCGGACTGTTGGTAGTTGTAAAAATAATGAAGAATAATCAAGGAAACCTTGCAAATGAATGCAAAAACCACATGATGAAAATGTTCCTTCTAGGGAGACAACATTGACGGTACGGTAGTCTTTTTCTGTTCAATTTAAAATGTAATGCAATTTGTGCATTCAGTTAATAAAAAATGATTTACTGTAACATTTTGGTCTACGTGTCTTATTTTATCGTATTGTTATATAATAATAATTCATTCAACGGGATTATTTTTTATTCAAGTGTAAACATATTGTACATGGATTTATTTAAATGTAAAAATAGATGTAAGCAAATTGTTCTGTTACTACGACATAAATCCATTTCATTTGGTTTAGAAACCCACATTACTCTATAAAAGATCAAAGAGCAAAGTTGTGGCAACTGCCGCAAAAACTAGTGGCAGCTCATTTAGGTGCCGCGGCACCTGAGAGGTGCCACAGGAAGTGCCTATACGAGGTGCTGGTGCCACAATTTGAGCTTGCTCCTACTGAACTAAGTATTACATGGAGATGATCATACGATGTTATCAAAGCTGATACATGTAACACAATAAACCTCTAGAGCGCATGTATTGTGTATTTATCCTCACTGGTCTACATTATCTTTTCATTGCTCTTTGTACCTTTATTTAATTGTTGGTTACTAAGGCCGGTCCAGCTCACGCAGGTATACGATGTATGCTGTTTCCTGTCTGGGCAAAACCAGAATAAACAGCAAATAGATGAGACCTGAGGTCTGTGCTCTGTCTGTGTATAAGTGTGTGTTGACAAGGATTATACAGCGGTGCAGGGCAGGGAGGGTGGTGGTGGTTGTGGTGGGTGGATGTTATGTGAGGTGCTGTCGACAGCATGTGATCGTCTCAGGCTTGCAAAACAGCAAGAGCTTTATTTTCCTCCCTCTCAACCCGCTCTCTCTGTCGTCTCGAGCATCTTGGAAAGGGCTCAGATCATATGCAAAGCTGTTTTATGCTAATGTGTGTGTACACACTTTGGTAGTGGCGTCGGACCGGCATACACAAACTACATCACAGCCTTTCTTCTCCACCTGCCTGCCGCCTCTGGCTTCATCTCCTTTTCTCTTCTAGTTTTCTTTCTCAGCACAAGACAATTTCCTACCTTAGAATAATGTGGGCGATGGGAAAACTAAAGGAAAACTCTCAACTTTTGGTCATGTCAGAAAGGAAAGGAACCCCACTTTCATTTAAGAACGTAATCCCAAAAGAGCCGGGCCAGAGACTCCAATTTGATTTTCTAGACTTTCTTGGAGTATACTGTGTGTCAGAACTACATTGTTGTGAACACAGAGGTTACAGAAGATGATCATTTACCACTGAAGTCAGTGAAGTGGCAGGCCCCGAAAACAGATTTAAAAGGTTCTAAAAGATTCATGTGAAATATGTGGGCTGAAAGTTGCTGAGACTTTCTCAAACGTTTGAAAAAAATGGAATGTTAGATTCTGGTCGAGAAGAATTCAGAGAGTAGATGTTTAACACAGCAGTCTTACAGCTAGTGGACAGTTGGAATTGACAACATTCATGGCCAGAAAAAGCGAGAGATGTTTAAAAAGTGTAACCGGTTTAAGGAGGCAGGTAGCCGTTTTACAAGTTAAAACAAAACCTCACATTCACTTCTTTTAGTAGTCCGAGCTACTTGGTCATTGGTGGGGAAACCTGAGAAGCGTTTCAGAAAACTGTCTGTCTCCTTTCAGCAAGTGGGAACAGCACCAGAGTGAAGGCCAGTTATTGGCGAACTAACTTTTTTAATTAACTGACTTAAACAAAACAGGAAAATAGCCCATAATTCTCAAAGTGACAGTTTTTCCTCCCAACTGAATGATTAATGTGTGTATTTGTTCAGTTGGAGGAGTTGAAGTGACCAGGCGTCTGGCAGTGCAGAGGCTGTTTAACACCATGTGAGGAAACATCAAGGCCGTCTGTTGATCACTTGGCCAAATACACTTCTCTTCTTTCACTGTCTCTCTCACACCTTCCAGCAATGTGATAGTAGCATTTTAATGAAAATGTTTTTCCAGACCTCAGGTTTTTTTCATCAAGAATCTTTTTGCATGGAGGAATAACATTGCATGAAAGAGTCTTTAATTTATGAGACATATTTTTTTCTTTTTGTTTGTTTGTTTACGTGTAGGAAGTTATGAATCACATCACCATGCTTTAGAGGATATAAATCCATGGCGGTGATGGTGATAAACCTTACTGAGGGAAAATTGACTAATAAAGCTTCCACCAGTGCTGGCCTCTGGATTTCAAGCAGATTAAACCACTTCCCTTTGGCTAGTAACATTCCTGCTGCATGTGCAAGTAAACACCTTATACACACACACACATATACACACACACACACACACACCCGCACGCACACACACACATACACACACACACACACACACACACACACACACCACACACACAATTAAGATATGATATAATTAGGACTAATCATCTCCAGAGTTCGCATAAAGTAGAAGAGCCAGAATTATTTTTTCCTTTTTGTTTTTACAGTTTGGCAAATCAACAAAAGCGGTGGGAAGTGGAGTTCCTCATTTCCAGTGTTTATTGGAAGAGGCACAGTGAATGGTGGGCAGATGGAGCACTCACCACGCATGCCATTACACAATATTTAGAGGTCTCCGAGCCAAGCTACCGCATGCTCTCTGCCATTATTTTACTCAGAAATGGTCCTTTCCAACAATAACTTGTTCCATTATGATTGCGTGTGTGAATGGGTGAATGTTGACATAGTGAACTCTCATAGTGAGGCTCTCTAAATGCAGAGTTACTGGGTCCTGGACCAAAGTGTAAACTCTGTGATACCTACACCCGAGCTGTCACTCCATGGGTAGTGCTAGTTAGTCGGTCCAAGGTCACACATTTTAGGGGTCGTACAAAAGTTCAAGATGTTCAATTAAAAAAAGAGTATGAAATATACAAAGAAAATGAAAGTACAAAATAAAACTTCCATGTTGCTTTGGTGGCATTGCTCTTTTAAAACAACTTTTTCATCTCTGATGTTTATGAGCTGCTGCCCTTGTAAATCCACACTTTTCAATCAAATATACACATTGCAATCAAATATACTCATCCAATGTTTCATAGATGATACATCTGATGGTGAATACAACGTAAGCTTTACGTTTCTGTCAATATAGAATGCCTATATTGCTCTATCTCAATGCTCCCTGGTGAAAGTCATGTCGCTGTAGAACCGCTGTGAGGTTTATTACCCTCCAGTTAGTCTCTTCCTACGGCTTGTCTTTTGTTCTGCTTTTGCAGGTTGCTTGAAGGAAAAGATGGGCGGAGCATGTTTTGCACCTGTTCAGGCTGGTCCCAGTATACTTACGATGGCTTCTACTTCTCTGTCTCTCTCTCTCTCCATTGTCATCTACCCTATTGGTTTGCTTTCCTCTTGGTTTCGCCTTCAGAACCCCACACTTACATTCCACATGATGAAGCCATTGCACATGAAGCAAATAACTTCTTTTTAATTTCATAATAATCTCAATAAGAGCTGAGTATACCTTTGAACTTGTTTTAAATATGTGTCCTACCTCTTCCCTTAGCCAGAACTCCTGCCCATAGTCCAACCCCCAGTACTCAGGGATATGACACTGGATGAAGTGCACATTATGCCTTGGGTTCTGGGTGTGTAGGTGTGTGTGTAGGTGTGTGTGTGTGTATGTGTGTGTGTGTGTGTGTGTGTGTGTGTGTGTGTGTGTGTGTGTGTGTGTGTGTGTGTGTCTGTGGCATTTCTTTGGCCTCAGAGGCCCGTGCTCTGTGTCCTGCCGGGCTTCATGCATCATTGTGAGAGGTTGGCCATCGGGTGATGAAGCGTCCAGTCACCCCCTCCTGGGGCCCCGCCTGAGCCCCTCCCCTCCTCCAAATGACACACACACACACATACACACACACAGTTGGACTTGAGGGATTGTCCAACAAGCAGTGGGGTGGTGGAGAGAAACATTACTGCTTAAAGTGTGTCCACTGGAATGCACAAACAAACTACAAGCTCATCAAAGCTTGTGACCAACTATCAAAGTCACAGCGTAAAACTTAACTGGACAGGATGCAAAGGCAAAGGAAAACTTCATCTGCAAAAGCCATCAAACAAACACAGAACGTCAGAACAACACAAGTGGTTCACCTCAGTGTTTACCATATCACCTGCACACTTCTAAATATACTGACTTGTAATCCATGGGCCTGGCCCCACCTTCTGCCACCAAAACAAATACAATAATAATAATGAATAATATTAATAAAATATACAAACTGTCAATATGTGTGTTTTTGAGCTATGGAATATACCCAGTAATATTTGTAAAATAGGATATCTGCGCAAAATAGATGCTTTTCCTGCTTGTCCTCGTGCTCGTGCACGTCTCTCTGCGCCGTGCCGGGGCCAAGGAAGATGGGTGCAAGAAGCAGTTTAGCCAATCACTGTGTCTGGAATTAATAAAAAACTCATTTGATCCACCCCCCTTCACAGATCCCTCATCTGCTGCCCTTCCCTTTTCATGAAATAATACCCAACACGCGCACACACACACACACACACACACACACACACACACACACACACACACACACACACACACACACACACACACACACACACACACACACATGCCCTTGATCTGCTGACCAGCAGTTAGCGTTTGGCTTCAACGTCTCCAAAAGGACAATCAAACCGATGGTTTTACTTCTATTACTTCATAATATTATCATCCAGAAATAATCAAAACATTAGACATTTTAAGTGTCTAGGAAAAACATTAGTAATGTTGGGCTCTTTGTAAACACCCATAACAATATATCTAAATAAATCATGTTCCCAAAAATAACAATTGATGTCAATTCTGATTTTCTACTCAGACCACTATTGTCATTTCAGATCACAATTTCTACTTTTAGATTTTTAGGAAACTGAGGGGTGCAATTCAATGCCATTTGCTGTAACTGGCCCTCAGAGGATTCGTACTAATACTAATAGTAATAATGCGGACATTTTCACAAAAAGTACTGAAGTTGGTTTCCATTCATACCGCCCAAAATATTCAATATTTTTAATTTGGACAATTCATGTCCTTTTTCCTATACAGGGAATTAATGAAAATTTTAAATTGGTCCAAAAAACTGAAATATAGGAAAAGCAAGCTTGTAGATACCACTACAATTTGAACAGAATGACTACAATTTGTCCGTCGTGCTGCCAGCTAACCGACAGGCCTGCATCGTTTTGTCCTGCATCCCAAACACCTGATCAGCTGCTGGGGGAGGAGAGGAGAGGGAGGGCTGCTTGCTGGTGGCCAGGGATATTTTTTGTGTGGGATGACCGGGTGGGGTGGAGGGAGGACGGGTGACATTTTGTCATCTGCTAAACGCTGAGGTCCCTTTGGGGGGCTAATGAGTGCCATCATTTTTAGTGATCAATAAATCATGCCTTATTGATTTCTCCTCTTTCCCCCCTCTAAGCTGGCTTCTGTTCTCTGAAAGTCAGAGAACAGGAGGGGAGGAAAGAGAGAGATAGAGGGAGGACGGGAGGGAGGCATATATAGGGAGAGACAGGTGAAGAGAGTTAGGGAGGAAAGGTTGAGAGGAGGCAAATGTATGGGAGGGGTGGTTGGATAAAAAAGATTGATAGAATGGATATAATAAATTGAGGGCTGAGATATGGATGAATAAAGAGAAAAGGAAGAAGAGATGACAAAAGGGTGATTGAGTGATAAGGGAGAATGAGGGATATGGGGTTGAGAGAAAAAGAGGGACTTGAAAAAGCACAATGATGTTGTTACAGTCAACGTTACACAATAATTTAATTCTGTGATATATATTGTTTCATTTCATAGGCACACTGAGCTTTTGAGACTTCAGTTGTTGAGAGGACGGATTGTTTCAGGTGTGTCAAACGTGTTTGCTCCTGGTCAACCTGCTAATCTAGTAAAGTCAAACCCGAGTAAACCAAGGTATCCACAGCACAAAACACTATCTCACCCCAACGTGTTGACTGCCGCCGCTTGGTCAGTGCCTCTTGGCATTTGAGATGGACGGACTAGTTACCCCTCCAGAGTTAGTTTCAACGTGCCAGGATGGCGGGTCAATATACATTTGTTTATCAGTGTCCTTTATAGAGTAGCTCCACGTGTAGAGAAAAGGTTAAATTCTTAAATGGCTGCAGATACAACCAGGTAGAGCCATTTTAACAAGTTGCTTAAAATTCATTCACCCATTAGCTACACCCACTCAACCATTGGAGGACCGTGTGGGACTGGAGCCAATCCCAGCAGACATTGGGCAGGAGGCGGGATGCCCCCTCTAGACAGGTCACAGGGGGGGCATCCCTGAGCTATGCTCATTATTCTAACTTTAGACTGCAGGAAACCAGGACGCACCTGTAGAAAACACACAGAGGCCGGTGGACATGCTCATCCATGGATGGATGATGCACAGTCATTGCTGCAGTACATGTTCTTAGGGGAGCATTGATCATTAGTAATGACCCTCTCGTAAGGCTCAAGTGTCATGTCAGCAAGATGTTATCAACAAATTAGAATGTGAAAGATGGATAGATTATTGAGAAGGAAACAAGATAAACAGGTAATGCTTATCAAGCAAACACATCAAACCCCGTGTCGAGAAAATTACGTTTTTCTTCCTCCAAAGGAGGCTTGACACAAACAAGTGTTTTCAGGACAAAATGCCCTTTAATGGCTAGACTAAAGTGGGAATATTCCACATATCTTAATTATGTTCTTTTCAGATATTATTATTATCATCAAATAATCATAATCAGAGTATAGTCTTTATATCACTGTATGTTATTCACTTTAATTATGATTGAATATCTGCATGTTTGCATGTAAACAAAGCCAATGATCATCAATGATCTTAATTCAATTAACTCAATATGAATGTTATTACTTTATTAAAAACTGTAAATTATATGGTTTTGAGCTGCCAATGGTAAGAATACATGCTACAATAAGGCAGAACAATACGCTTTCACTTCAGTCGGCAACACTGCCCGTAGTGAGGCTGCGTAAGCGCACGCGTGCGCGCACACATAAATAAATCGCCTTCAAAGTAAAAGCAGTGCCGTTTGTATTGCATTCATGGCGTGCACCTTATTTATTTATTTTTCATTTTATATTGACCTTACGCGGGCCAGACAGGGAGAGCCGCGGGCCGTAAGATGCCCAGGTCTGCTATAAAGCCTAATGCTCAGGACTGAAATGAAAGTGATCCACCCCATAGACATATAGCTGTGTCTTCTCTGTCTTCAGACAGCACTCCAGCCACCAGATTATGAAGGGCTTCACGAGTTGTTGCAGATATCCATCTCAGAAGGTGCTGTGTGCCACTGCTGTGGAGTTTTGTTTTCAGCTAAACGTTTGTCTCTGAGGAAGTGGGATGCTACGCAGCTCTCTTCTCTATCAGCATTGAACATCCATTACAACCACATATGAAAGGTGAGGTGAGTGCTTTTTTTTTATCGCAACAAGAAGTCCCACCAAATCAAAGCAACACATTTCATTAACATAATGTTCAGATTCCATTATATGTTCACCAGTGGCCGGGCAGGAGAGAACAGTAATCAAGCCTTACCCCAACCCTTTGGAAAAGACGTGAGCTCCTGGGGACCAGTCTAATGACTGGAGGAGAGATTTCAGCCTCAAGGAGCCTCTTAGTTGTAATGAGGCCATAACTAGCAGAACAATACTGGAAATGAACCCTGGATGCCAAGGGACCACATTGACATTGGCCCCCATTAGTGGCCCTGAAATCAGCTGCAAATTAACAGTTTTTTAAAGAAAGCTCAGATCATAAACACATCCCTGCTGCTGGATGAAGATCTCTGATGTAATGTTATGGCTTCTTAAATAAATAGGCAGGTTTGTCAATTTCACTCTTTTCAGACTGAACAGATATATTTTCATTTCAATCAACCCAGTAGCCTTCAAAGGTGACAATTCACTCACAATACATGTGCGTAACTGGAAACCCAAAGCATATTTTGAAGTCCATTGTCCTCCATTTTGTGCACATAACTATAGTGATTGGTGCACAAGGCTCTAAACAGTGCCAACACGAAGGTATCCTACATTCAATACTCCTAATAATAATAATAATTCAAACTTGTATAGTGCTTTTGTAAGTACATTGGGGACAAGAGACAAACGGAACAAAACAAAAAAGGTCCTGATGATCTTGAGAGTGTTTGTGCTAGCGGACCTGAGGCAACGGGTTTGGGCATGGAGGGGCCAGGTGGTTTAGGGCTTTGTAAGTGATGAGTAATCATTTGAAGTCTTTCCTGTGTTTGACCGGGAGCTAGTGGAGGTTGTGTAGGACCAGGGTGACATGTTCGTAGCGGCGGGTTGAGGTGAGCAGTCGGGCGGCAGAGTTTTGGACATATTATTATATTGGATAGGAAAGAGATGGTGGGGTCGAGGATGATGCAGAGGTTGCGGATCTGGATGGAGGGGGAGCCATCAATGTTTAGAGAGAAGGTCTGGGCTGAGCGGGGGAGGGAGTTAGGTGAGTGCCTGAATGCATCCCTTGTAGTCACTGCTGGAAAACTAAAGATGCCAGTGCTCTGCTAACATGCATAGTACTAATTAATCATTTTGGCTTGCTGATGGGAACTCATGTTGCTCTAGATTTAGTGTCAAACACAAAAACAATTGACAAATGGAAATGTCTACTTGATGATGCAGCAAGATGAAAAGTCTGTTCACCAAAGCCATTGGGATTAATGCTCTGGATACCTTGACTTCCTGTACACACTTTCATTGCAATCCATCTGATATTTGTATTTCATAATTTGAAAAGGTCTGTATTGAAAAAGACTTTAAGCTGTAGACCTATGTGGTAAATAGACTGTACTTGTGTATCTCTTTTCTAGTCTTCCAACTACTCAAAGCGCTTTCACACTACTTGCCCATCAGGAGTAACTAACATTCATACACCGCAGACACAGCTACGGGAGCAATGTGGGGTTAAGTTTGTTGCTCAATGACACCGGGGATCGAACAGCCAATGCTCTAATTGAAGGACGACCCTGATCTACCACTGTGTCACGATGTTGGTTTGTCTGGTGTCCTGTCTCATTGTGAAGCCCTTGTCTTGTGTGTCCTCTTTGTTCCTGCACTTCCTCCCTTGTGATCGTCCGTGATTGTCTGTCTGCCCTGTTCCCTGATTGTGTATTCCTTTCACCTGTGCTGCCCTCAGTGTTTCCACCTGTTCCTCGTTACCCTCCTCTTGTATTTAAACCCTGTTTGTCTTCTGTCCCCTTGTCGGATTGTACTCCCGCCCCGCGTAAGCTGTCTCATCGTGAGTAGTCTTGTTTTTGTTTGTTCCACGTCCCGTTTTGAAGCCTGTCCTAAGTATTGTTTATTGGAATAAATTTACTATAAAACTGTTGCTCTGGCATTTGGGTCCTCTCCTTCCCCCATACGTGACACACTGAGCCACAGTCACCCCCATGTATGAGTGGCTATGTGTGTAAAGACCTGGATTCCGGCCCTGTCGTCTACTCCTGCGGATGCCCCCTTGCAAGGCTCTAATTACCCTCTTAGATGGGCTTCAGGCCCGCGGGACACCCGGGAGGGGTAGAGCAGCAGCAGAGCACCATTAACGTAATGCTTTACACCAGCTTGGTATGACCACAGTTAAGCTCTTTCATGCTGAGGTTCTGATAAAACTGGTTCGGAGATAGTCATGTGCTGAGCTCATTATAAAAAACAAAAAAGTTCAATATTGGGGAATTTGCTCATTCTCTGATAGGAAGATTAAAATTGATCTCATATCTCTGTGATAAGGTGCTGGAGTCAGGATGTAGGTAGAGAAAGTTAAAATAAGTAACTCCCCAAATCCACAATAATACATTAAACTAGAGGTGTAGACCGATCTCGTCCTATCTCCTGCTTTACGCCATGAGCGTTGGCATCAACAGAGACTTGTGTATTTTCCAAAATCTGGACTCAGGACCTGGTAAGTCTAGTTTAGAACAAAGACAGGGAGGGCTTTCTCCTGCTTCCAATCTGGATGCTATGCAGCCACATTTTGACTCGTTACTTACTCGATTTACAAATATGACCCCTGCATGAAGTCATTTTAGCAACACGATGCATATAGAATCCATTTCAAATCAGAATGAATGAATATATACTTTATTAATCCCCAAGGGGAAATTTGCAAAAATGCTAATTATGTATATAAGTGAAGTGTAGATAAACATGTACGCGTAAACTTGTACAGTCATTAATCAGTCAGAGGATCTAGCAAGTGGTGACTTATTATAAAGTCGTATTGCCGTAGGCAGGAATGTTCTCCTGTAACGGTCCTTGTTGCAGCAGGTACATGCACCAGGTACATGTTCTCCTCCATGTGATGGAGACACCAGGTACCTGTACTCCTCCACCATGTGATGAGACACCAGGTACCTGTACTCCTCCACCATGTGATGAGACACCAGGTACCTGTACTCCTCCACCATGTGATGAGACACCAGGTACCTGTACTCCTCCACCATGTGATGAGACACCAGGTACCTGTACTCCTCCACCATGTGATGAGACACCAGGTACCTGTACTCCTCCATGTGATGAGACACCAGGTACCTGTACTCCTCCACCATGTGATGAGACACCAGGTACCTGTACTCCTCCATGTGATGAGACACCAGGTACCTGTACTCCTCCACCATGTGATGGAGACACCAGGTACCTGTACTCCTCCACCATGTGATGGAGATACCAGGTACCTGTACTCCTCCACCATGTGATGAGACACCAGGTACCTGTACTCCTCCATGTGATGAGACACCAGGTACCTGTACTCCTCCTCCACCATGTGATGGAGACACCAGGTACCTGTACTCCTCCACCATGTGATGAGACACCAGGTTCCTGTACTCCTCCATGTGATGAGACACCAGGTACCTGTACTCCTCCATGTGATGAGACACCAGGTACCTGTACTCCTCCACCATGTGATGAGACACCAGGTACCTGTACTCCTCCACCATGTGATGAGACACCAGGTACCTGTACTCCTCCACCATGTGATGGAGACACCAGGTACCTGTACTCCTCCACCATGTGATGAGACACCAGGTACCTGTACTCCTCCTCCTCCATGTGATGAGACACCAGGCACCTGTACTCCCCCATGTGATGAGACACCAGGTTCCTGTACTCCTCCTCCACCATGTGATGGAGACACCAGGTACCTGTACTCCTCCACCATGTGATGGAGACACCAGGTACCTGTACTCCTCCACCATGTGATGAGACACCAGGTACCTGTTCTCCTCCATGTGATGAGACACCAGGTACCTGTTCTCCTCCATGTGATGAGACACCAGGTACCTGTACTCCTCCACCATGTGATGAGACACCAGGTACCTGTACTCCTCCATGTGATGAGACACCAGGTACCTGTACTCCTCCACCATGTGATGGAGACACCAGGTGCCTGTACTCCTCCACCATGTGATGGAGACACCAGGTACCTGTACTCCTCCACCATGTGATGAGACACCAGGTACCTGTACTCCACCATGTGATGAGACACCAGGTACCTGTACTCCTCCTCCACCATGTGATGGAGACACCAGGTACCTGTACTCCTCCACCATGTGATGAGACACCAGGTACCTGTACTCCTCCTCCACCATGTGATGGAGACACCAGGTACCTGTACTCCTCCACCATGTGATGAGACACCAGGTACCTGTTCTCCTCCATGTGATGAGACACCAGGTTCCTGTACTCCTCCTCCACCATGTGATGGAGACACCAGGTACCTGTACTCCTCCACCATGTGATGAGACACCAGGTACCTGTTCTCCTCCATGTGATGAGACACCAGGTACCTGTACTCCTCCTCCACCATGTGATGAGACACCAGGTACCTGTACTCCTCCACCATGTGATGAGACACCAGGTACCTGTTCTCCTCCATGTGATGAGACACCAGGTACCTGTACTCCTCCTCCTCCATGTGATGAGACACCAGGTACCTGTACTCCTCCACCATGTGATGAGACACCAGGTACCTGTACTCCTCCACCATGTGATGAGACACCAGGTACCTGTACTCCTCCACCATGTGATGGAGACACCAGGTACCTGTACTCCTCCACCATGTCCATGTCCTCTCCCAGAACACTCAGAGGACTCGGAGCCGTCACCCTGAAGTCAGCTTAACTATTCCTAACACTGCATATGCACAACAATAACCACTACTACTTCCAAGGCTTCATAGCTGCACATGCATACCCCACACAGACACACACACACACACACACACACACACCCACACACGCAGAGAAAATTAACGCATTCATTCTCAATTGTCTCACAATGCTGCACAGGGAAGGGACCTAAGAAGAAGAGCACTGATGAATACTAAGTGGCATTCCAATACAAACCAAAATCTAAAGGAAAAACATGTATACACAATCTGGTTTATTTAATTTAAGATGAACTGCAATCAATGTAGAACTAATCAATAAGTGAGGAAAACACACGTTCAGTAGAATAAGCGACTACCTGAGTCTTGTTTGCATATTTAACTGTTGCCTGTGACTTGTTCTGTGACTCCAAGGCTGCCACTGCCTGCAGATGGTGATTTGGAACAAGACCAGAATACATTGTCGTTTACAGCATATGCTTTGTTTAACCTGCTGCACAAGTTAATGCAAGGCTGAACGGATATCAATTAATAACTAATATTTCAGCTGCTTTGCTTGGATACAGACAGTAGATTTTTTATAATGGAGTTCCTCAACTTTTAATTGGTTGTGAAAATAATATGCCATTCCTGGCACACATCTGTGGTATAGTAGCAGCACACCACACATGCATGCTTTGCCAAATACAAACTTTATTTGTGGGTGAGAATTATGAACTAAAGGTATAACACCCCGAAAGAAACTATCGCATTACCTTTTTCATGTTATGCCTCAATAGATTTGACCAACCTCTGTCGACTCAAAACTATAGTAGTAAAGCTGCTGATGACGAAACAATTATTACATACAAGGTTGTTATGAAAAATAATTCAGCAAACAGTTGCCTGTTAACACTTCTAGCAGACACAGCACTGGATTAACATATGAACTAAGTATGGACATGTAGTCACATGATAACAAGTGAACAAGAGACTGAATGCTGTCAGTGAACACCAGACCAAAACAGCTCAAAGCATCCAGTGGGTGGGGTCAAAGGTCACGGACCTGGAGCCAGTGGCCCATTGGAGAAGGATCATGAGGCACATTCACATCTGACAGCTAAAAACAGAGATAGGGGTTAGCATTAGGCGGTGCCTGCACTGTATGAATAGTGGGGTTAGTTAGTCCTGATGGACAGGTAGTTCTTTACATGGTAGCTCCTCCCATCAGTGTATGACTGTTAGTTAGTCCTGATGGACAGGTAGTTCTTTACATGGTAGCTCCTCCCATCAGTGTATGAATGTTAGTTAGTCCTGATGGACAGGTGGTTCTTTACATGGTAGCCCCTCTCATCAGTGTATGACTGTTAGTTAGTCCTGATGGACAGGTGGTACCTTCATGGTAGCTCCTCCCATCAATGTATGAATGTTAGTTAGTCCTGATGGACAGGTGGTACCTTCATGGTAGCTCCTCCCATCAATGTATGAATGTTAGTTAGTCCTGATGGACAGGTGGTACCTTCATGGTAGCTCCTCCCATCAATGTATGAATGTTAGTTAGTCCTGATGGACAGGTGGTACCTTCATGGTAGCTCCTCCCATCAGTGTGAATGTTAGTTAGTCCTGATGGACAGGTGGTTCCTTCATGGTAGCTCCTTCCATCAGTGTATGAATGTTAGTTAGTCCTGATGGACAGGTGGTACCTTCATGGTAGCTCCTCCCATCAATGTATGAATGTTAGTTAGTCCTGATGGACAGGTGGTACCTTCATGGTAGCTCCTCCCATCAATGTATGAATGTTAGTTAGTCCTGATGGACAGGTGGTACCTTCATGGTAGCTCCTCCCATCAATGTATGAATGTTAGTTAGTCCTGATGGACAGGTGGTACCTTCATGGTAGCTCCTCCCATCAGTATGAATGTTAGTTAGTCCTGATGGACAGGTGGTACCTTCATGGTAGCTCCTCCCATCAGTGTGAATGTTAGTTAGTCCTGATGGACAGGTGGTTCCTTCATGGTAGCTCCTTCCATCAGTGTGAATGTTAGTTAGTCCTGATGGACAGGTGGTTCTTTACATGGTAGCCCCTCTCATCAGTGTATGACTGTTAGTTAGTCCTGATGGACAGGTGGTTCTTTACATGGTAGCTCCTCCCATCAGTGTGAATGTTAGTTAGTCCTGATGGACAGGTGGTACCTTCATGGTAGCTCCTCCCATCAATGTATGAATGTTAGTTAGTCCTGATGGACAGGTGGTACCTTCATGGTAGCTCCTCCCATCAATGTATGAATGTTAGTTAGTCCTGATGGACAGGTGGTACCTTCATGGTAGCTCCTCCCATCAGTGTGAATGTTAGTTAGTCCTGATGGACAGGTGGTTCCTTCATGGTAGCTCCTTCCATCAGTGTATGAATGTTAGTTAGTCCTGATGGACAGGTGGTACCTTCATGGTAGCTCCTCCCATCAATGTATGAATGTTAGTTAGTCCTGATGGACAGGTGGTACCTTCATGGTAGCTCCTCCCATCAATGTATGAATGTTAGTTAGTCCTGATGGACAGGTGGTACCTTCATGGTAGCTCCTCCCATCAATGTATGAATGTTAGTTAGTCCTGATGGACAGGTGGTACCTTCATGGTAGCTCCTCCCATCAGTATGAATGTTAGTTAGTCCTGATGGACAGGTGGTACCTTCATGGTAGCTCCTCCCATCAGTGTGAATGTTAGTTAGTCCTGATGGACAGGTGGTTCCTTCATGGTAGCTCCTTCCATCAGTGTGAATGTTAGTTAGTCCTGATGGACAGGTGGTACCTTCATGGTAGCTCCTCCCATCCGTGTATGAATGTTAGTTAGTCCTGATGGACAGCTGGTACCTTCATGGTAGCTCCTCCCATCAGTGTATGAATGTTAGTTAGTCCTGATGGTCAGGTGGTTCTTTACATGGTAGCTCCTCCCATCAGTGTGAATGTTAGTTAGTCCTGATGGACAGGTGGTACCTCCATGGTAGCTCCTCCCATCAGTGTATGAATGTTAGTTAGTCCTGATGGACAGGTGGTACCTTCATGGTAGCTCCTCCCATCAGTGTGAATGTTAGTTAGTCCTGATGGACAGGTGGTACCTTCATGGTAGCTCCTCCCATCAGTGTGAATGTTAGTTAGTCCTGATGGACAGGTGGTACCTTCATGGTAGCTCCTCCCATCCGTGTATGAATGTTAGTTAGTCCTGATGGACAGGTGGTACCTTCATGGTAGCTCCTCTCATCAGTGTCAATGTTAGTTAGTCCTGATGGACAGGTGGTACCTTCATGGTAGCTCCTCCCATCAGTGTCAATGTTAGTTAGTCCTGATGGACAGGTGGTACCTTCATGGTAGCTCCTCTCATCAGTGTCAATGTTAGTTAGTCCTGATGGACAGGTGGTACCTTCATGGTAGCTCCTCCCATCAGTGTGAATGTTAGTTAGTCCTGATGGACAGGTGGTACCTTCATGGTAGCTCCTCCCATCAGTGTGAATGTTAGTTAGTCCTGATGGACAGGTGGTACCTTCATGGTAGCTCCTCCCATCAGTGTATGAATGTTAGTTAGTCCTGATGGACAGGTGGTACCTTCATGGTAGCTCCTCCCATCCGTGTATGAATGTTAGTTAGTCCTGATGGACAGCTGGTACCTTCATGGTAGCTCCTCCCATCAGTGTATGAATGTTAGTTAGTCCTGATGGTCAGGTGGTTCTTTACATGGTAGCCCCTCCCATCAGTGTATGAATGGGTGTAAATGGGTGATGAGCTGAGCATCTCTGAACCATATATTCATCACATATTCCCCATGTATTGCTCCTGAAGGTCAAGGTACAAGCTTGACTTGTATCTTGATGGTATTTTGACAAAATAACCCAAGGTCCTCTTACTAGCTCTTTCCAGAGCTCTCACTTGTATTTCATGGTCTTCATCAGCAGATGGTTTGCTCTGAGTGATGACGTTGTCATGCCATTATGTATTGATGGCTTGGCTTCTTTGTACAGCTGTGTACGTAAATCCGTTCAACATCCGTAACTCTGTAAATGTCAGCTTTCCACTCAATGACAAATCACATTTCCCTGTCAACCGTCACGCCACCCTCTGTTCTGGGTTGTACCAACATTAGTTCACATGGGTTGGATCTTCTGTTTTAATTACGTTAAGGCAGGAGGGGGAAAAATGACATTAAGCTACATCTAATTAACAGCATGTGTATTAGTGGTAGGCCACCATCAAATCTGTATCTAAATTAATTAGGTTTTGATTTAAGATATTAAATTCAAATTAATCATTGGGAAATGGAAATGATCCTTGACGTCGCTCCAGCTGCGAGGCCGGCTCTCCCATGTCTTAGCTGGATCGTACCACTTGACGGGTGTTCCGGGGGGGACACACCTACAAGTCAGAAATGGAATGTTTTAGTGGTGGTGATGTCTGATGTTAGTTACAGGTCCAGCTTTGCGTAACTGTTATGAATTTTCTCATGTCTGTTGGCTGCAGAAATCTTTCATCCTATCATGTGAACCAAGAAGAGTGCTCTCCTGGCGGGACATGAAAAGCAACACGAGGAGATGTGAGGGAAGTGAAAGAGAGCACACTACGAGTTCACCAGCTGAGAAGAGTTGGCAAAAATATTGCAGATTCATGCACTTTCATGTTTCTTTCAAGAACTTAACCTCTCTAGATCATACTTTAAAGAATAATCGTATCCGGCGCTCTGAAGTCCTTTCCATGAGCTTTATTATTAATATCAGCTAATAAGCACTTGGTGATATCTATCTTAGCTTGTCAAAACAATGCAATAGTATGAAAAGCATGAGAAAAGCCCGTGATTACATGGTTTGTGTTTCCTGGCCATACTCTCTCTGTCTGACTGCTATCAGAGAACCAGACCATCATCTGAGCTGCTCTCAGTGGGGGAAAGTACCACATGTCCTCAATTATTGTGATACCTATTGGAAGGCACTTGAGTATTTAAACGTCATGCCATACACTTTACACGTTTAAACCATTCTGGTTGTATATTGTATATTTTACACTACTACATGTATTTCATAGTTTTAATTACTGGTTGCTGTGCAGATTAAAGGGTAACCATGCACTTTATTCATAACTGATTCACTGGACTGATTCACAAACTTGGGTATTAGTTTTTGAAAGACATATTCAGGGATTTACCAGGCAATTAGAATTAAATGCAATAAACTCATGAATTATTACTACTACTTGATTTTTTTTTTTTTAACTCCAGGCGTTTATTTGTACTGGATTATGTTTGCCACCTTCTCCCAGCACTGTGACACACCCCTTCACCTGTAGTGTGTTCCTCTGCGTCACCAGCGCAATGGAAAGGCTTCTCTCCTCACCGCAGATGAACGATGAGGGTTAAAGTTGGAATTGTTATCATATCAGCAGCTCTCTTGAATTATCCGGTCATGTGTTGCTGTTGTCCCACGAGTGGCCCTTGTTTGGGGACGATCAGACGGTGGCCCCGTGGTTCCGTGGATGGAGACAGGAGGGATGGATGCTGGAGAAGTCTCACTTTCTCCACCTCCTCTCTAACTGGCTGCGGTCCCTGTGCGATGATTAGTTGCCTCCCGAGGGGAAGATGAGTTAGCAGAAGCAAACTCTCTCTAATGAGCTAAGCTCTGCCCCTCTCGCCCAATCCCCGTCCCTCCTTCCCTCTGAGGACACTCAGGGATGGTGGTGGGGTCCCGGGAGGGGGTCCGCAGCACACCTGTTCTCCTCCAGCCCCCCGCCCCCCGCCCCCCCAACCTTCTGTAATCATTGCATTTCTGCACTCCCTCGTCGATGAAGGGGTATTCCTCCTCTCCCCGATGGGACCTCAGCCATTGTCTGTTTTTCTTTCTTCTCCTCCTCCCTCTGCTGCTCCTCTCCAGTTGTCTTATATTTTATCATAATCACTCCCTTCTTGCCACTCCGCCTCTCTTTGATCCTTGCGTATAGAAATTCGCTGGTACTGTTTAATCGTTTATTGAGTGCACTTGCTTATTCTTAAGCGCAGGTAAAACAGATATATGTATACGCGGCAGGCTGCAGGAGTGTCAAAAGGCCACCTGGCTCAACCCGCCCCTCCCCTCCGGTTCCCAAGACAACACTTCCCTCTCGTTAATTAGGGCAAATTTTTGTTTACATAATAAACTTCAGGGTCGCTGACGACAAACGGCATCTTGGGACACCGGGGGGAGGAGGTAATGTGGGGAGCAGGGTTATTGGCAGATGTGTGTGTGTGTGTGTGTGTGTGTGTGTGCGCGCAATAGTAACTCATGGCTGAACAAAACATCCTACCTGCCGCCTTACGGCATCAAATTCCCAGAAGCCATTGGGAGGACACGTGTTTTGGCGTGGGCTGGGAGACAGGGAGGCCTGATGGGGGTAAGTGGAGCTTGTCCTTCCGCCCTTGGGGAAGGAACATGGCTCAAGACCAAAGTTAAGGCCTTTCTAATTAGTCCGGTGACGGCTCTGATAACAAATAAACATAGAGGAGGTTTGGGGGGCTCCCCTGGGAGATGATGCCGGAGCAGGTCTATTGGTGAACTGCTTCTGGGGTCCACGAGGACTCTAATAGGGCCGCGAGACAGAGGAGGGCCTCCTGGCCACATCCATCTGTTCATTTCAGCTCTTTTCTTCATAAATAACATTAACACGGCAAGCATCCAAACCTGTATTTTAAGTGCTACTCTCTTGAGATGAGTAATTTATGATCGAGTCAAATAAATGTACCGTCCTTTTAAAATCATCCAATGTACATACTGCCACAACATGTACCGTTCATCTTAGATACTCAGATGTGTAGAAAAGTGACCAACAGCTTTAAGTTGGCCTTTTAATTCAATGAAAGTATCGTGAAAAACATTAAAAAAAACATGAGTAGGCCCAATGGCTCGAGTGTGTGTGATGTGAAACGGGTCACACACAAACTAACAAAGAATTATTACAGACAATGCAGTTTTTCTTACCTCTTTGTTTTGGATTTACAACCAATCATTTCTTTTATTTTGGCTCAGTCTCTCCATTCTCATCCACATCGTTTCTAATGGAAACAGCTGTTTTCTGTCCAGAAGCACTGACAGCCACACAGTGACCGACTGGTGAACATGTGGAGCGTTCAGCCGCTAAAGAGACACAAACAAAGACAAGTGAATATTGGTTTATATGGGATCTGCAACAATGATTGACAGAATATGAATGCCATGGTTTAAATATTGATTGACAGAATATGCCTATTCAACAGTTAGTTATTTCTGTAAGTTGTTTACAACGACCTGTGAAGCTCGTCCATGCGTGTGGCCATGTTCTTGTCACTGTGCTTCCTTCTAGCGGGCCAGTGACAGTGTGTGGAGAGATGGCCTTCCATTCATACTCGGCCTTTTATGAAAGATGTGGCAGGTGATTCTGAGGTCTGGAAACTCGCTAATATCTACACTTTTCCTAGACTGCCTGTTTGGAGGTAAAACCGAATGTCAGTGTGCCCATAGGTGTGGTAATAATCCCTCTTGGTTATTGTAACTTTGGTCTGTACGCTGTGATGGATGATGACAGAGGACTGCTAGTTGAGTCAAATATTATCATGACTATGAATCATGGCAGAAATTGAAGCCAGAACCATTTTGCAGTCGTAGGCTGCAACTGTCCTTCAAGTGTAAGATACAGCTAGTTCTTATTGCGTTGGTTAACAGTTGGTTTGTTATTTCTTTAAGTTTTCATATCATATTTCATATTCATAGTTCCATCCCAAATGTTAATATTAGTAATATGTTTGGCCTCTAAAATGTAAAACGGAGAACATTTATTGTCATGATATCTCATTGACTAAAGGAGAGCAGAGTTGGTAATAGAGAAAACGAAAGAAAGCCCTGCCATGACAAGTGACCAGTGAGCTGCGGCCTGCTGGCCTCCGCCAGCTGCTGGTCTGCGTGTGATCGAGGTGGTCGGCAAGCATCACATCATTTATAAAAGGGCAAGTACTTGCCAGTCAGACGTCCATCAAGGCTGCACCCCAGTGGGCCAGCGTGGGGCCATAATCCCTGGAAGTGCCCCTATGGTTCTTGCCCTACCTCCCTTATCCCCTCCATCCTCCCCTCTACACCTCCCTTCCCTCCATGCTGTTGTTTTCCTCCTCTTCTCCCCTGGCAGGGGGTGTTTGGACCACGCAGTGTGACCTGGCTGCCAGGGGAGGATTTCAGGGAGGGGCTCCGGGGCCACAGGTGAGGCCTGAGCTCAATCTACCCCCCTCCATCCTGCCTCTCCCTCCACCTCCCCTGGGTGCCAACTTCACCAACCCTCCTCCTCCCCGTGCCCAGCAGGCCAATCAAGCCATATCTGTGCCATGCAACCTGGGGACCAGGGGGACAGAGGAAGGGAGGAGGGTGTAGGCAGGCAGGCCAAGGCCCCATGTGGACCTCCTGTCCCTCTGAAACCCTCCCAGGATCTGTGTCGCCATCACCACCGCGTTTAATTACCTCACTCATCTTCATTAATTCATGGGGCTTCTTGATGCCCTGCAGGCCGGAGATAGACGGAGAGGGAGGAAGGGAGGGATGCAGACAGAGGTGGATTGAGAGATGACAATCCACTGAACAACAACAACAACAACAACAAGAAAGCGGCAGCAGGCGCAAAATAAAACAACAACCAAAGCAGCTGGAACTCAGTGCTGGAAGCGGCAGCTCGGTGACCTTGGCGCCCCTCAGGGCATTCGTCTAGGACCTCCAGTGCAGGAGGCTTTTTGCCAGTTGAGGCCCGCAGGACTCTAGGGTCAGTTTGGCCATGCCAGGCCCTTGAGGCCCAGGGGACAGTGGAAAACAAATCCCCGCTGTTTGGCCAGGAAGCACCTTTGAGATTGAACAGTAAACAGGCTCTATTGATTTGAGGCACTGAGGGCTGTTCCCTGGACAAAGTGACCATAATGACATCAGAGATTAGATGCTCAGATGCGGCTCACAAGGGACTGGGATCAGAGCACTGGGTTATAAATGCCTCTTTAGTGGACCAAGGGATCAGCCTTGTGTGTGTGTGTGTGTGTGAGGCTGAAGAAATGTGCAGTGAAAGTACAATGAAACAATCCAAATATATTCTACTGTCCAAGCAATGCTTTTTATTCCACCCATGTCCTGACAAGTCATTACATATCTGAATTTGAAGCCTCATATTATTGAATTATCTTGACACCAGCTATAAGAGATACTTTTTAGGTACCTTGTATGGATTGTGATGGGCTGCAGTTAGAGCGACTAACGTTCAGGAAAAGCATTTCACTGTTAACTGCTCCTAGAACAAGCAACCATGAGATAATTCTGTTTCACTAAACAAGAGAAGTGACAACACTGACAGTGCGCAACAATCCAATGGAGTGTGCATGAGATACTTTGGGAGAGAGAGTGCATTGTAGTTGGTATAGTACAGTCAGTTAGTGAAGCAGGATGGATGTTTTTGGGGATGCGGGGGCTTGTGAATTACCCCCGACTCTATGCGGGACTGTTTTGGGCTTTGTTCCTCCATCTGAGCTCCAGGATGGCTGGGGTCGGGCCCCAGCAGCTAACACTGACACCCAGGCCCCACAGAGCAGAAAGTTAATACTGCGACAGATGTGGCGCCTCCACGCTGCCTCGCGGCCATGCAGAACCCCCCTTCCTCCTCCTCCTCTTCCTCCGTCCTTGACTTCCTCCTCCTGCCTGCCCACTTCTCCCTCTTCCTCATGTTTGATGTGTGTCTCTGTCAGTGATGAGGCGGTACGGAGAGGAGGAGAAACAAGAATAAAGAAGGCTAAAATGACGCCTTGTGATCAGTCAGTTGAGGTGACAACTAAATATGTATAAACATCAACACATCGCAAACTAATAAAGGCCACAATATGTTGCTGAAAATGGACCATTTTGTTGTCTGTAGTCGTATTGTTTAGCATATTGATAACGTGACCCTCTTTGAAATAATGTGACTGAATCAGAATCAAAACCACTTCAAAGGCCGAGGTGAAATTATATATATTTTTCTTTAACAAACCAAACCCTTAATTAATAAGTCAATCCCGCTGCTACAGTAGAGCATCAAATGTGTATTATTCCCTCGCTAAAATATTTCATTATACTCCTGAGCATCTGGACTTTGACAGAATAATCTGGACCTTCTCAAAGTCTACTGATGAAGAGTGTGGTGGACGCCTCAGAAAAACAAAGGACCTTCACCCTGCAGACCGCTGTCCATGTCCCGTGAAACCAGGAGTCTATTCGGGAACGGGTCTTAGGCCTTTCGGTTTTACATCATGTATATATGTATGTATGTATGTATATATATATATATATATATATATATATATATATATATATATATATATATATATATATATATATATATATATATATATATATATATATACCCATGTTACATCTACAATTGCAGAACAAGCTCAGCTCTCTAATGAGGCACACTTGTCATAAGGTACAAGTATAAAGTGATAATATGGCCCTGAAGCTGAAAAATTGAAGTTTGATTTTTTTTGTTTTATTCTTCAAATCTCTTTATATCGCCGGTGTGCCATAGAGCATAGAGAATTAGAAAATCTAAATGCAAAATCGTAAAGAAAGAGTAAATCATTCACGAGCTCCTTTTCTTCCTGTTAATTGTTCTTCCTGTTCAATACAGGAAGACGCTGTGTCCCTGAGGCACAGTGATGGAGTTACCACCTGGATAAAGTGGTCCTCAGCTCCCCTCTCCTCTTTTCTCCAACATCGATCACAAGCTCAGTTTTCTTCTTCTCCTCCTTTGCCCCCCTCCCTGACTCACTCACTCGCTTCCTCTCTCTCCTCCAGTTTTCCACTGCCTCGCTCGCCCTCTCTTCCGTGACGGCGGCTCGGCAGGACACTGATGTGCGATGAGCTTTTCTGAAAGGTCCCAGGAGTTCAGCCTCCTCTCTTTTTCTCCTCTCGCCCTCCTCTGTTTCCACTTCCACGTCTACTCTCACTCGCCTTCTCGCTCTCTTTGTCTCTGCCCTGCAAACCCCCTCCCTCCACAACCCCCTCCATTCACATCACACGAGTCTCGGAGATTGACAGCCTCCCCAAAGAGTGAGAGCTGGAACAGATGGAATATGAATGGTTCACTCGTGTATGAAAAAGGTGTCTGGGTGAAGGAAGTGGTGTAGGGGGACCCTCAATTGTGAGTTAAGTATGACTAAATCCCATTGTAACCACCTCCCCTCCCCAATCTCACACACACACGGAAAAGGAAATGAGCCTTTAAAGAGACAGTGACTAATAATGGTCTTGCTTCTATGACTTTCATATAGAATAATAACAAATGAAAATAACACATTTATTAACATTAGTACATTTTGATTCATTTTTAGTTTCTCACGGCACAACATTTCCAAACCTGTGCGAGTGGATTTTCACATAATGTTTAGGCAACAAAACCACTTAGTCAGGTTAGGAAAGAATAATGTTTTGGTTTTAAACAACTGGTCAAAGTAACAAAAAAAAACGTAAACAATAAGTACGAACGTCACAAACGTAACAAATACTGTAAGCCACCCATCGCTCTGGACCTCTGGTCTCCTTGTGTGCTGTGTTTGTAACTCGCCCTCCTTCCCTCCATCCAGCATGAGGTCTCTCTCCTCATGTCCTACGTCTCGTGATGAGAGTGCCATAGTTACGTGGATGCATGAACATGGCAGTCAGAACACGCACACGCAAAACAATCATGATTATCAATTATTATGGTTCATACGCCATTGGGTGGGAGGGGCTGAGTTTAGTGTCACAGCATGGCGGACGTGATGTCCTGAGCCACTCTCTTGCTTACATGTTGGGACATTTCAAAGGACTATGCAGTGTGAGGTGTGCAGACAACAAAGCCGTGAATTCGGCCACTTTGTCTTTTCTAAAAGTCAATAAGCAACCTAGCAGTTTATGAGGCTGTACATTAACATGAACTAATATTAGGGGGCCTCCTCATCAGCTCCACTAGCTGTGTTGGCAACTGCATCACCAATACTGTTTGACGTGACATAACATTCTAAGCGAAGCTTTTACTTCTAAAAGAAAGATACTTTTTGGTCTGCTTAAGTCCACTGGAAGTAAGCCCATGGCCACACAGCTGAATACTACACATACAATTCATTAAAACAAGACGCAATACTCCTGCTGAAACTGTGTTTTCAGCATCTCCCCTATCTCTGTAAGAGCCAGTAACCGCATTGTATTTGTCATGCTAAGTCCTCAGCTGAGGTCGTACATTAAATGAGTGTTAATCTAACGATGCTCGTCTCTTGTTTGCCCCGGTGTGATCCACAGCACCATGTGTCCGTGGTCTGCAGCTTCGTCACAAAGCTTCTCCCCAAAGCAAATGGCCTCAGACATATCTATGATGTGAAGACGGCGAAGGAAGAGGGGGAGATTCCCATCCAGCCGTCTGTCGGCCACACAGGGCCTGTTTTTGAATTTCTGATCAAAAGTTGCAGCGGAGACCACCGCCGAATCACGGCCTCCCAAACATCTGCTGTCATATCGCTCTGAATAATTTATTTGTTGATCCAACTGAATGTATGTATCCATCTCCCTTTCTCTCCAGAGCCCGTTTGCGAGCGTGTGCATATGTGCGCGCGCTTGTATCCTTAGAAAATAAAATGCTTCAATCAACAACAACAACAACAACAAAATGATCTGCTGGTTTGAGGGATCGCTGTGCGACACAATCAGAGCTGGATAGAATTGTTCACACACACACACACACACACACACTGAGGCCAACTCCACTTATTCTAGCAGTGGGCGGCCACATTTCTGCAGCCGTTTACATGCAGGGTGTTCGACACAGCTGAAACACAGGGCCTTATTTCAGCTCCAGCATGGTCGCTAAGTGGCACATCTCATTAGAATGATTTAGGCAAAGTGAAAATGATATTACAATAATTTCAAAAACGCTATCAGTGGTTTCATCCTCCCAAATGATCATTTAAGTCCTGCTTGTAATGGCTATGAGACTGTTAGCGGGGTTATTCATTTCAAACTGTGTTAAGCACAGCACGCGCCGCCATTAGGACCCAGTGCCGGTATACTTATGCTTACTGAAATGAGATTGCGTGAGGAAATAGAGTTATCAAGCCGCAAAATATCCATCGATCAGACGCCTCTGCTGCTTCTGCGCTAAACTAGAATAACATCATTAAGACTCCAACTTTGAGATGGAGAAAGTTAGGTGAGTGTGACGGCGCAGGGATTCCACCTGATGTCTCCTGCACACACACACACACACGCTAATATCCAAGTGTGTGTGTGTGTGTGCTAATTGGTTAAAAACCCATTGTGGCTTGCTTCTTGTTAGCCAGCCCCCTCCTTCACTTCCTCTACCGGCTGCTATAGAACACCGCTGCTGTCAACAGCGCTTGCTAAGGCGTTAACAAACTTTTACCCCCTCCCCAATCTCCCCACCCCTCTCCTCCCGAGGGCTTTGAACGGGGTTGACAGCCACACTTTCTGATAACAAACGCCCCGACGCTTAATGTGATTGATAGGGCTCAGTTCTTCTCACACTCCGCTCCATTTATCTTGAGTAGCCAGAGTTGGGCATCAGAGAATGTGTGTGTGTGTGTGTGTGTGTGTGTGTGAGGGAGAAGAAATGCAGGGGGTGGGAAGGGGGGCATCTGTATGTCCCCTGGCATCTATTTGCTTTTAACCGCTAAGTCATTACGACCTAATACATGTAGATTGTGATGGGGAGAGGGGGAGGGGAATGGGTGGAGGGGAGATCAGTGGAGTGTTATGGAGGCAAGCAGATGCTCGCCTCTGGAGTTATTACATACAGAGATGATTAGTGTTGGGTGTGCGTGTCTGTGTGAGGGGGGCTCACTGAACTGATGGAAGGCCTTCAAGCTCGAAGAGACCGCGGCAAAAGGTATTTCATTTGGAGTTCATTTGCATATTTTATGAGGAGACTCCAAGCGTGGTGGTCGGGTTTGAGCTTGACGGATGACAGAAAGCAGGAGTGAAGTGGGATGGGGCGGGGGGCAGCCGACCCGCTGCCAAGGTTCCAAAACGCCACTGAGCCCCGTCTATGGAAAGGAACAGAAACCCTCAGCTGACCTTTCCCTTCATCAGTAGTTTTGGTCACGGGCCTTTGTGGAAACTGGAACCTTCAGGAGGATCGACCCACGCAGCTCCTGGGTGAATACAACACCTTCAAATCCTTCTTTAGGGAGGGAATAAAAGATATTGCGTCCAAAGACCAGCTGCCAGAAAATCATATTCTTAATGAGCAATGCGGAGAGAGTAAACTTCCCCGTGTGCTGCAGCCCAGGAGAGTTGGACTCAGTGTGCACACATGAAGCGCGATTACATTAAGGCTCTGCAAACAAATACATTTCCTCTGCTGCTCTCTGCCGCTCTGTCGATTGCATGAAAACATATAAAAATATCGTTGACGGCACAAAGTCAAGCAGCAGGGATGGATGGGGCTGGTGGTGGGGTTAGGCATCTCTAACAACTTCCTGTAATTGCGATTTATTGAGAAGGAAGCGGAGGGTAAAGATTTAGAAATTATAAGCTATTATGTGCCAGAGAGAGTAAGCGAGGTGGGGGGTTGGCGACATAAAATACAGCTGACAAACCAAGGCAAATTAGCCCAGGACCATTACAAAAATCACTTAATTGCCGGCAATTCTGTCAGGTCAATTGACTCTAATTGAAAAAGAGAGAGAGAATAACAAAAAAGAATATTATGGCAGAGAGAAGGAAGTGCATGGGATGAGGTGAGCGCTCAGGAAACAGCCGCTGATTGGAGATCATAATGCGGCTCCTCACCCTGCCTCTGACATGATGTAACACGCTGGCAGCGGGATGGAGGGAGCTTTGATTGACATTCTTATTAATACATCTGGTGATTAACACGTTATTATCTTGAAAACCTGTGATAATAAAGCCAGAGGATGTGAACCATTTCCAACTGTTAGTCTAGGACTGTTAAAAGTACCTACACTATATCTCTGGGGAATGTAGCAAGGTACATTTACTCAGTACTGGAGGAAGAAAAACACACAATGTGTTATGATTGAGCAGTAAAGGTAAACTAAATGTATTTGTTCCGTGAACAGGGACACATACTGTACATGTGTTGTGTGTCACTCAGCACAACACAATCAATTAGGCTCCTGCTCAGAGGTGGACACACAAATCAAACACATCACCACATCTGACCGCTGCGTAGTCATGCAGCGGTCAGATGTGGTGATGTGCTATTAAATACAGAGGAAGATCACTGTGTGGAGATGAAGGCATGTGTTCTTGAGGGTTCTCACAAATCAAACTCAATGCTTGTGTTGCCTGAACCTAGCTGTGGTACAGTAGCGTTATGTAGTCCTGACAAAGACCCACATGGAATAAAAAGACAGTCTGTGTCGCTCAGCAGGAAACCAATAAATGCATTTGTTGACTATTTCACATCTGCGGTGAGACTTGTACATGTACACATGTTCTTTAAAAGCCATAATCTAGATGAGATGACTGTACTTTAATGTAAACACATCAATGCAGGTGCTAAAATTGGCATTTGGTACCAAATTTGTAACAGTGAAAAAATCTACTGTTTTAAATCAGTCCAAATCTGTTAGTACCAACTCTGAGATAGGGACTCATTAGGCCCTGCAGTGTAGTATGCAAAATAAATATACCCTGACCGCCGACACCAACACCAGAAACAAATAATTCATATAACATGGAAACATGAAGTATTTCAATGGATCAGCCCCATGGTCACTGATTCTCATTATCGGCCCATCTGACATCAGTACAATACGTCATTTGTTGATTAAGGATTTTGGAATTTAAGATGTCTTTGGGGGGTTTAGTTTTCCATTTGTATAAGAAACAGATAAAAATATGAATGTCAAAGACAATGTTGCTGATAATGACTTCATTGCTGACCTATATCAGCATGTGTGGACTGCACTGATGAACTCAGACGGACTCTTAACTTGTCAAATAGCGACGCTTCTGATACCCACACACAATGAGACACAACAAGCTGGGTAACCAGCAAATGTAAAACATTACTACAGTCAGAGCGACTGGCATATTAATGTTATTGTAAATATTGATGGTGGTGGGTCAAACTAAGACCAACTTAAACCAGGAGTCTTAGTTTCGTTACGTTACCATGCCAGCTACCTGCCAAGCATCCGTTCTTTAGGCTCTGAACATACTTATTTGAACCCAAACCACAATCTTTTTCTAAGCCTGACCAAGTAGTTTCATTGCCTAAGTATATACACTAAGTGGAGCAAAGCAAACCATGCATGTACTGAGCAGAAGTTGACACACCCAGAACTGATCCTGGAGCAGGGGCCACTGATGCTAAATAACTGAATGAATAGTTCATTTTGACCTGGTGCTGAAGCAGAAGTAAAAGCTGTATGGAAACAATAACCACAAATATCAGAAAAGTTAGAGTAGTAAGATAATGAAATACAATAACACTATACATAGAAAAATGAATGTGAGCAAATACATTAAATACAACAAATAGCTGGATTTAGAAACTGGAGTTGCCGGTAAAGTTTTTATTCTCACCAGCACAAAACAACCTGAAAAGACACAAAGCTGAATAAAGATAGAGCTTTCAGAACAGTGGTCCCCTTCAATTTCAGCTCGTGTTTTCACTGCTTCCTAAACCACACCTGTTGGAGGGCATGGGCTGTATGAGGACCTGATTGAAAGCACACGATAGGCATCTCCTGATCAGCACAGATAGAAGGTGATTAATAGCTTTACTGATTAGCCAATCACCAGCCAACACAAAGGAATAATCAGTTAATTGATCGTGGCGAAGACTTGTCTGATAGTGTGAGTTTTAGTGCTGTGTGTGTGTGTGTGTGTGTGTGTGTGTGTGTGTGTGTGTGTGTGTGTGTGTGTGTGTCATATAGGCAGCTTCCATTTGTTTAGCAATGAGGGTATCAGTAAGATAAGATGCTCAGTGGTCTGGCTTCGTCAGTGGTAAAGTACAACAACAACTATCTGACTCGCTGAGAGACAAACAGCACTATTAGAAAGTGAAACAGAAGGGAAACACTAAATATTCATGCGCTAGGGTTAGTTTTGTATCATAGTATATAACAAATACCAAAAACAAGTCCTTCTTCTCTTCCTGCACAACATACAGATACTTCCCATGACTCATCCTGCAGCGATGTATTCGTGAACCTCCCTTCATATGAAGCCACACTTGACTGTTGGCTACTTCTAAAAACATGGCTGGTGACTAAGTCATTCACAACTCTATTCCATGGAATGTACCTCAAATGCAATGTAAGGTACTTCAAACACAAAATCCAGTTCGCTGTGAAATATGTTGCTGTATATTGAAATACAGTGTTTTTTTCTGATCATATCTATGTTGCACATTCTGACCGTAAAGCGTACATGTTTACTGACTGATGACAATTCTATCTGAAAATCACAACCTCCTACACACACACACACACACACACACGCACACACACACACACACACACACACACACACACACACACACACACACACACACACGCTGCCAATGCTTGTCACACATTCATCCCTGTCTATATCTGTATTGTGACAAGCCCCTGCTTCTATTGTGTGCCGATGTGTATTCTCCGTATACACACACACACACACACACACGCACACACACACACACTGCCTTTACATATGCTTGACTGTTAAAGAGAAGCCAGCGCTGTGGTGGTGGCCGCCCTCCCAGGCCTATTGTACTCCAGCAGCACCTATGGGAATCAAATATGAACAAAGGACAGCGGGCGAGAGACATACAGGCGTATAGAGGAGGGAGGAGAGGGAGGAGAGGGAGAGCATCAGAGAGAAGAAGAAGACGGGGTGAGGGAGTCGCTGACACCTCCACATCAAAGTGGTGGCGAGGTTCCACACACACGACAACACACTCTTTCCTTTGGTCACTTCATCATTATGTGGACTGTGAGCTGAGCTGTGAGTGGCAGTGTGTGTGTGTGTGTGTGTGTGTGTGTGTGTGTGTGTGTGTGTGTGTGTGTGTGTGTCTTCTTTTAACCTTTATTTACCCAGGAAAGTTGACAGAGCTCTGTGCAGTTTCATACTGGGAGCTGCCCAGTACAACCAGTCTGCTACCGGTGATAACTGCTGCAGCTTCCAGGTCTTGCTCGTGGGCACTCTGGCAGTTAGTTGATTGGGGAAAGTTACTCATTCACTTTCCCCCCACAACACCTGAGTATTATCCCTGGAATTTCTGACCATTATTTTCCTTCAGCAGCCCAGACTGCTGGGAGTGCCCATGAAGACTTTACAACAGTAGACAACTATTTAGCCCAAAAGACCTGAGACCTAGAATGCAGTGAGAGTGCCTCAGTGTGTTGTCTGGTCCATCATCAGAAGAACAAGACCCCGTGCATGTATTACATGAGCACTGGAATGAATGTCATCACTGTTTTCTTATGGGTCCATTCCCTATACCTCATGTGAATGGATCACTCTTAGGTTCTGCCAACCATGGACACGTTGAATGTGGATGTATATTATACGTGCATGTTTTTTCATTGCATTCCAACAAGTGGCGTGCTGAGCAAGCAATACTATTGAAAGTCATGTGACGTAATAACAGTATAAGGCGTGAGGTCCTGGTTGGTCAAACAAACACAGGACTTTCACTCATGGAAAAGCAAAAGTTAACGTTGAGTTGATGCTTGTTACATGTATGAACTGTAAAGTAAGGTTTTACTCTTGTTACATAATGTAACATAAGAAAGTCTGATGAAAGCAGTTATTAAATACCAATAGTTTAACCAACTAGCACCGCTGCCTTATTAACCAGTCATTCCTCCATGTTAACCATGTGCCTTGTGTGTCTCTCTGCATGCATATGACACGGTTTGTATGAAACTTTTTTATGAAACGTATTTCAGGCACATCAACATTTAACACTTCCCTGTTTTGTACAATGTCAAAGATTTATTTTTGGCAGTGGTGCATTTTCAGACCCTCATATGTAGCCTCTGTCACGTTATCGGTACCACCAGCAGCCAGCAGAGGCAGCACTGAGGTATTGCTGAGAGGGAACACTTCCATCATGGAGGACGATTTTATGAAACATTTAAAACCTTCTTTGTGTTCTGCCTTTCAGTTCTGAAAACATTAATCAATGATAAGATTATTTTTGACATGCTTATCTAAACTTGGATGATCCATGTTTTTTCAGATGTTATAAACTGCTCACAGAGTTGGGAGAGCTGTCCACAAGGTGGGCGGGGCTAAGAAAGAGGTGCTCACTAAGAGATGGGTTGTCTGCCTCTGTTGCTTTGATTCTGACTCTTCTCCTTTTAAAGTCTGTCTGAAACACAAAACAGGGTTGAGTTAGTCATTTGTTTTGTCCGAAAATGAGACGCTGGTGGCTTGGGGCGCATATGGTTTAAACTGCTCCTTGTGATGGAAACATTTAACCTTGGACTTGGATTTCCAAGATCTATCGATGTGTGGCTCTTTGTGGGCATTGTCAGCTCATGTTTGATTGACAGACAAAAAGGGGCTCACAAACACGTGTAGGTCCTTCAGGCTGGCAGCTGGACACACAATGGTTGAATCAATGAAATTGATCAACAACCCTGCCGACCCCTTACAAGCAAACTATGTTACTTTTGGTACTCAGTGCCCCTTTAAAACAAGTTTAACACCTGAAATGGGCCTTTTTAACTTCTGTAGTTAGATATGTTGCATACGTAGAGATGTAGTTGGGCTCCTTGGTGTGTGTGAGGAACTTTGCCTGGCTGTGTGCCACAGTGCAGACACATTCTGCTGGCCTGTGTAACATCCATAAAGTGTTACGACGATCACCTCGGCGCTTTACCTCTTCCCCGTCGCTCTGCGGCCCTGAAACAGTGGCCGTTAACATTTGAAGCAGGAGCAGAAAAAAGCCCCTAATTGGTGCTCCGGTGATACCACAGGCCTGATATTCTGTGGAAAGCAGGGCTTCGGAGGGCCATTAATTAACCTTAGTGCTATGATTACTACTTACATTAGAAGGGAATACATTAGAGGTGGCAGCGGGCCTCTTTTTTTCTGCCCTGCACTTCAGAGGGGCCCCGGCGGAGCGCTGCATGCCCCCGCGAGCCACGATATGTTAACGGGGAAGCAACTAATTAGATGTCAAAAATTCATAAGGCCTCTCTTTAATATTGCATATCTATCCCTGGCCTGTCACTTCAAAACAAGGGGGATTGCATAAACAGGGCGACCGCAACACAAACCCCCCCATCCCCGTCATGGGAGCTGGGAGGGGGGTGAGGTGGGGTGTACTGCTGATGAGGGACAAGGGGAGGGTGGGAGGGGGGGTGACAGCACGCTTGAAGGTGAAGAGGAGGAGAGGGAAGACAGAGAAAAGAAGAGGAAGAAGACGTAAAGAGAAAGAAGAAAGGAAAGAAAAAAGAGACAATCAAAGAAAGTTCCCTGACGAATCCCACAGGACGGCTGAGCCACATGATCAAGTCTTCCTCTGCACAGATGACAACACCCGGAACATCAGGGAGGACTGAACCCACACCCTCTGTCCACCTTTCTGCTACCTGAGGTTCCGCTTTATCATGCAAATGCATCGCGGCCGTCACGGCCAGCATAATCTCATTTCAGATGAGGGCTCACGACATGAATGCAGGCTGATGATCAAAGACTCGGTCAGATGTTTATGAATGAAGACAGCATCTAATTAAACGTGAAGAAATGCACCTATCACTATTCCTATGCAGATCATTTGGTTGTATGTGATATATTTGTATCAGAAAGTTATGCCTCCGATTCAGTGGAGGTAAATTACATTTTTGCAAGCGTTGAAAAATGATATTTGAAAAGTTCCCCTGTCTTTTCCTAAAGTGTGTCTCAGTGATCAGTGTTTCTACTAAACATTTATCCATTTGCATACTCGTCTGCACATTTAACCAAGTCGGTAACTCTTAAAAAAAACATTTTTAATGGTTAATTGATCATTAATTCTACTTTAGTTAATAGTGATTTTACTGCTGTTTAAAAAGGGAATGATAATTAATGATAGTTACGTATTATTAGTAATGCCGGCTGGATGTGTTCCACCAGAGAGGGATTGAAACGCTGCTTTCATTTGCTCTTCAAGATTCAGACTGATGCAATATTTGCAAACTGGGTCATCCATAGCAAAGGCACTTGAGAAAACAATCGCAACACAAGGATGAGCTCTTGATTATATCTCATAATCTCCATCATAGACTTTGCCCGTTCTAAGCCAACACAGACAAGAAGTCCTGAAAGTGCTCCGAAAGAATGAGGACTGTGAACATCTACGAGTCCATGACAAGTGGGCAGCCTCCATCTGTGGATGGATATCATGTGATATGATCAAAAGCTCCACGACAGCACTAATGATCTTGTGGAAAGCTTTTTCTTAGATTTGGCTTTTATTAAATATCAGATAAATACATCAGGTCCTCCTACACGTTTACAAAGGTATCGAATTCACTAGCATGTGGAAGCAGAAAATAAAACTTAACGTATTTATTCAATGTATGTTTAATTTTGTTTTGCCAGACGTTTTTCTTTCATTTAATAATACAATGTAGGAAAGGGAACAATTACCAGTAAAATGAGAAGTCCTGGTCCTAAAATCGGGAATGAGTCAGCATTTTTGAACTTCCCTTTTCCCTTTTCAATTTTAGGGTTATTCAATTTTATGAATTATTTTTTTTGTCAGATTACTGAAATAAGGTCTTATTTAGATTTTAACGGCAATAATGTTTTTACGTGCCTAAAAAAGGAGAGTTGGTGACAATGAGACTGCTACACGTCATCACTAGAACACTAGCCGCCTTTAGCTTAGCGCTGTAACATTCAGCGGCCACTTCTACATTTCACAGTCTGGCCTCTTCTCTGCCCGCTCCATATCATGTTCTCCAGGCGAATTATCACAGCTCAGCGCCAACGTTTTTGTGCGGCGCCTCATAAGCCGTAAGAACATGAAAACAATATTGGGAGCATCTGGTGGAGCTAACATGGGGGAGGAGGGGGAGAACCAGAGAGCTGCAATCTATCAATACAATGTGCACGTCCTTTTTGTGAAATAACAAGTGAACTGTGAAGAAACGTGCTATACCATTTACCATCTTATACAATATTATAGAGTGATGCTGTAGCTACAAATAACACACGTAAACACTATTATTACATAGGTGAATTTACAGTACAAACACATCCATAATCATTGGAATAGTATTGGATTGTTACAGGTTTGCAGAAGACGCATAGCCCCAGTATACAACATGAGTATGAATATTATTATTATATATTATAATATAATATTATTAGTAGCAATAAAACAAGTCAAGGCAACATAGACCAACACAAACAGCAACAACTGTGGACAGACAGAGGAAGCACCATGCTCCTCTGCAGCCTTGAAACAGCTTCCAGCGACAGGGAAAAAGTTCAAACAAACCTCATCCGTTTAAGATTTCAAATAAAGTGTTTATTTGCCAATATACACGGCTCAACATATTACTTTATGCTCCCTAAATGACCAAAAGGCCTCTAAAAACCTGACCAGGCAATGTCATCTTGAAGGAAATGAATGTTCTCCTCCTCTCCTTAATCACCTCCTCCAATAGACGCAGCATTAAAGGACTTTATGAGAGACAGTCTTGTTCATAAATACAAAAAAGCAGGATCTGTTTTTACAAACCACTAAACCCAGAAAGAAAACAAAATGTTTGTTTGAAGGTGATCCTCGCAGTCTGCACTTCATTCACGTTCCAGATTTAAAGCAGCAGCAATAACAATCCCTTCTTCCTGTCATATTGTGGGCTGTTTGCATGCGCCAGACGACTCACTCATTCATGGGTGAAGTCTGATTGTTCCACCGCGCCCAGCGGCAATGCGCCAGTGTGTTACTGTGAGGACACATATTTCAGAAAAGTCTCCAGTCATCTGTCTAAATACATTTCCTCCACTGTCTGTTTGTGTTGGCTCACATGAAGTATAGCATTCATGTTCTGTGTGGCTTTATGGAGATGATAAGTCATAGTCAAACTGATTGTAATGGTGGAAATAAAGAAGAGCGAAAGCTGCACGATCAAAAGCTGTTTGATTTCCAATGAGGTTTGACGGGATTCAGATACTTCTAACAGCTGTAATGCAACATAAAGCTACATTTGCCCGCATTAGGACTGCCAGATAAACAACCTGGCAAAAACAGACACGGCTGACTTCTCTTATTATTAGATCAGGGTTTTCATGCAAGTGGCTCTACTGCTTACACACAAACACCCTTATGCACCGAGATCCCTCATTCAGCTGTGAAGACGGTCCACCACTACGCTGCCTTTGCTTTCTTCACTGAACCAGGAAACGCTGGCGACCACAGTGGACCACGCAGCCGAGATCCGGTACGCAACGTCCAGACAGTTTTTTAGGATTTTTGTTCGAGGTTTTAGTTTTTTTTCAGCAAACCCTGTTTTATGAGTATTAAAAAACAATGTATTAATGTGCTTGAGATGCATTGTTCAGGCTGTGAGACGCCAATACAGTTGAAAGTCGGTCAGTGGTTAAATGTTACTGGTATGTTCCTGAGTAGCGTTACTCTTTATCCAATGTTAGGCAAAATACAGTCAATAAAAGACATGTTCACAGTGTATGTTTTGGTATTGCATAGCAAAAGCCTGATCAAAAAGGTCAAATAAAAGCTGATGCTAGTAGATAGAGGAGTGATGGATTCCATAGCTGCAGCAGACCAGATGACACGCAGCAGACGACAGAACGTCCACTCGAGACTTGACTTGGAATCTACTTCAACAACCTTGGACTTGACGTGGACTTCTGCGATCCTCTCTGTATCCTTGCAGGCAGCAGGTATCTGCTCCACCTGCAGTCTAGATTACACACGGCAGATCCACTGGTTTACTGTTGTGCAGCCAGCGTCAGCCTGATGTGAAACACCCACAGCACGCCCATGTTTATGTGCAAACGTGTCGTTTTGATTAATTATTCTACACAGCTTCTTCTGCACATCGACAGCATGTGCAAATTGGGAATCACTTACAACTTTGCGCTCTCTGTATCCCTCTTTCTGATCCCACCCTGGGCCCACATGCACCAGGTGCACCTGTCCACCATATTACCAAAAGAGTGTTTGGCATTCTCCCGATGCACTTGGCAACGCACACTTGGCTGCAGCCTGGCACTGCCACTGGGTTCTCAAAAATAGAGTGCGCAGTGTCCTCTTGTAGGCACAGAGCCGCCATGGCAGAACGAAGGGATTAAGAAATACCCAGGTCCAAAACTACAACTGAGTTCAGGAGGGTTTGGGAGCGAGCCTCTGGAGAGCAAAACGTAGTAAACAATGGCTTTAAAGCACGCCAGTGGGCACGCACATGCTTTAACACTCAAGCAGTAATACATGAGAATCAGAAAAACGTTGCTATGAACGATCCACACGATCTGGAAAGACCGACATGTTCACAACATTTCTGAAAATGAATGTTGACAACGTATAATTAAAGTGTTCAAGTGAAGGAAAAAACACTATTGTTCTCTGTCAAACTCTGAATTCACTGCCTGTCCATTTTACTGTGACGACTCACTTGTCTCTCCTAACAAAGTATACCAAGATGATTTACTTCAGATTTATTTCATCTATGGCTTTGAGTTTCATATTCATTTTAATATAAAGTGTCTCTCAAACTCTACAACTTCGTAAGGAAAATGTTGATTACATCGCAGTTGATTACAAACATATATGTATAGCACAATGATTCATTATTACACTTTAATAATAATAATATTACTTATATATATCATCATTATTATAAGGTGTTTGTATTGTTTCATTAAAATAACACAATACACAAGGATGTTCTTATCCTACCACAATGGGTAAGGAGTCACAAGAATACCATAATAAAGAATGAATCTGCAAAAGAATAAGAACATACATGTGGAAATATAGAGATGAATAAATAAAAGAATAATTAAGTTAATATTTTTAAAGTAAATAAAAGATGTGGAAATATAAAGACAAATACTATATAAATAACTCTTGAAATATAAAGATGAATAACACAATATGAATAAATAACTCTTTTATTCCTCTATATTTGTATTTATTATTACATTTTAATATAAATTCATTTAATTATTTGTATCCTTTTATTTTCTCGAACACTTTTGTTTTTTCTTTATTGCTTTTGCTATTCCTTGAAATGTCAAGCTGTCAATCCACTGACTCTTCCTGCCCACACATGCACAATGCTTTAAGAGTCTTTCTGCAGTCTGCACCACCCACTCTACTACACCACCCACTCTACTACATGACACACCCACTCTTCTACATGACACACCCACTCTACTACACCACCCACTCTACTGCATGACACACCCACTCTACTACACCACCCACTCTACTGCATGACACACCCACTCTACTGCATGACACACCCACTCTACTACACCACCCACTCTACTGCATGACACACCCACTCTACTACACCACCCACTCTACTACACCACCCACTCTACTACACCACCCACTCTACTACATGACACACCCACTCTACTACATGACACACCCACTCTACTACACCACCCACTTTACTGCATGACACACCCACTCTACTACACCACCCACTCTTCTACATGACACACCCACTCTACTATACCACCCACTCTTCTACATGACACACCCACTCTACTACACCACCCACTCTACTACATGACACACCCACTCTACTACATGACACACCCACTCTACTACACCACCCACTCTACTACATGACACACCCACTCTACTACACCACCCACTCTACTGCATGACACACCCACTCTACTACACCACCCACTCTACTACACCACCCACTCTACTACACCACCCACTCTACTACATGACACACCCATTCTACTACATGACACACCCACTCTACTACACCACCCACTCTACCACATGACACACCCACTCTACTACACCACCCGCCTCCTTTATGCATGACACACCCACTCTACTACATGACACACCCATTCTACTACACCACCCACTCTACTACACCACCCACTCTACTACACCACCCACTCTACTGCACCACCCACTCTACTACACCACCCACTCTACTGCATGACACACCCACTCTACTACACCACCCACTCTACTACATGACACACCCACTCTACTACACCACCCACTCTACTGCACCACCCACTCTACTACACCACCCACTCTACTGCATGACACACCCACTCTACTGCACCACCCGCCTCCTTTATGCATGACACACCCACTCTACTACATGACACACCCATTCTACTACATGACACACCCACTCTACTACACCACCCACTCTACCACATGACACACCCACTCTACTACACCACCCGCCTCCTTTATGCATGACACACCCACTCTACTACATGACACACCCATTCTACTACACCACCCACTCTACTACACCACCCACTCTACTACACCACCCACTCTACTGCACCACCCACTCTACTACACCACCCACTCTACTGCATGACACACCCACTCTACTACACCACCCACTCTACTACATGACACACCCACTCTACTACACCACCCACTCTACTACATGACACACCCACTCTACTACACCACCCACTCTACTGCACCACCCACTCTACTACACCACCCACTCTACTGTATGACACACCCACTCTACTGCACCACCCGCCTCCTTTATGCATGACACACCCACTCTACTACATGACACACCCATTCTACTACATGACACACCCACTCTACTACACCACCCACTCTACCACATGACACACCCACTCTACTACACCACCCGCCTCCTTTATGCATGACACACCCACTCTACTGCATGACACACCCACTCTACTACACCACCCACTCTACTACACCACCCACTCTACTGCATGACACACCCACTCTACTACATGACACACCCACTCTACTCCACCACCCGCCTCCTTTATGCATGACACACCCACTCTACTACATGACACACCCACTCTACTGCACCACCCGCCTCCTTTACTGCATGACACACCCACTCTACTGCACCACCCGCCTCCTTTATGCATGACACACCCACTCTACTACATGACACACCCACTCTACTACATGACACACCCACTCTACTGCACCACCCGCCTCCTTTATGCATGACACACCCACTCTACTACATGACACACCCACTCTACTACATGACACACCCACTCTACTACATGACACACCCACTCTACTGCACCACCCACCTCCTTTACTGCATGACACACCCACTCTACTGCACCACCCGCCTCCTTTATGCATGACACACCCACTCTACTACATGACACACCCACTCTACTACATGACACACCCACTCTACTGCACCACCCACCTCCTTTACTGCATGACACACCCACTCTACTACATGACACACCCACTCTACTACATGACACACCCACTCTACTGCACCACCCGCCTCCTTTATGCATGACACACCCACTCTACTACATGACACACCCACTCTTCTACACAACACGCCCCCTGTGATAACTTCTAGGAGGGTTCATGAGTCCACGATGTTGGAAAACATCATGGTTTGGGTTCAACGTTCATAAGTGTGTGAATACTAGAAAGTATCTAAGGGGGGGAGGCCTGTCATAATGTCATGTCATGTCGTAAAGTAGGCATGTTGTGGAGCAACAAGCCAGTTGATCAATCATTCAAGGAATAACAAAATAAATAAGGAAAATAAAGGAAAAATAATACGGAAGAGAATAAGGAACAATGAAGAACTATAATCAAATTGATTGACATGTATAAATACAAATAAACAAATGTAATTGCATAATGCCAAATTGAAAGAATATACATTAAACAAATTAAAACAATTGTATTATGACCATGCTTTAAATTACTCCTTTATATTTCAGAATTAGTCTTTATATTTCCAGATGTATTTATTGTTTTGTGAATACATCTATATCATTTCCATGTATTTATATATGTGTATTTATTGGTCGTTGTATTTCCACATTCATGATGTTTTATAGATTTGTTTTCATGGCACTCTTGCTCTTCCGCTCATCTCCATCACCTTTATCAGTCTCCTATTCTTGTCCTGTATCTCTTCCCTTCCCAGAGCTGAGCTTTGATTGACAGTCACTTAATCTGTATCTGTCTAATATAAGGATGAAAGTAAAAGCCAAACTAACTAGCAGCCATCTTGCATGAATGTAGCGCCAGCACACAGGAGCTATTGGTCACATGATGTCAGGGGAGGAATGCCACTGAACTCCAGGAAGTCGACAAATAAAATCTATCTTCCTGAATCACGCTTCGCTTGGATCCAACCGCCCGGCTGATTCCCTGAAGTTGTTGACATGAAGTGAAAATTGACATAAATCATGTTGAGTCTCATGCAACGCTCCTCTCTGAAGCGGGAGAGTTGCAGCGCTGCCATAGAGTTGTACAGCAAAGTTCAACCGCATTTACTCCAAGATTCAGTCAAAGTAGTTAGTGAGCTCTTGCAGTTAGCAAACTAAATGCTAACATGCTATCCAGCTGGGGACATGCTGCCAGTCATAATAGCTCGCCCAGCTAGCTAGCAAGCTAGGTAGCTTGGTCCATTGCCCAGACAAAAGAGTTTATTCAGAAGGAATCTCCACTGTTGATTTATGTCTCTACGTTCTACACATCTCGACTGTTTTGAGAAGTTCCTTTGGGTTGAATAAAAGTTAATGGGAAATTAGCCAAAAGGCTACTTTTCCTGACGTGACCTTTGTTTGGACTCTCCATCTTTCTGTCAAGACAGTTTGTTTAAATTCACTGTGCCTCAAGTTGTGGTTTTCTCACACTACAAATCCTTGCCATGGACAAGAAGTCTCCCAAACCTTTAGGCAAACAGGTACAAATAATGTGTTATTTTAAACTGTAAACTATGTGGAGTTTGTAGGCCAATATTTTTACCAGTAGGTGTGAAGATTTCAACACGCTACATTACATGACAATACATTTCATTTAGTGACGCTAAATGACACGTTGGTACCGCTCATCATAAAATGACCATCTGCAAGCTGTTGTTGCAGTTGATGATAAAAAGGGGACTCAGCATTTACTTACATTTTCAGTATTTAACTTTCGACCCATGTTGTTTTCAGACCCAGCTGGACCCGTCAGAGTTGGTTGTGCATAGCATTCAGAAATGACTGTGAATTACACCTACATACAGCATAACGTCTGGGATGTTCTCTCAGCAGACTGCATCATGTCCCCTCTCAATGTCTGAGGAAATTAAATAAACACCATTTCTCCCATACGCTGCTTAGATCAACCGGAGGAGGGTTCAATTCAATCGGTAGAGTCATGCATACCTGTATCCATTCCAGGTTGAATTAAGTGACACATCCCAACTGCTGGCCATTGAAGCAAAAAATTAGCCTGCTGGCCCAGCGAAAGGTCAGTACAGAGGGGGAAGAAATGGAGGGTCACATTTCTCTAACCGTGAACTCCTGCTGAAAGCGAGTCAAGCTGCCAGCAGCCTTGACAAGAGCCAGACAAGGGAGGTACGCTTGGTTATTTCACGAGCAGATAGGCACCCTCCATTTCCTCTAACTGAGATGTACGCTGTCACAGACATACAGAGTTTCACGAGCTAATGCAGTCTTCCTGTTTGCGTGTGCACACTTTATCCATCGTGCTACCTGCAGCAAACAGATCGTATCATAGGCTGGTCGTTAGGTTAATTGGAAATCAGCCAGCTTCTTGGAGACATGCGTTATTGTTCACCTCGTTCATTTAACTCTCTCAACTTATTACAGAGATAAACACACTAACAACCACAAAATGGAAAAAGAAAGACTTGTAGCTTCATGTTCTATTCCCTAATTGGACAGAGATTTGCTTGTTGTTCTTGATTTTGCACTGTGTCAGTTGTTTTCCACTTAGAAAGGTGGACACTGTATCTCTCATTGATATGAATTTAATCATTCAATGATTGTATTCCCTTGGGTACATTAACCCAACGCAAATGAGAATCACCTGCCTTTGTTGGAATTACGATAACTATGACCCTATGATCTAATTCATTTTCAAATAGTTTTTAAATTAAACAAGATGAGCTGATGCACTTTGCAATATGACATGTCTGATTACAGTGTAGTGTGTATTTCAAAAGGGGAATTCAATTTAAAGTTCTATGGAGGTGCCTAACTAATCCAAGCATGCTCTCCCTCCCTTTTTGCCAGAGTTAGTGCAGTGATATATATATATATATATATATATATATATATATATATATATATATATATATATATATATATATATATATATACAAACAGGTGTGGTGGAGGTAGAGGTTTTGTCATGGTTTGATAGACGGGGCTGTCCATATTTGTTTATTTTAGGAGATAATCAGTCCTTCTAAGCATGAACTCTTATCTCTCCTACTGGAGAGAAAAAAAAACAGCTGCAGATAAGGAAAAGATGCAAAAGTTTCCATCTGCTTGCGCGATGCTCAGTCTAAAATCTCCCTCTATCACTCCCAGGTAGCTTCTCGGCTCGCGTGGCCGCCTCTTATCAGCCCGGCGTCGGGGGTCACGAGACAGCCGACAGATTGTACGCCAGGCATTTTTAGCTCGTCACCCGGAGGGTTTTGATACTTCCAGCTCCATAAACAGTAGTAGTCCCACTGCCTCACCTGGAGTAAAGCAATTACTGTGAAGTTTTCCAACTGACGGGCTGCCAATCACAAATCCTCGATGAGGTTAGATTCCCCGCACTTAGTGCAATTATTTTGCTGCTATTTTGTTGACACTTGCCTTTCAAAGACACTCACACAACATTTTAAGCGCAAAGTAGTTTAATATCAACGCATGAAGATGTTCTTCAAAGCAAATTTATTCGGGGAGAAATTTCCTTAAACTGTTGACAGTGGTGCAACACAGCTCAAAGAGAAGATTTACATAGCGGGCGCAGTTAATAAATTGACAAGTATCCATGCACTATCTGTGCTCTATCGCTTGGTTAAACTGTCACCAGCACATTTGCAGGAGACACTCCGCTAAAGGAGCCCCATCATTAAAAACTCAGCCGGCCGCCACACCACCGCCGCTTATTTCAAAGAAAAAGAGTCTGGACTTTGGTCTCTTTCTCCCCATTACACTGGGAAAGATCAGAAACGTTCCGTCTTCTCCAGGAGGCCACCTCTGCAGCTGGCCCAGCGCCTTCAAATGATTCACCCCATTAAGGAGCCAATCAGGTAATAATGAAGCGCGGGGCAAACTCAGTCGCTGAGCCGGATAAATTATTTACTGGGACTTGTCATCCTTCTCCCATCGAGGTGCCGCAGTCACAGAGGAGCAGCAAGACACATGAAGGCTTTCCAGGGTGGAGAGACTCCGCAAAGCTGGTGACACCCCCCACTACCCACCACTCCACATCACCGATGGTCCACCTCCCACATCCTTTCCTCCCTCGCTTCCTCCGTCTCCTCCTCCCCTCAGTCACCCCCTCATCCTCAAATCAAACAGCCTACCCAACCCCACCCCTCGCTCTCCCCACCTGTCAGACGTTGGGAGATAGAGGGATGGAGCCGGCACCACTTCGTTACCAGCCTCTCACTTGGAGGTTTCAAACAGATTTCAGCTAATGAGGGAGCATTTAGAAACTCAGGGATGCCAACATCTAGAAGAGGAGGGAGATGAACGGGTTGGGGGCTACTTTACAGCAGTGGGCACACACATATACAGTACACACACAACATAAAACCTTGCTGCATCCTCACACCCTGTTTCGTGCACGTGAATCCCCCCGCCCCACACACACACACACACGGATGGCATACATTCACCTGTACACACTCTTTCTCACACACACAGCTCAGGGTTGTCAGTGCAGGTGAACAAAGTGAATAGAATATGTGACTGACAATAAAGATTTCTTTTAACATCAGTGGGTGGAAGGCGGGCGGGGGTGTAGGGAGGTGAGTCTGGGGAGACAGGCTGCAGAAGTTCACATTACTCTGAGGGACCCGTCGGCTGCATATGCCATCTTTAATGACGAGGCCTCGCCAAACTGGCACCCAGTCAGCCAACCAGGAGAGTGCAAAGTGGGGGAAGGAACCCAGCAAACCTATTATTTCAAACCTCTGTCTTTTTTCTCTTCCTCTTTACTCCCCCCCTCTAGTTTTAATAGACACCGCTAAATTTCCTGCTGCCGTCTCCTTAAAGTTTAATTCGCCCACTTTTCTTTCACTCCTGCATCCCCATTATGGAGCCGCGGCGGCAGCTGCAAACAGGGCATTATTATTTCATATTATGAAAACATTCTTTTTAGATGAAGGGAAGGGGAAGGAGAGGACCGGCTGTGGCAATATTTTCATGGCACAGTTATAATGGCAGGTTGGGAAGTGAGCAAGAGAGGACCCACTTTTTATATGACACTAATATCCTCCGCATTAACTGGGTGGCGAGGCTTATTTACTGTAAGAGTTTCAGTATTTTTCAGTGGTTGTGAGAAAAGTTGGTTGAGGTGAATTGAAGGTGAACATGTGGGATTCTTGACAAAAAGAGGATACAGTTATGTTTATGTCCCTAGCTTTGGATTTCAACTGGCTTCGTATCCATAGCTGGGGAGCTGTTCAAAAGTTGTAATAACTATTACTGCTGCTGGTTTTATGTTTAGGGTTTGGGTAACTTAACCTTCTAAAACTATTCAATTCAGGCTCTGCCCCAATAATGCTCATGATTAAAAGAAAACCATGGCCACTGCTGGTAGAAGTCACGACTGAATCTCTCCACCTGTGTAATACCCTGTGATAAGATACAAGAACATATTCCTGGGAGAGCTTGCAGTAGAAGAGACACAGACTTGTGCTTCATGGGTCGTGGCTATCTGGATCATGGACCTAGTCTACTACTCATTATATGAATCATATTCACATCATATTCATGGAATGTGCTGTAACTCTGTTACGTTATTCATTCTGGTCACATGACATCTATTCTTCTGTCCATCCGGGGAGAGGGATCCTCCTCTGTTGCTCTCCCTCAGGTTTCTTCCCTTTTTTCCCTGTGAAAGGGTCTTTACTATATTTATTATTTTTCCTGATCCGATGTGAGGTCCCGGGACAGGGATGTTATGTGTAGATTGTAAAGCCCTCCGAGGCAAACTTGTATTTGTGATGTTGGGCTATATAAAATAAACCAAACTGAATTGAATTGAATTGCTATAACCTACCTCAGCCTTTTATTTCAAGAACAATCAGAGCAAAATGTTGTTGACTCTTAACAGACCCAAATGAAGAGAAAACACCAACATAGGTGGCAGCACGATGTGCCACTGATCGTCAACCTTTGACGAACCAAAAGAGAGCAAAAGCTTGTTGTTTGTCCCTGAACTTCACAGTTAACTCAACTTTCATGAAAATGAGGTCCATCCATCACTCGTTAGCCAACTGGCGAAACTCAGATCAAAATGTCAAAATAGGCCGTGCGGATCCAATACGAATCAAGACTGCTGCTTGTTTTTCACCTCAAATGTTTTCAAAGACAGATTTTAGTTTTAAAAAGCAAAACGTTTGGCACGTTGAAAACAGTCAAGCCTTAAACCAAGCACTGCCCACTGGACAGAGCTGTTGTTCTGCTTGCTGGCTGGATTTGGTTGATCGCCACCTTAATTAATGTTCCCCGCAGAATTACTATATATGTACTATTCAGTGCTGGGCTGTAAGGGCCTGCTAAGCCTTCTCTGCTGGCCTAAACAGAATCACAAAGTTTAAATTTACATTTTTTTGATATGTTTTTGTTGTTAATTTAGGGCCCACGCGGTCAGCTGTTAAACTAAACCGCAGGCATAGGTTCCAATTCCACGGCCCGCCACTGGCACTATTGTGTATTTGTTTACATGATGTGGTTGTAGACTGGGAGGACCAGAACAGGCCATGAAGTGAGCCTTGAGCCAGAAATGTCAGGATCCGTTGAAGTCCTCACTGAGTCACCACAGAGATACTAGCACTGTTACATTATCGCTCAATGTCCCCTGGACGCCTCCATCTGATCTCAAGTGTTTGGTCCTGGTGGCATCATCACTGTGTGGCTCAGAATAGAACGAGCAGTGAACGCACACCCACCTACACATACACACATGAATGCAGTGTAGCTTTCCAGCAAACACTCAGTTGGTCCCTCTCTCTCTAATTAGTAATTAACACATTCTTTTGTGCAGGCCTCTCTTTATTTATAGGCCCTCGCTTGCCAAACAGCAGATCCCCGCGCCAGCATCAGATGGAAGCAGAGCGTGAGGTGAGCTGAGAGCCTCGGCCACTTGATAAACAGAGTGTTATAGTTCGGGACTAATCGACTGATTAGCCAAACAGCTCGTAATGGCTTTTCAAATGAGCGGGTCAGATCATGTTGAAGCGCTGTCATTAAACTCACTGCTGCTCACAGGTTGACATGGTTCACTTTGTATAATATATACCATGTTTACATTTTCACACTTTTTCCTGGACTCAAGTGGGTTTTCTCTGACAGTTTGATACGCACCGTGGTTCCACAGCTGTCATTTAACTTGTGTTTGGTCCAGTAAAATGGCCTCAGACCCACCACAGTTCTGGGGTCTCTTTGAGCGAGCCAACAACTCCATATGCTGGTAGTTAAACGACGTGGCTTCTCAAGGCCAGAGTGTGAAATTTGTAATTAAAGGAAATTCTGAAACCCAAGTGGTCAAAGCTCCGAAAACTGAATTATTTTCCAGGCACACAGGCGTTTTGTGTGTGGGGCCAGGACGGAATATGCAGCATTGAAATAAGAAAGAAGCGAATAAGAAATATACTATTTCCCGTATTTGCAGAACTTGGAGGCTCACCAAGGTGATGTATGGCATCGTCAACCACATGTTTCACACAATGGATCCAACATACAGCTCAGAGCGGGGGGAACTTCTGGTTCTGAAAAGTGAAGCCAGCGTGGAAGTGACTTAACCCTCGCGGCTCCGTAGCAAAAGATATGTGTTTTAAAATGGAGACCCTACGTGAGGAGGACGGGAATCAAACCTGCTACCTTGTGATTACAGGAGGAACACTATACCACATTAACCACATTTATAGATAGGACTCGATATCCGTAGTTGTCTATTTAATTAACCTCAATGTAGCCAACACATTACTTTTTTTCTCAGGTAACAGGTAAAATAGCTCTACAATGTCAAGAACTTTATTCTTGTCCTATAATTTTGATAAATGCAACAAACTATAGTTTTTGTATATATAATATGACTATGTATAAAACGTTATAGGCTGTGATATCAAATAGCTCCAGACACATTTTTTTGGGTGAAAAATAGGGCAAAATGTCTCTCTGGATAGGAAAGGTTGCTGACCCCTGCTATAGGTAAACATTGTACACATGCCTTCATGGCCTCTGGCTGGTGTCAAGTCTTCTTCAATACAGCAAGATGTCAGAAGTCCTCATCCTCCATAACTCATTAGCACAAATGACTCACTCATTCACCCTCAAGATCCAAGCCACCAATGAGCATGGAATATACAGAAACAAGCACATTTCTCCCAATCTTTAACCTTTTCTTTAAAACATGGTATTAGCGCCGAGACCACGAGGTGCAGTTGTTGTTCACCTTGTTCCACTGAAAGCAGGGGAGGGAAACGATCCGATGCTTTTGATGTATTGCCGGAATACGTCTCACCTCTCCTTTAAAAGCTCTTTTGCTGTCACACACTCTCTCACCTCCTCCTCTGTGAGTGTGGTAATCAGGCTGGATGGCTGATTCTTTTCATACATTTTAGTATCTCCTTATTTCAGGCTTTGCTGCCTCTCGGCTGCCATTAGTCCCCCGCAGGCGACCGAGCCCATCTCCCTTGCACGCCACTCCTTTTATGAGGTTTTCCTTCGCTCACAGTACTGCTGCCTGCCAGGCGTCCTAGGTGGGGCTTTCACATACGGACCAAATCTGTCATTCCTCTGTCAGGATGCCTCCCTCTTGACGTTTATTTTTTATTCTCTAACAGACATATCACCCTTTTTAAAGAGGCTCTGTTGAACTGATTTAAGGTGATAACAAAATGCACTGTAGTCTACCATCAGAATACACACACATGTATATTGGACAGCAGGGTGTCTCCGGGTTTATGGAGTCTGTGTCGGAGTCGGGGGAGTCATTTTGTGAATGATGGACTGTGAGTGAGATGCTGGAGAGGAGAAATGTGAGGATGGAGAAGATGGCAGACAGAGGCGTTTGAACATATATGGCATTAAAAGTGCCAGAATGTGTGTCCTCATATCTGTGAGCGAGAGGGATTCTACAAACATATACTTGACCTTGAAAACAGAGCTGCTGTAGTTCCTAGAAAATGAACGTACGTATGTAATCCATGCGATCAGGAGGCCGCTGTGCTTCCTCGTGTAGAACAAGAAGCCAATGTTGATTTATTCGTCATGTCTCGTTAGAACTTCAGGGACGTTTCGTAGACATTTAAACACAAACAGCAATCTTTTCCTCAGCTTGTTTTGTTGTAAGTTGTGTTGCCTTAAAGTAGTTTCATGTAGAATGTAGAGATGGACATGTATTTCCATGTTTTGCTTGCATTTTGTAGGGAAACACATGAAAAACTGGGAGAAATCGTTCTATGAGGATACGTTGATGTTTTTCAATGTTGATGCTAATATTTAAGCTCAGAACTACACTCATATTGGACCATTTCAACGTCAAAGTGCAATGCTAAGGCAGGAAGTAGTCAGCCTGTGTTGATGTGAAGCAGGACGTAAAGGCGTGGTGGATGGAGGCATCCACCTCCAGCAGGAGAAGATGGGATGGGAGATGACACTCTGATGGTTTAATTTATGTTGCGAGCCAAACACACCTATGACTAATTACTAACATAACCCCTTAAACACTCACCTCCTACTTTACACCAAGAACATGAATATTATGAGAATTCTTTCTTCAGATTTTAGACCTTCATGGAGAACTGCAACTCTCTGCTGAATTCCAGATGGACCATATATAGCAAAGGTCACAAGCTGGCTCGGGAACCCCAGAAAACATGCAGTGTGTGTCCCAGCCCTGATACAGTAACGCTTGTCACTGATATTTCATGGCTGGAAGGTTCACTGTTTCTCTCTGTGGCCTCCCTGCTGCTCTGTGACCTTTTCTTTAATTAGCAGGGATCTAATGGACTGATTTAAATGATTTTTACACCGCGGAGAAGAAGACATTCAGCATTAGCATAGCAAATGATTAGAAAGAGTGGCCTCTACAGGGCAGAGGGATAGATCATGAGTTCAGGCTTGGTGAAGAAAAAGGAGAGTGGGAATGTACAGGCTGAAGGAAATCAATGGGCTGATGAAACATGTACAAATACTTCCAGCAGAAAAATGAAACGAGGCAAATTGTTCTTGTTCTTTAGTGTCAGCTGATGGTGGTCATATTTTATTTTCCAATGCAGTGCAGTCACCATGGAGATATAGGACACACATGGGATAGACAGCAGGTGTAAATGTTTGAGGTAGAGCTGGAGAGAAATGTAACATTCTCGACAAGTGAACTGAAAGAAGTGTGACATTCTCGACAGTCCATGTACAGTGAAATTGGCCCGGCATAGAGCACGAGACAACTTTAGTGCTATTGATGAAATGTTATAACAATGTGCCAATCAGCTTTTCTTATTCCTCACAGTCAGGAACACACAGGAAAAAGTTGCCCAACCTATTATATATCTAATTATTCTAACTATTAAGTCGGGGAAGATGTGTTTTTTGTTATATTCAGAAAATAATGTCATGACCTTGAGAAGCCTGTTGTCATAGTGAGGGAGACACGAGAGCCCTCAAAAGACAAAATACATGGGAAGTTTAAAAAAACAAAGACAGGGAAAAAATGGGTCTGGTTGGATTAGAAAGTGAATGAAAGAAACAAGAATATTCATGAAAAATATATAAATTAGTAAAAGTCTGTTTGAACTCCTCTTACATGAAACTACGGTACCCCATTAACTGATAGGATGCTGTAGGTTCTGCACTGAAGGGGCACGGTGTGTCAACATCTATTGTTAGGACATTTATTTCTTCCGTTTTTGAAAGTCTGGGACGAGGTAGCAGTGCATCAAGGAACACTATGACATACACAGAGAGCTTGGGGAACCGGAGGGGTCTAAGCCGTTAGTCTAGTCCTACTCAGACCCTGCTGAGTCTGGGTGCCCTTCAAGTCATTTCCTTTAATACCCAGGTCCGTTGGACATGGTCATTCACATTGAACCCTAAATATGTAGTCGATAAATCAACAGAAAATAATATTTGCAACTATTTTGATAAAAGTTTGAGTCTTTTTCATGATTTAAAAAAAAAGATGTTCTGTGTCATACAGTGAACTTTAGATCTTCAGGTCAGACAAAACCAGCAATTTGAAAATCTGAGAAACTGTAATGGCCATCTTAATTAAATTCTGATATTTTATGGACACAAACTATTACTTGCACAATGTATTGGCTCAATCTAAATTAAACTAAATTAATATTCTTTTTTGTTCTCTAAAAACATCTAAAATTCTAAAATATCTATACATTTCTTATTTTCCGTGACTTACATTATCTTTTTCAAACCCTTACACACACACACACACACACACACACACACACACACACACACACACACACACACACACACACACACACACACACACACACACACACACACAATAAACATACAGTAACACACATACAACTCATCTTCATGAACTCAACCTGCTGGGTGCTGTCCACTAGCTATCATCTCTTCTCTTCAGTTACATTTATTCTGTTCAATAAAAGCATATTTACCTTCTTATCTCCCAGATAATACTGGAGTTACTTACTTACATATCTATGTGATTTATAACTTCACATATTCATCATGCTGGGCTTTAGGGACATGCAACATAATCGCATTTTGAAAAGAAAAGGAATCATTAACAACAACACAAATCTGTATTACCCAATGTCCTATAAAAACCCTTCTGAAACCAAAACACCACACGATAAGTAAACCATGGTAAATACATCAGCTTTCCTGTAGTGTCGGCATGTAGGGAGGACAAAGAGAAGTTAAAACCTGAGAGAGAGCGAGAGAGAGGGAGAGAGAGAGAGGGAGGGAGAGAGGGAGAGAAAGAGAGAGAGGGGCGGGGGAGAGGGGAGGAAAAAGTTCAGAAACACTCAGAGAGAGAGAGAGAGAAAGAGAGAGAGAGAGAGAGATATGGAGCACAGAAACACTCAGAGAGAGAGAGAGAGAGAGAGAGAGAGAGAGAGAGAGAGAGATATGGAGAAACACCTCGGCGGCAGAACGAGGCAGGTGTTTAATTTGAGAATTAAGACAGTGTGAAAGTTCATAAGTATGCTAATGGCTCTGAGCCTCAGTCTGCCAGATGAAGCTTCCTCGTCTGCTCAGGACGAGCAAATCCACCTGAAACGCTGTCGGAATGATGCACAGGGAATTTTCATCGCCATTCTGCCTCCATGAAAAATACAAAATAAAAATAAAAACATTTAGTGGCACGCGGCTGCCTGCTCCAGCCCTGACCATAAAGCATCATCAACCATTACAGTTAAGTGGTTTCACTACACACTGGGCGTGTAATTTGTCTGCCCGCTGGTACTATAGGATTGCTGCTGACACCTGCAACATGATTACAGATGGATATGAATATTATCATAGTTAGACAGATAACACATGTGATGACCTCTGCCACAGAGGGTCAGACTCAACAATGAATTAAATATGATTCTCTACGACTGTAGTCATTCACCAATGTGAAGCAGTCCTAACTGGCCATGCTGGTCAGTGATGCATATTAGCAGACCTGAGACGTAAATATATATAGATCTCTCTATAGTTCGCCCAAATGGTTATTCTCGTCATCTATTCTGTGTTTTCTTTTGGTCAGACTCAGACATAGATATTATATATTGTGATCAAATGAGCTGCTGCAAAAAGGTTGATAAACACATTTTATTTCCGATAAATTCTTTAAAATACAAGAAATGTTGGTTTTTCATGGGCATTGCCTTCAAAGTGGGTCTCAGCTGTGCTCCAGCTCTGGTTTCACTCCTCTCTTCCCTTTGCTCTCCTCGGGAGACCACCTCCCTTGTGGGTGGAAGACGATCGAGAGCTACGTTTAACAAATTGTCCGTGTTGTGCCCACATGCTGTCGACACCTGAGTGGGATCCGAACTCAGCCAGGACACCTCGGCATGTGGTCTGGCTCATCAGAGCCCAATGAGAGCAGGATCCCATCTCGGAGCGTCCATACAGACTGTGTAACCACGGCCTAACCCTCCATCCACAGAGCTGCAGTTCTCCACATGGCTGCACTCGGGTTTCCATTAAGTAGCCATTCTTCAGCCAGGAGACCGCCGTGTGTTCCCTGTTGAAACAAGAAGTCAATGATGAAGAGGTTTTCTGTCACATACCTTGTGTGTTTCAGTAATGCCACTTCCGTGCTTATTTCAACCCAAATACAATAGTCTTTTTGTTGCCTAAATCTAACGAAGCATTTCACGACCTATTCATGAAACTAGCTGAGTAGTTTGTTTGAGTTTTCTGTGAAGTTCATTTTGAAAAGACTGTGTGCATGTAACGAGTGGAACATGACACATGTTGCAGGATTCTGTAGGAAAATGCAGAAGGAAATGAGGAGTAACGAACCGTTGTGTGAGGATGAGATGCCTTTTCACAAATCTCTACAATGGCTACATGCATCGCTCGAAAAATCCAAAATGTTGCTTTTGAAGCAACTTTTATAGGCAGTACAATTGCATTGAACGTCAATGAAAAAGATTGGAAAGACACAATACAAAGTTAAATTTAAAGAAAATGATCAAGCGCTGATGCAAAAATGTTTCAGGCTTCACCTTCCATGCCATTAGTGAACACGTCACAGAGAGGATGGCTGTGAGTGACTGTGATGCAATGCCATTTCTACATCAGCTTGCAACAGGTCTTCTAATGTGTCCCATGTGCACATGTGTATGTGCAGTATGAGTGTGTGTGCAGGCTGGAGAAAGTGCAGCATGTCCATGTCAGAGCTGGCACTCTGGTCTGTGGTGTAGGGAGGTGTGGATGGCTGCGACGACCGGGTGTCTGCAGGGCCCCCGGGGTGTGGCCCCGTCCTCGTTGCTGCAGATTTATTATCCTCAATAAGCATCTCCACACCGGCTGCCAAGACCAGAGTCAGCGGCTAATTAAAACCTTTCACTGGAATCCCTGTGAAGTCGCAGACAATCCGCCAGCAGCCAGCCGCATACCTCTGCACACCGCAAACACACACACACACACATGTGTGTGTGTGTGTGTGTGTGTGGGGTGGGGGTATCTAATGTACTGTACATGCTCGCACAGACTCAGACATATGCATTTTCAACTGCAGACAGGCTCATGTGCAACAGGGAATCAGTAAGGTATCTTTCCTTTACACACACACACACACACACACACACACACACACACACACACACACACACACACACACACACATGATGAAGTTGTTACCATCTTTACCATCTTAGTCCCATCTGACCTCTTTAAAAGAAGATTATCTTTCTATTGATAGTGTATGCTGGCGACTAAAGTTGTATTAGTAGGACTACTACCAAGAAAGAGGGAACCTAAAGTAAATGCTGTGTTGTAAAAACAACATTCATTAGTTATCTACTTCATAGTTGGAGCCGCGCAACAGACAATGACAGTTGTTTGGTCCAGACTGAAATATTTCACTATTCGTCAGGACATTTTAGACAAACATTCATGGTGTCATGGTGTCTGGGGAATGAATCCTACTAACGTTGGTAATCCCCTAACGTTTCATCCAGCACCAGCATCAGGTTGAACGCCAATGTGTAAAATACTTTAATTTATGACCAAATGAGAGCAAACACAGTCCCACACAGACTACAGTACGGAGTGTGGACTAGTTCTTGAGTAGGCACCTTACCCCTCAACTGCATGGAGTGCCAGCGATGTGGCAGCCCCTTCGCTCTTGCATCCCTCCACTAATATCTAAATCTATATACATATGTCTCTATATGAGTGTGTGTAATGAATCAGGCTGTTCTCTGTCGCTAAATGAAAAACAATGGGCTTTAACCAACTAATCAATTCCTACGTACCGTAAAAGTGGGGTTACACGCCGCCACTACCTTCGGTCAGTGTCCCCGTTAGCTCCCCGCTGTAGCCGCTCATGCTAGTTCCTCCGCTAACTTCTGCTAGCGCTCCGCTAGCTCCCCGACAACCACCGAAGGTAGGACCACACCCAATATGGGCAGAGGGGACGGGGTCAGTAGCAGCAGGCGCGGGGAGCTAATAGCAGCGCAGTGCTCCTAGCGTGCTACAGCGGGACACTGACCGGAGGTCGGAACGGCTTGTAACCCGACTTTTACGGTAATCCTCTTGAGCCAGGAAGAGGAGCTTGGGTTGATTTTCACCCAGGAGACCACTGTCCATGTCCCGTGTGAAACCCAAAGTAAACAGATACTATCTGTACTGTTTAAAACATCTTTTTCTTACAGTCCCTTCAGCCTCAGGGAACTTTGTGTTTACGGCTATTAAGCTAATTCTATCATGCCAACATGCTCAACTACAATATGCTAGCTAGTAGTACACATTGTAGCCTCCCTGCTTAACATCAGTGTTTTAGCATTGTCTTTGTTAGCGTGCACCGGCGTATTAAAGTATCCCACAACATCACAAAGCTGCTAGCGTAGCTGTTAGGTCTTTGTTTAACTCTCTATCTCCATTATGTTCAAGGTAAAGATCCTGAGAGACGTTTTAAAGGATGTGGTTTGGATGGAAGTGACAGACTGGTTACTTAGCACTGCAGCTACATCACCAAGCACACTGGAATCTGCAGCCTGTGTGTGTGTGTGTGTGTGTGTGTGTGTGTGTGTGTGTGTGTGTGTGTGTGTGTGTGTGTGTGTGTGTGTGTGTGTGAGAGAGAGAGAGAGAGAGAGAGAGAGAGAGAGAGAGAGAGAGAGAGAGAGAGAGAGAGAGAGAGAGAGAGAGAGAGAGAGAGAGAGAGAGTGAACCCCAGAGACCGCAGGGAAAATCCGTTGTAGCCTTCGACCACAAAGCCTGGTGATACTTTGTGAGGGGTCACTTTATACACTCGCACCATGGCAGCACCTCCAGAGTCAGACCCGCTACACAATGCTAGCAGAGCTCTCTGTACATCCCTCATAGGCTGATGAAGCGTGTTCTCTCCAGGATGACATTTGCTCTTCAAACTCACTGCTGGCTGAGCAAACCTTTACCAAAAAATTATCCAGATTAACATCCACATCTTATCTTTGCTTTAGTGTGAAAAGCTTGTACAGGAGCTCCCAAAAGTCAGCTGTTCAAGGGATGTGCATATGCATTGGTGTATTGTTACTTTGGTCAAATAAAAAGATAAGTGGTAGCGTGATATGGGATGTTCACTTCCCCTCAACCTGTTCTATATTCTATTGCTCTGCAGTTGCAGAGTGGGAGATTTTAGGGCATGTTAGGTGACTGACTTCAAGAACTCTCCTGACATAATAGTCAGAACGAAAGATGAATACCTGCTTCTTTAATATTAGAATCAGGCCTGTTGACATACCAGATACCAAATGCATGGGAGGAGTTAACTTCAACGCCCAAGGTGCATTTTGGTTGGAAACATCCTATCACAGTTTCAGAGTAATGGGAGAACTCCACTGATTCTCCTATGACAGCTGCGTCATACTCAAGTCGGTTTGAAAAGAAGAATCAGAATTGATGCAGCAGAATCATAGATATCATCTTTTTTGCTCTCTGGCGCTTACATTACCCATCATGCCACCACAGACCATGACACTTAACCTGCAGCAGAGTTGGGCAGAAGTCTGTATATATATATATATATATATATATATATATATATATATATATATATATATATATATATATATATATATACTGTGTATAGCAAAATGATGAGTCTGGAGAGAATCCTTTTACTTTTTATCTAAGATGCTGCTCACACGCTCAATGGTATCTTCTGAAAATACTTGGATGTTGAATGGTATATATTTTACATTTGGCCATTTATCCACATGAATTAGAAGAACAATACTCTGCTGATGGATGTTAATAGAGGTCAATGGCAGAATATGCTGTATTTCCTCCAGCTGTACAGACCTATACACAGTATTGTGGATATAACTCTAACGGTAGACTGGATAATAATAGACTTTTATAAAGACAGATGATACAACTAAACCTGAGTGCCCTGCTTTCTTAATGAACAACCTGGCCTTATCCAGAGATTTCTCCAGATGACAGGGCGTGGTTTCGACAGATTCCTTTTGTTTCCACTCATCTCTTTGAATCCAGTGATGAATCTCAGCTCAGATGTGCTTTCTTGATTCCTTAAGACAGGATTAAAGATGAAGGAAGATATCCTTTCCCCGTTCTCTCTTTTCTTCTTCTCTTATGACAAGCAGCGAGCAACAAACGACACAGTAAAGAGTGGATGAGTTACGAAAAAAAGAGCCATGTCTCCGCTTTAGATGCAAGCAACATCAGTAGAAATGGAGATGGGAGGAGAAGTCAGGGTTCATGAGAGGATGATGGGTGTCCACATCCACCCGTGTGTGTGTGTGTGTGTGTGTGTGTGTGTGTGTGTGTGTGAATGGTGCACACTGTCACTGCTACAAACACTTGCAGTGTTCAGGTCTTTCACAGACTGACAGAAGTGAGAAGAAAAAAGAGAAAAAGATGCACAGTGCTCGTGTAGTTTCACATCAGGAATCTTTAGGTTCTACTTAAGTTGCAAAAACTGCTCAGAAAAAAGAACCTCGGAAACACAAAAGTTTGCACGTGGGCACCACTCAGGGCTCCTTGAAACCCTGCCACCTCCTCAGCATGTTTTCAGGTTGAAAAACAACACAACATTTTGAATCATTTTTCATAATATTCTCCTAAAAGAGAGAAGCAAGCAAGCATCAATTATAGAGACTGCAAGGCATCAAAGGACAGTGCATTAACAAGGCTAATATTACATTATCAATCAGGTCTGCTCAGCTTAAACTACACATAATCACTGTTTGCTTTGTATTGATAATATTATTTTGGAAAGCACATTAACCTTGTGTTCACTATGTGTCAGATGCTTGATTGATATGTTGACGTTGATGCATAGGTTATATAAGCAACATAGCTGTCGTTTCGGTTTGAATAATTTCTCAGATTTAAGGCAACACATAAATAAAAATAATGAATTAACGACATCGCCACACATTGCAACAATGTCTCACATGTCCCTTAATTGTTGGACACGCGAGAGACAGAGCAAGTACCATGAGAACTGAGCTCATTTCCCCATGGGGGTATGTTAATAGCTGTGTTATGCTTATGTTCTTTTACATCCAAAAATCTTCCAAATCCAAAGGTTGCATTCCTCCGTCTTTAGAAAAAGAAAAAAAAACCTCAGCATACAGCACAAGACAAAATGTCTCCCTTCAGTTGAAACTCCCCTCCATTTGTTTCTTCTACACCGTCGAGCTCTCTCCACTCTCACAGCTTGCTGGGCGGGATCGGGGTTAAATTTTGTCAGTACAAAGTCATTTAGCCAAGAGGCACATGCTAAAAGATTTATGGGGAGAAGCAGTGCCAGGGGTGAGCTTCTCTATTTCCTCCAAACAGCATCTTTCTGGAGAGAAAAAGCTGCTTGTTTACATGCAAACAGTGTCAGGCAGCTCCGAGATGTTAGTTAGAGCAAAGCCCAACATTTAGATGGAGGGTGACACCCACCAGGCATCGGAACAATGTGGAGCTGCCTGTGCTGGCTCTTCTATCTGTTTGTTAAGGAGAGGGATTAATGCAATGGAATGGCAAAAGGAAAACGAAACGAGCAAAAATCACAATCATGGGAGAAATTATGAATGATTTGTGTTGGTTTCATGACGGCGCCACATCTAACTGGCCGAATGACATTGTTCTGCTTGTGTAGAGAGAGACATTTGTATGTAACGAGTCAAATGACGTCAACTCGTGAATAAATGTGTAACTGCCACTCTATCATCATTGGCTGACATTGAAAGTCACAGCTAATAGCTGGTAGCTTCCTCCGTGTGGCTTTCGCTCGGTCAACGGTTCAGAATAAATTCAGAAAAGTTCATCTGTGAGCCAATGCATGAGTTACAGAAAATCCATTGAAATGAACTGATCATTGTTTTTTTGTAAAGACTCTTTTGCATTTTTACCTGTATTTGACAGTGTGGAGACGGACTGGAGAGCGAGGAGCACGACATGCAACGAAGGCTGACACTTTAGCCAGAATATCTACAACTGTGTTCTGATCTGCTGGTTAGCTGGAGCACTAAATACATCCGGCACGCTGTAAATAATACAACTGAAAACCTCTAAATGCCATTTGGCTGCAAAAATGAAAAGTTAGCATTGTGAGTTTATCTGCTGGATGATCTGAACAGAAACCTTCCTGTTAGCTTGTAGGTTAGCAACGAGTCGGTAGCATGAGTGTGTGTATGTGTGTGTGTGTGTGTGTGCGTCCTGTGCTGCTGCCTGCTAAACAAACAGCGGCACATCCGCTCTGACGTTTGGAAGCTGAGGGAACATTCATTTTATATTATTTATTTTATATTGCCTAAAACAGTTTTCTTCTAATCAAAAATATGAATACATTATCAAAACTGTTTGGCATTGTTTCTGGCAAAAAGGAGGAAAATCATCTTGTATTTTTGACTGAACAGCTCAGTGTCAACATAATGAATGCATTCGAGGACTGAAGTGCAGAAAATTAACAATATCATCTCCCGAGCTTAAATCAGCAATGGGTTGGCCTTTTTTGTGATATAACATTTAATGTAGCTCATTTCTGTCGGTCTTCTCACTGTGATTTGCTCTGACCAGAAGCACTCACTCACTTAGTGCGCGCTCATCACCGCTCAGTGAAACTCAGAACAGAAGGAGAAGCACAGGGGGAGATGCTCGGGTTACACAGCGCCTAACTTAGCGTGCACGTGTGCGTACGTGCACACACGGCGTGTTGATGTTCTCCCTGTGACATGTTGTTTATCACAATGCAGACTCTTATTATATATTTAAAGGACCTTTGAAATGATTATGAGCTTTTGGCCCACGAGCCCCCGAGTAGAGGAAAACAAAAAAGAAGGAAGCGAGCGAGCATAAGACAGAGCAGGGAGAGAGAGGGGAGGAGAGCAGGGCGAGAGAACGTCTCCAGAGCGAAACAAAAGGAGAACAAACAAATGCCTCTCTTTTAGAGCAACAAGATAATAGAAGAAGAGGAAGGAGAAGAAGCAGGAGTAGGAAGGGGAAGGAGGGGCGGGGGGTCTTTGTTGTCGCTAGCTGTTGTCGGCGTCACTTTTAGCTTCCCCCTTCTTATTTTTTCATCGACACAAAATTTGAGAGTCAAAAGCGCCATTTGAAGTCGGAGGAAAAACACATAGAGCTAAGAGCGGGCTGCGCTCGGCGGAAGGTGGCGCCGGCGCCATTTGAAGTGCTCGGCTGCGTGATATGCATTCAGGGCCTATATGCTTTGCAAAAATAATGAATTATACATAAACAAAGTGGGGAGAGGTGTGGCGTGATGATCAGAGCCGAGTGGAGGAGGTTGGGACCCGGGGAGGCAGGAGTGTGGATGATCAGGCCTGTTATTACATGCAGTGATGTTCCAGCTGATCACAACATCAGCAGCAGGAGAGAAGCTACACACGTTCACCTCCTACCCAACCAGCACGCTAACTCCTGACAATGGGCCATTTATACCTCATTATTCTGGGGGAAAAGACTCTTTCCCTGTGGAGTTTGAGTTTTTTTATTTCAATGGGTAAATATGCCTTTTTGATTGTTGTGTTTTCTCATGCCCTCACACATTATATAAAGATGTTCAGAGATTATTGTTCTAGATTACTGTTAACTCTTTCTGTTACACATTTTTATAAACTTGTTTTTCTCTTTATTAATCAATATGATGGGTGATTTAGAAACGTGGTATTGACCACATATATACCAGCAGCTTTACTGTATTATTTTATAGTTTAGGGTTTGTAAAATGTTCAAGATCCCAATACAATGAAGGCAGGGCTATCGCCATGATTAAAATATTACTGATATAAAAAATCCACCAAGAAACACTGCCTACTCCCCAAAAGATTACGTAATTATTTAAATATTTTCATATTTGACTTTTCACCTATTTTTTCTGCATGTAAATGAAACTGAAAAGTTTATAGAAATTCATCTGAAAATCCTTGACCTCTCAGAACTTTATTTATTTTTCTTGTAAAAAACGGTTGGGTTCTATGTACAAATCCTTCAAACCTCCGTGAATGTACACAGCAATGTGGTAAAGCCACTAATTCACTTTAGTTCAGTGTTTTGTTTTCTGCGCATCAGCAGCACTTGTCTTGCCTGACTGTCTCTGCACTTTAAGGAGGGAAATGCTTCTCTTCCATCTTCTTCGTCTTCATTTTTTCTTCTTCTTTCCTTCGGTGGCTGAACACAATAGCTCTCCGCCCGGCCTTGCCAATCCCACAATGCCTGGCGGTGGGTCTGGCAATAATTCAGGGCAGGACTAAACAGCTGGCTGCCTGACAGGAGAGCTGCCAAGAGCTGGCAACGAGCGGCAGGCTGCTAACCCTTTCACATTTTTAATTAGACCCACACAGCCATGTCTTTGAGCCATCGTAAATATACCGATGACATGCCGAGCATCATTTGTTCAGAAATATTCGCTTACAAAATGCTGGGCTCCAAGTCCTATTTTTTGTTCCCCTTGCATCGAGCTTGCAAGAATATTCCAGAACATCTTCTACTGTGGGAGTTAGATAAACAGCAGCTAGAGGAGATTCAGCTAAAGGTGATGAAAGATTGTCGCTCTCTAAAGGAATGGACTTGTGTGACAAACAATAGGAATCTAGTTCCTATTGGTCAGATCCCATTGACAGAATGAAATACGAGACTGTCTAATCCATTTTAGAGCAACAGCTTTTCAACCTGCACCATCCAGCAGAAGCAGTGACACACTGCCCATCATCACGTCAACGCGAGGCTCTGCCTGACCTGCACAGACTCTGGAAGGTTGGACGCCTCTGCAGCTCCGCACGCCGGGGACACAGTGGTACCACGGGGGTACCGAGGAAGTCCAGGAAACAATGGGAGCGAGGTGTTTACTGGAGCGAGGGCACCATGTGCAGGAGGGATCACCACAGCATTATGACTGCAAGACGCCTCGCCATCTGGACACACAGCGCAGAAAAGGCAGAGTGTAATGAGTTTGCACAAAAAGAGGGCTGATGGAAAGGACAACATGTGGGATGGATGCTTTTGTCTGTCAGAGATGGAACAGGTGAGGGATGTGCGTTGGACACATAAGTGATGGATGCATTGCTGTCCTCGAGCCTTCATTAGTACACTAAGTGGTATTTACTGCTGTTTTTATAGTTATAGTAGTGAGTTCAATACTTTAGTACAGATCAGCAACAACTGCCTCAACAGCATGACTTGATTGCCATGAATTCTTGTGCATGTGTTCATGTCCCCAGAGGTTCACTGCTACAGGTTTTCCTGACTGACTTTTCTTTTTGGTCCATTACAAGTTAGCTGAAACAAAAGATTGCCAGCTGTGCATACACTTTGCTGTCAATATTCATGGTCCTCAATTCCTAATGCTTTGATGACATTCTAACCTTTCTGATATTATCACTTGGAATTGGGAGTAATTGTAAAAATTGAGAGACCAGGATGAAGATTCTGGACAGAACTCTTTCTACTAAGCTGGCTTTTCTTTCTTTAGGCACACTTATAGAGTTTGAACTTTGAATGGGGGTAACTGTGGCTAAGTGGTTAGCATGCCTGTCTTTCAATCAGAGGGTTTGTCGTTGTGTCCTTGAGCAAGACGCTTAACCCCTAACTGCTCCCCGTTGCTGTGTCTACGGTGTATTGAGCAAAAATGTAAGTCGCTTAAAAGAGTCAGCTAAATGTAATGTAGTGAACTGCAACAGACATAGAACACAGAAGTAGAGTGTGACTTCTGCCTGTCTCACATGCTATGATGTTTATGGGACGGCTACAGATGAATGGCAAGCATACTGCATACCAAAAGACCATGGTCGATTCGGAATCTACCTTGAACATGGATTTTTGTCAAGCAAAGAAAAATTCCCAAAAGACATGTATGTGTTTGAAATGTTCTTTGTCTAAACACTGAATCACGAGAGAAACACTGAACCAGCTTCCATCCAGCGTGAAGACAGACGTGCATGAAGCCCTGTGTACGTAGTGACAGGAGAGGAGTGCATTGCTCTACCTGTTGCCACAAACCCCAACTGGTTCCCATACCTGGACCAAAAATCCAGAAGACTCCTTGAGCAACACTTTTTAGTCCCTGACAATGTCAAATGATGTCAGATCTACAAACAAGTTGAATAATCATGATCCTCAGAGGATCCATCTTCATGTTTTTAGGTGACTTTCTTTCCTGTCACTATCACCAGGCCAGATATGTTCTCTTTAGCTGCTAAATGCTCCACTATGTACCTGCTCGTCTCCAGCTGTCTCTGTGTGCTGTGGGCAGGGATGTACAGACGGTTTATTAGAGAGATGTTGCTGAAAACAGTTTCCTGCTGTGGCTGAAACGAGCTTGATGCAAGCAGAGCTTGCAGGTCAGAAACAGAAAGCTGAAATGGGCAAAAAGGTTTCCTGTTCATTATTCCCTGAAGCGTTGTCACAAAGTGACACCTCTCCCATTGCACATTGTTATGTGAATCATTGGTCATACAGCAACATGTATAGTGCAGGAAATGGAGAAGCCGTGTGTCCGTACACGTTCTGTATGAAGAGGTCAAGCCAATGCATGGTGGCTTTGTATGACGTCATTGCCACTACAATAACTAAAAGATGGAACACCAAATCCACTGTAACACTTGACATGTATGATTTGATATGCATTTATGGCCCAGCATGCAGCAGTATCATGCATATTCACCTAAACTACGTCAAAGCTTGTTGATGTCATCGACATGTTTTCCCAATTAGGCGCTGAGAGAAGAGCTGTGATTGGACAGTCGGACTCCTCTTCAAGGTCCGGTTTGACAACATATAGTGAAGGTGGTGTAACACTATGCACATCGACATGTGCATAGTTGTTTACACTACTAATGTTTTAACAAAATACCTGTAACTGTGTAGTTGTGTAGGATCAAACCTCTTCTGGCTCTGTGTCTCTGGCATGAGGATTGATGTTCAGCTGATCTGAGAAGGGGAAAGCCTCTTATAAAACATGTTGGACCCCTCACACAATCTGTCCTCTCTCTCTTTAACCAACCCAGTCACCAGCAAAACAGTTGGCATACAACGCTCCTGCAAACTTGGGATGCATTGGATGTCAACGTTTCATAAATATGTTGTATATGAGCCTCGAATCAGACCTGCAGTAACGCAACAAAACAAAAAATGGTTTGTGTTCATATAATAACGTATTGTCGCTACGTTAACGCTTGTGTCAATAAATAACGACTACCCTTAGGACTTCCTTACCTCCCCTTATGTAACAAGCATACAGTCACGGTTTACTCTTCACCCGGGACACGACTACGGACTCTGTTGGTTTTATTTTAGTATTTGACCCATCCCCCCATTGAGGACGTTCTCACTTTGTCTCCTTGTTATTGGACCAGGACACGTTCTTCTACACTCTCTGGATGTTCTTCATCACTTGCTCCACTTGACCAACATTCAACGTGTCAAAGGTAAAACAAAGAAATGGCAACTAGGCTGTTCACACACAAGCAGCCCAGAACTTCTCTCTCTCTCTCTCTCTCTCTCTCTCTCTCTCTCTCTCTGTGTGTGTGTGTGTGTGTGTGCTGTGACAGGGCCAAGGGTCTTGGCATGCCAGTGCAGTGTGCGACACATGGAGGCAGTATGGATGGTGCATGGTCATGTCCAGCTGGGATCACATCTGGACTGCAGGGGAAGTGACAAAGGAAAGGCTGAACTCAAAGGACTTCTGGCCGGCTCTAAAGAAACTGCACTTGTGTGTTTGAGTGTATCATAAATAGATTCTGGACTGATATTAAAGCAGTGGTCTCCCACCATGTGCCATCCAGAGTCAAGGGTCTGGTCCTCCCACGTAGTCGAAGATGTGTTAATACATTGTGTAATCGGCTGCTGCTGTGTTTGCTTTGAACTAAAACCTGCTCCAGCCTTGTGCTTCATTGGTTGGAATAAACAGGGGAATGCTGCACACCATGCAGGAGCTGTGCGTGGACACAGTGTTAGTGACATCCACGTTACAACACAGTGCAGTCTAATGAGACACTTTTAAAGGTGCAAGATAAGGGACGGGGAGCATTTCAATTGCTTCTCAATGTCTCTCAACACGGGAACAGCAAGCCGGCGGCTCACCGCTAGGGGTGCTAAGAGCGCTAACAGTGCTAACAACGCTACCAGTGCGAACAACTGACAGAGCTACCAGTGGGTAACTCCACTCCATCATATCTTCACAGACAATAGTAGTTTGCTGCTATTTTGATGCTCGGATTGTTAAACACAGCTACCATATATCTTGGGTTTGGGTTTATTTGCTTTTGCCACTGAAGCACCATGTGTGTATGGAAGCACGACACTCCTGTCAATCAAGAAGGGAAAGTGAAATCCATGCTTTTAATAGCAAGTGAAACTACCTGTCGAGATCATAAGACTTTATCAAAATATGTTGAGTAGGAATAGAGAACCTGGACTTCCATGTTTTCTTTGAAACCCTGCAAGCTGGTGGTGTCTTCGTAGGAGTCCTACCTATCAAGGCCTTTCTTATTCCCAGCCCATGAAACACTGAAGCTTGAGCAGTGGCCCTATATGTATCAAACTATGACGCCTCTAAGAACTATAATACTTCAGTCACTAGGTGAGCATGTGTGCAGAGCATCGTCTACTCCAGTTCATAGAAGCATCGTGGTTTGATATGTATTGGGCCGCTGACCAAGCTTCAGAATCAATGCGCTGGGAATGCAAACGCAGTAGGCAGTAAAGGAGGAGTCAGGTGTGTTACTATCAACAGGGCAACAGTCTGTGTGGGAACAATACCAGGGATGGAAGGGCCAAACGAAGACAGGACTTCCACCGTGTAAAGCCTGATGTCAATGTTGAATCATCTGAACTCACGCATGGCACGTAATGCCACAATGTACTTATTAATGCGCACACGATATAATGTGTCCACTGTTCACTTTTTGATAAATTTGTAGATACAAAGAGCCAGCCCAGCGCACATGTCTCTAACTGGTGAAGTCTATTGGACTCCCTTGCTCATTGAACAATGCAGTATCAAGTGATGCTGAGGATCAAATGTTTGCAGTGAGTGTGCTGTACCTTCTGGGTCTAGACTTCTGGGTTGATGAGGGGAAACCATGCAACTTAAACCACTGTCTTTTTTCCCAACATTAATGCCAACATTAAGTCAGTTCTTCAGAAAAGCAGCGATCTTGTCACCTTTGCTCTCCAGATGAGCACAGCCAGGCTTCTGCACTCAAAGACACAACTTCTGTGTGTGTGTGTGTGTGTGTGTGTGTGTGTGTGTGTGTGTGTGTGTGTGTGCTACAGGCATTAGAGGAATATATGAGACCATGAGCAGAAATCTGTTGTAGCCTCACAACAGTGGCCTGCCCATAGCACCACAGAGACCAAAACAGCAGTAATGACGTGCATGCACTACAGCAACATGTAACTCCGCTGCGTTGTTCATTCTGTACACTTCTACTGGAGAGGGAGCCTCCTCTGTTGCTCTCATGAAGGGTTCTTCCCTTTTTGGGGAGTTTTTCCTGATCCGATGTGAGGTCCTGGGACAGGGATGATGTGTACAGACTGTAAAGCCCTCCGAGGCAAAGTTGTAATTTGTGATTTTGGGCGAAACAAAATGAACTGAATTGAATTGAATTACAGGTAAGCTTATCTTTATTTGGAATTGTAATGAAAAAGGACTCAACATGCTATTTAATAGACATGACATTCTGCAGCACCCTTTGCGTGTGCGGCACAGTATCAATGAATACAGACACATGTCAGAGCATGTTAGGCATGACGGGCCAGAGAGTAGATCTCTAAACCGAGTTAGAGCTGCAAAGTCAAACTGTATCATCTTGCCTCAGAGGGATGTGCAGCGCTCTTTGATCCAGACGCAGTGTAACTAACGGGTTTGATTGACACATTGCGATGCATTGCCGAGGTGGTCTATAACGTCAATGACAACTGTCCCTTTGAGGCCTTTTGTGTGCATTTAGGTTTTTGTGCCTCCTCCCTCTGCTATTTCCAGCCACACCTCCCTGCAGATCAGGAGGAGGGATGGTTGCAGGGCTGCAGCGGCCCAACACGAACGGGCCTGTGGGGCCTTTGGCATCCGGCCCAGACGGAGAGAGGAACCACTGGAGGCCCCAAAGAAGGAGCTTTGGGGAGGGAGGGAGGGTTGATGGAGCCAGAGATCACACAGGCTTGAGGCAGGCGTTAAAATGCTCACTCTGGTTCTTTTGGTGGCGATTGCTTCCCGAAAACAGTCAGTTTGCAGTCGGCTTCTCTGTGAGTCGTACACTCTGGCTCTGTGTCCATTAATGATCATCATGTTCTCCTGGCCAAGCGGTGGTGCCATGTCTAGCCGAAGGCAGCTTTCTGACATACTCCTCACACACACACACACACACACACACACACACACACACACACACACACACACACACACACACACACAATACCTGGTAACAAGCTGCAGCCAAGGTTCAGCGTCCGGGCCTGCACAGAAACCTAATCTCCCTAATCTGCTGGCTTCTGGACTGAGACTGACTTTATTTGAGCGAAGTCGCTTTGTTGCAAGATCTCAGCAATCAACGTGGTCTGTACAATGTGATCACAACCGATAGAAATCATGGTACAAACTATGCAAATATGACAACGGTTGTAATAAACTGAGACCGTTTGTTCTATTGAGTGATTTTGCCATTTCTATGAACTCATTTGCACATAATCATATGTCCAATTAAAAGCATTCCTTCTGCATAGCATGGATGTCTCAAACCCTCTCTGGATATGCATGTACTCAGTGACACATGTTTGGTCAGTGCAGAGAGAGACACAGCACATCCACACTGAGGAGTTGTCACTTCTACCTGCATCACGCTGATTAAGGAGTGGTGACGACTTATGGCTACACCTCCACTCCACTCTCCCGGTGCTTAGAAGTGTCAGGGCGTCAGAAGGCATCTGTTGAGCTCAGGGGTCGCAGACGAGAAGTGACCTTGAGGTGACCTCAGGGATCATTTTTGCCATTTCCTTTCAGCTGTCAGTCATATTGTGAAACATCCGGAGGAGGAGGATGAGGAGGAGGAGGAGGAGGAGGAGGAGGAAACCGTTTTGTCTTCTATCGCTCCACCGTTCCGACTGCTTCCTGCACCTTTATAAAATGTACAGTTTGACTTTTATTGTGGAAGATAAATACATAGAATGGGTACAGCAATGCATGCAGCTGTATGTGTGTGTGTGTGTGTGTGTGTGTGTGTGTGTGTGTGTGTGTCTGTGTGTGTGTGTTTATAGTGTATATGTGACCCTGATTAGAATCCAACCTCTGCCCTACAGAATCCTCCTCTGTGTTCATCCTGTTCAAACCTGAGCTTTTGCCCTAGGACACACACCTGGCTCCTCTTCACACACACACACACACACACACACACACACACACACACACACACACACACACACACACACACACACCTGGTCACCCCATCCCTTTCCTCCTCTCTGTCTCTCCCCTCTTCTTTTCCAGCCTCATTTCCTCGCCGTGTTAAGATGCTTATTTTCCATCTCTTGATCTGCAAGTCATCCTTAAATCTTTTAACACGGCTCTGGCCCTGCGGACTAATCGTATTCCATAAATATTTAAAAAGGGCGGAAATCCGCTGGAGGTTGCCTTATCTGGAGCCCCGACGATAATCATCTTAACCAGGACCATTATGATTTTAATTACCTGTCTTTGATTTCCTAACTCAGAGCGTGGTTATTCCCGGCCCCGCGGTACATTCCAGGTTAAAAGGGTCTCTGGGATTAGCTCCCCCTGATAATTGAGTCCATGTCAAAACGCAGATTTATCCGTGGAGAGGTGTTTAGAGTTAAAATCTCCCGATCCCTTGTCTTCAGCTGATCAGGGTAATATTTCAGAGCTGATTCTGGAAGACGCCACTGGCTGCAGATGAGTTTTACAGTCAGGATGACTGCAGCTCACCGCTCCTCATATTATTCTGCTTCCTTTAAACTTTGAAACAGAGAGTCAGACTGGGATAAAACATGCTTTAACACATGGGAGTCAGTTTAAAAGTTCCACACTGCAATCTGAAATACAGTCAAGGATAAAATGAGTTACAATGACATCTGAAATGAATGTTGACAATGTTTAATTAAAGTGTTTGAGTAAAAGTCACACTGTTCTATCTCAGCTTTGTATTCACTGCATGTCCTTTTCTCCGTGTCTCCTCACTCTCCTGCCAACGTGTATTCAAATCATTTTCTAAAATTACACACCTTATTTGTTTCACCTTTTTGTTTGAGTTTGCATCATTTGTGGTTTGAATTAAAGAAACGTGTCTCAAACAGTACAAACGTGTCAGCAAAATATGCCTTTTACAACAATACATTCATACAATATTATGTTATTATTACACTACATTCTGTTTTAAAGGTTTGTGTTGTTGCATGAATATTTCTGTGGGGATGACATGGTTGGTATAAGGCCTGGAGTGAGTCCCACCCAGCCGGGTGTCTTCAGGTTATCAGTGACCCTCACAACATGTGAGCGCGTTCACATAGAGGGCCTCAGCTTATGACCGATCATCATCATCATCATCATCAGCAGCAGCAGCAGCAGCAGCAGCAGCAGCAGCAGCAGCAGCAGCAGCAGCAGCGCATACAAACAAAGAGGAAAACTATGACATGAGACAATTACGAAGAAGTTAAACACATAATCAGGTTAAAGGTAACACACCTGCAGCTGCCATATGCGAGGAGGACAGCTGGCAAAATAAATCACAGAATGTGTAAATTATGAGACTCATTACTTGGGGGCAAATCAAAAATAAATATAAAAAAACATCATACATGAAAGCCCCCGAAGCAGAGTAACGCAGGGGAATGCATACGAGTGTGTGTGGCACGGCTTCACTGCAGCACGCAAGTCGAGAAGCATGATATCATAACACAATAGATACTGATTTACTGTTATTGAACTCCTATAAATCTAATGTAATTGAAGCCATGACGGTGCTCAGATGTCATAATCTCGGCGTGGTGCGATATCTTTGCTGCACCAAAGTCAAGTTTTTAGTCAGAAAATAAAGAGAAGATGGGTACGACCATGCTAACCAGGAAACAACGTATGTGAGACGCTCAGAGGGCCGAGGAGACGCTGCAGCAAAACCTTAAGAAGTACAGACGAGAGAGGCGATAACGTGGCACCTCAGCAACACTACAAGGCCCGGGTTAATACTGGGTTTGAGTGCCCACCCATCAACACATGTGTTAAATGAATCACACTGATAGTTATCATAAGAGATTTCAGCTGACTGATTGAATAAAATTGTGCTTTGCTTTCATTTACACACACACACACACACACACACACACACACACACACGCACACACACACACACACACACACACCTGGTGGCTGTGTGTTATGGTGGATCCGGAACATGTTTTCCTCGCTGTAGGTCATCTGTGCTGCTGCTGCCAGAGGAGGAGAGGGAGCATGTAGCCCGCAGACAGCCAGCCTCATCGGGAATAAAGAGGAACATGTTCTCTGGAAAGCACTGATCTGGCACACACACACACACACACACGCACACACACACACACACACACACACACACACACACACACACACACACACACACACACACACACACACACACACACACTTTGACATGGCAAGCAAGTGGCTGGTGCTAACGAGAGCATAATTGATGTCATTGCAGTGAGCCAACACATACAGTACACAGAGCCATACACTCTGCTATGCGTCCACATGGGATCACTCACAGGGGCCACACATGGGCACACTCATGGACCCACACTGGCACAGGGTTTTAATAATCATGTCTGGAAAAATTAACTTTGAATCCTGAGCTTTTTAATGTTTGCCCACATGCTCAACAGGCCCCTTCCATTTTGACTGCCAGCTTGTTAAGTGTCTTCTGGCAGCGTGAGGTAAAGAGGAGAAGCCCATTCCAGCCGCTAGTCCCCCCCCAAAAAACCCTCTTCACCAGCCAAACAGCCAATTACACATCAACCAATTCATCACTCTTAACACAATCATTATTAGCATAAAGAAACAGCCTCCTTTTAGCTGGAGTTAAATATAATACATGTAATTGGACAAATGGTAAATGGACCGACTGCTCAAAGCTTTAACACTCCATGTCACTCACCATGTACAGCATCACACACTGATGGGAGGGGCTACCATGCAAGGTGCCGCTACACAGTCACACGCCGCAGGTACAGACTTTTGGAAGCCATTTGGGGTCAAATGTCTTGCCCAAGGAAACATGGTCATAGAGGAGTGGATCGAACCGCCAATCTTCCAATTGAAAGACAACCAGTCCAGGGAGCAGGTTTCCTGTCCCACCAACTACCGTTTGACGTCCAGATAGAGTTCCAACATCTTTTAACTGAGCTTGGTTAGAACCCACAGAGCAGATGTGTTGGTCATGTCTGCCAACAGGTCCAACTCAAACACAACATTCATGTTGGTTTAGAGGTCAAGTGACTTCCAGACTTCATCTGGCGCATGCGGCTCTTTAGCCCCTCTGTTGCGGCTCCCTAATGCCGTGTTCACACCAAAACAGTTGCGAAATATTCGCGCGTCCAGATTACATGTTAAGTCAATGCACAGCTGCGTTAAAGCAAATTTTTCGCCGAGCGTCGCGATAGAAGCGAAACGGCGTCGCAACGCCGCTTTTTCGCTGTTTCGCTGGCGTTCAAATATTTCAACTCCAGCGAATAATTCGCATGACGCGGAGTTGCGAAAGCCAATCAGCGTTGAGAAGCTCCGCTCGTCACCGCCGTCCGGTCGTCTATGTTGCATCAGCAAAATGGAGGACCAACTTATAGTTGCCGTCTGCGGTCACCCGGTGCTTTACAACACAAACTTTTTACTCCTTCCATGGTCGAGTAACGGAAATGAAGAAGGAGATTTTCGCGGCGAAAAGGGACTGAAGCCCCGCCCTCTTTCCCCAGCGATGGTTGCGAAAAACTAAAAAACACCAGCGGCGCGATAGAAGCGAAAAAGCGTTGCGAATTTTCGCAACTGTTTTGGTGTGAACACGGCATAAGGCTTTGAAAAAATATATATTTGTATTTTTTTTGCCCAGTGGAAAATCTTTCAAGTTTGGAGTTTGAGGTGATATTGGGTCACTGAAAATAAATATATAATAATTTAAATATTGTTTTACTAAAATGTGCATCACATCCTATTATGTCGCTGTCAAGCGTTTTCCCTGCAGGTGGCTCATCGTGATTCACAGAGCCCCGCCCTCGCTAAGCCATCAACGGATAAATAAATAAAAAGAAAAGTCACGGAGAAAAGTAAACGCATGCCCATGTTCAGTGTGAGGGCCTGAAAGTATATGAGCCAGAAGAGCGTCGCAGTCTTTTCATCTTCAACGACTCAGTATGCACAAGTATTGCTTTGAGTGTTTACTGGCTGCACTACATAGTATTTCCATAACCTTCGTGATGCTGTGTCATATAATATTTTTCATATTTTGTCAATTAAAATGTGCCTCACATCCTATTACGTCGCTGTTAAGTGTCTTTTTCCTGCAGGTGGCTAATAGTGATGTGCAGACTCCCACCCTCGGTTAACTAGCAATGGATAAAAAAAAAAGTCTTGGAGGAAAATAGAGTTTTATTCTGCGTGGACATGTTAATTTGCTTTCACTGCCAACGGCGCTGGCTTACCTGTATACTTGATATGTGAAAACTAACAACAACGGAACATGTAATGTTGAAAGACACTTCCAGAACAAGCACACAGCTTTTGCTGAAAAGTATCAAGCTGGAAATTAGTGGAAAAGAGTGATTTTTCCACTGCTGCAGCAAAGTAAGTATATTTTTACAAAGTGGATAAGTCCCTAAACTCAACTGCTGCTGCTAGTTTTGTTGCAATCTTATTAGATAGTGAGGCATGGAAAGCCTTTCACATGAATACATGAAAGAATGGTTCATTCAAATATCTGAGCATCTGTTCAGAAGTTACTGGATCAAAAGCTGCTGTCGCTTCACTGCATCTTACACCAGGAAGTGCTGTACGCTCGATTTCCCCCAGAATGTATGGAGCTGATGAACGTTGTCGTTCAGATTGTGAACTAAATAACGGGAAAGGAGTTAAACCCCCGGCAGTTCTGTTCGTTGCTGGAGGAAGTGGACAGCGAGCGTCCAGATCTCCTGCCGCATAACAAAGGTCGCTGCTGTCCAGGGGAGAGGTGCTGAAACGGGTTTGCTGACGGTTTAGAAGATGTGAAAACCTTCCTGGAAGGCAAAGTCCTCACCTATCCTGAGCTGGGAGATCCAGATTGGCTGGAAAAGTTGCACTTCGTGGTAGAAAAGACAAGTCACTGATAAAGACTTATGGCTGTCCAAGTTCAAAAGCCTGACAACTGACCTGGAAGATCCTCACTAGAGAGCACAAATGGAGCGATAATGAAAAACCTCCCCAAACCCGACACACCTGTGTTGAAACATGGAGGGCCATTAACATGAAGAAGTATGCATTTGGAGTCCAGTCCATTTTTGGATTCAAGTACTTATGCAAGCAGGTTTTCTTTAGGCACGAACTACATCAAATCTAAATATGGCTCCGGCTTCACAGATTAAGCCTCCAGTCCTGTGAAGCTCAAAGTCCCATCTTACAGCCGTGAAATAGAAAAACTCTGCAGCGATGTTCAGAAACAAAAAACACTACCATGTAATAGGCTATTATTTTTGGAAAAATATATTTATTTTAGATCCAGAACTGATGTAGTTGTGTTTTTATGTTCAGGTGTGACGGTTGACGACTGCTTAGTTCACTTCTGCAGCCATATGTTATATGTTTATTTCCCACAGATATGGGGAGGACTCGAGGTCTGTTGTGTTTAATTGACCTCAATGAAGGCCGACACATGCAGGTGTATTTATGCTCTCCTCTACATAAGAGAGATATTGTTTTATCGGGTAAAATAGCAATACAATGTCAATAATTGCATTTATTATTGTTCTATTATTTCATAAATACAACAAACTATATTTTTTTGTATACTATATAATACAACTTTATAAGCTTTTGCAGCTCAGACACATTTTATTTGGTGGAAAATGGCTCTTTGGATTATAGCCTGTCGACCCCTGACCTACATATCAGGCCATAACATCATCTGATTTAATCCATTGTCATGCATGTTTACGCTGCCGGTTCCTGCTGCCGCAACCAACCCCGTATCCCCCCCCCCCCCCACACACACACACATGATCCATTCACACTGTAAATAACTAACAAAATGTCTGTTTCTTTTCCGTAGGTGGCCATAACACATTTCCCAGATGAAGGTTGAGCACACATCAATGGTAAGTGATTTGATATTCGTCCTAATGCCAACACGTTATTCATATTTCATTATTTAAATCTCTACTGTTACAAAGTGAACATGTACACATGTTCCTCTTGCTCTTCACACAATCTAACAGTTGCAATACTGTTACCTTTTGTGTATACGCGTACATGAACTAGCGGCTACGGCCGGTGGTTGGGGACCGCTGTGATAGAAGACGGGTTCCTCTTCTACGTTTAAGATGCTCCTGCAGTGAAATCACTGTGGATGCAAGCATTTATAGAACTGAACCTTAGAAATATCTTAGCTTTTCCTCTCACTTGACATTCTGAAGCACGCATGGCACGCCTCCCCGAAGACCCCTCACATTACACCCTAATGGCTTGTACGCACACACATAGCTCACACTTGCCAAACCAAATACACACAGCTGTCACGGTAAGACCCCATCCAAACTTGCAGCACTTCTTCCTTGTGATTATGGAGAGCGTGTTGGCACGAGGCGCCGGCCTAATAGCCATTTAGCTGATTCCAGTGAGGAGATATTGGGGGAAAGTTGGTGGCGAAGTGCTTTCATGCCGACTGCCAGCGCCGGAGAGCCCCGGCTGCCTTCCATCTCCTGAATGAGAAGCAAATTATTCCAAATCATTTGGGAGCGAGAGGCAGAAGCAACCCCTTTTATTTTTTGGATGCATTAACAATGTTTTCAGTCACTTTGTTGGCGGCATCAAAAAGGTGGGCCCTGCCAAAGATTAGCTGGATAAATTGGCTAATTGATCCATTCACTTTTTAACTGATGCTTTATTAAGAGGCTCTGGAGTGAGGAGGAGAGGTGGGGAAAGCACACACACACACACACACACACACACACACACACACACACACACACACACACACATACGATTCTTCAGTAAGTTTATTGATGAATAAACACCAAAACATACTTTTCTGTAATCCGTTAAGTTTCCAGGGTTTCTCGCTCTGGGTTATTCATGGAGATATTAACACACTTCATCATAATCAGCCTTCTTCACTGTTAGCATATTAAAATGCTTTAATCCATGCATAAATATTGGAGAGCTTACACTATCAAGGTGATGGATGGAGGATGTTCAGTAGGAACACCTTGCATTATAGAGTGACTGTGGAGCAGAGGGAAGTGATTGCACTAAGATTACTGTAGATTTTACACAAATATTACAAACACATGTCATTGGTATTTGAGAGTTGTACAATTTGTCTTTGAATAAAGTAACAAATTCCAGAAAAATTATTTCAGTGTAGACAAACCTATAGCATCCTGTATATCTTATGGAAGTATGTCTATGAGGCCTAAACATACATAAATAATGTCTGCTACAATTCAGATTTCTTGCATTTCTTCCAAGAGTTGTTTTTGAATTATGCAGAAAGTTTTGAACATGAGCAGGATTTTTTGTGCCATGACTTGGTGCATGAAGATTGCAGGAAGTGAAGTGTTCCTGGGGGAGGAAGTGTTGAAAGGACACCTACGCCCTCGTGGATGAAACCTTTGTCTCTTTCTCTCTTAGCTACATGACATATGCTGACGTTCCAGCATTTGGTACCTTCGTTCTAGTTGTTAAACTACTGCGATGTTGCATTAAAAAACGTCTGCTTAAAGTTGGCTTTCTGACACATGTATTTACTTAAAAACACGCCTGGAGTTGGCAGGGATGTGAACATGACTTCCTGCTCTGTGGTGGAGCTGTGGTCGGCTGCTTGGTGACAGCAAGACGGGAAGCGTTTTCAAAATGAAGCAGGTGGAGAGCAGAGCAGGAAGTGTTCCTGCTTTCCTTCCTGTAGTGCGACACTCACTTATGTTCAGTCCTTCCCACAAAACCTCAGACCAAGACTGGTGCCATGTTTTTTGCATGCCCCGCTTCTTGTACTTGTCCTCATCTCGTCTGTTACCGCCTGACAGCCGCGACACGATTACAGTTTGACGACTGGCACAGAATGTGCGGGATAAAGTGAAAGAAATCAAATCGGCTCCCTACAATTTAGTCAATTTAGCAACAGCAGCCTTGTACGAAGCCAAATCTACTCTTTCAGAGTTGGAAGGAAAGTAATTAGCTAAGTGTATCCTAAAAAATAATATGATGCCGTGTCAAAGTTTGTCTAATTCCTGTTATTTCTTCTACAAGGAGCAAGCGCGGCACTTGTTACAGTCAGCATAATTAATTTGATTGATGCAAGAGGTGTGTGGATATCAGGGGGATCAGCGCAAGCTGATTTGAACTCAAATACTGAAACTGTTCTTGTGTCATCAGTCTGGGGTATTCAGTGCTTTCCACGGGTCAGTTGGTGATAAAGTGTTGTCTTTTACATTGAGTCTTTAATGCTCGATTCCTACTTCCTGCATCTCCCAGAATGCCTGTCAAAAACCCAAGAGAAGGGGTGTGAACATGTGACATTCTTGTGGAGAGAAGCCGTGAAAGTGGCAGCGGAGGTTTTGTGGTTGAGAAGATGTGATGAAACAACTGATTTGTGCCGCATTGCATTCTGTGGAAAACTAATATCTGCCTGAAGGACTGGTGAATGATTGTTTAACAGAAGTTATGTCCTCTCATGTCCTTTGAGTATCAATACCTTGAGTGTTCTCATCTTTCCTCTTCTTCAGCTCCTCCTCTTCTGGTAAGTTCTGATCAAGTTATAGGTGGGCTCACACAATGATTGATCCGGGGCCAGGGGACATTTGAGGAGCGCTGCTGGAACGGGACCACCATGCGCTGCAGAAGCAAGAGTGGGTTTGGACGGAGCTCCGGCGTCGGCAGAGTTCTGCTGAGTCGACACTGCTAAGCTGCTGGACTTGGCAGCAGATGAAGCCAGCCTCATCGGTTTACCCCCTCTGTTGAATTCCACGGTGACACTTGCCCCAATCTGGATCCCATTAGGAGCCTGGCCCACCAGGCCTGGAGCGAGCAGGGCCAGGGATTATGGATGGAGTCAGGATCGTGCTAGGGAGGCCCTGCCCCGGATAGCATCTACTGTCTCGTCACACATCTGCTTCAACACTAGACCATTGCACACGTTATTCTTTCTCTCTGTCTCATGTTAATGATAATGGTCACATCTGGCCTCTTAGTTTCTTAGTTATTGTTTCCTTTATTGTTCCTTCTGTTAAACTCGGTGGTGTTCTTTTTCTTTCTTTATTGCAGTACTCCTTTCAACCTGCTCTGAGGCGTGCCAAATCAGAGACCTGATAGCTATTGCTGCTAACACTGATCTACCTAAAAGTTTCAAAAGGCTTTCTAGTCCTGGCTATATGTCCAATTAGTATTCTCTATCAACCAGCAATAGCAGAAAATAGACGCTGTTACTTTATTAATATTCTCCAACATATTAACATTCATGCTTGATAGTGTCTCCATCTGTGCCCCTACATGTGCTGCTCCGTCTATCTATTTGTCTTTCAAGGACAAAGACCACAGCTTGCTCTCTCATCAGGCCACTGTATCCCCAGTGTGAGCACTCAGGGCACACACCCGTAGTGAGTCACCAATCACTTTGTGTTGTTTGGGGGAAATGGGGATGGGAGGATTAAACGGATAGGGGGGAGGTCAAAGTCCATCCTCTCATCTGCCGCTCTGTCCCTCCGAGCTCTTATCCGTTACTGTCAGTGTCCGCTGACTGACGTCTTCACTCAGCGGTCAGGTCCTGGCAGCCATGCCGCAACAACACCACCTGATACACAACCAACACAACAACAACAAAATAAACAGGGAGACTCAACGATTCCCAAACCTATAGCCTCCCTATCAGCCATCCATTCTTCCATCCATCCGTCTATCCATCCATCCATATCTCCCTAAGCCTACCGGTTGACTTTGCTCTGGTCACTCTTTACCACCAGCAAAACTGACAGCTGCCCTTCTTTGTTTGGGAGGAAAGTCAGGCTAAACTCCAGGCTGAAGTCATCAGATGAGTCCAATTGATTGTGGCCTGGTTTTGTGACAAGCTGACTTCACATGAGAGCAGTGAGGATTCAATACAATGAGTACTTTGCTAGAGGAGAGGGTCCCGACCTCTCTGTTTGACGTACCCCCACCGGCTGAGCAGATGAGCACAACTCGGCTGCCCCATCTGACACCAATGTTCCAATTATGAATTTAGAAGGGATTATCAACTGGGTCTTGAAAGGAATTGATATTGCATTCATATTTTTTCAAACATTCAATGCTCAAAGAAGCTGAAAGTTACTATCTATTACATTACTTTAAGATATTTTTTTAACTGCTCATCTATTCTGCTACTAAGGCATTATTTCAACTTTTTTTTTTCAACATTACTGTACGCTCACTATTTCAATTGATGTTCCAAACTTTTAAAGGGGTATGATGTGGCCATCATTTTATTTTAAAACATTCAACAAATGTAGGAGCATTATCAGCAGAATGTAAAGCGCTTACAGTGTTGACTTTATGTCAAAGATGTCTATGTATCGTGCTGCAGAGGTATCTACTGCAATGAGCACGCTAAGCAGCGATCTCGGCCCGTCCTGTCTTGTAGTACCACTTGTACCTTGAGAGGCGATAGTGAGTCACTGCAGCATCCCGTCTGTCCTCTGTTCACATGAATTAGTAAGTAGAGCAGCCCCGATGGCATATCCACCAAGTTGAATGTATAGAGTCCTTCTACCTATTGATAGTTTGTTTATTGGATTCAAATTCAAACTACAGAAACGTTCTCACTGCCAGCAGAAGACTGCTTGGCCGTGAGGAGGACGGGTAGTGACTCCAGGAGGCGGACCTTCAGTTAGCAGTTAGCTGTAGCAGCTTACGTTCAGCCAGCTGAGCGCGAAGGGGAGTCACATCGGGCTGCTCTGGGTTTAACCCGTGTAACGCCATCAACACAAAGTTTGCTGATCCTGCTGGAAATGGTGGTGGGCCCTTGATATCAGACCTGGGGTTTGCACTGACCACCTGTTTCACCTGAGTCAGATCTGTGGGAGGTGTGTACTGTGTGGAAAGTCTTTAGCTGGTAGCTTACTGGTCATTGCAACTTTACGTTTTACTAAAGATCAGCATCACACCAATTTGTAATTCTGTCTGACAAAAATCTGGAAACTAAATATTTTCAAATTAGATGTGCTACATGACAATCTCATTATGTACCCTATGGACCTAAGTACCCTTGGTTGGGAATTATTCAAGCATTAACCAGACCAGTATAGATTTGACTCTATAATTAATTATACATTTAAACGGTTTTCTAAAAAAATAAAAAAATAAATAAGGGTCGAGGCAAAGTGAATATCTAAAAAGGTACTGATGTTTCAATCCGTGTTAATTCAGACAAGTACAAAGACAAGTCTTGAGGCCTCTGACCCCGGCAATTACATGTTGCAGGCCAACAGCAAACTGATGGGAACCGAGTGGGACTTCCATTGTGTATTCCTTTTCATATGTCAACATCCTGAGATGTGCTGAAGAGGACTTCAGAAGAGGGAAAGTGTTTACTAATCAGTGTATAGGTCAGCATGCAACAGAATATTTTGGCCAATGGGACGGGGCTGCTTTGATCAAGAGGGAGTATTCTGTTTGAACGAGTCACTTGGCTCGGGGCAGGAGAACTTCCTGGGGACGAAACAGCCCAGACTGGGCAGCTGTGGGGTTAATATAGTGATGTTTAAGGGAATTGGTTGATGCCCCAGACCAAGACTTTGCAAATTCTTTCATATCAAACAGACCCACAGAAGACTGAAGACCCTCATTCGCTCTGATTCAGTCCCAGAGATCCAAAAGGGAAGACTGTTGCCGGTTCAGTGAATCTGAGAGCTGATTGATCTTGGAGAACTGACTTTAGACTACGCCTTGCCAATTCAACATGTACTATTGGAGCAAAGAGATCTCATAATGCCCACATGATTATATTTGCTGTTTTTGAACTCTGTCTAGTAGTTTCTGATCACATTTTTCTATTTGCAAAGATATCGTGGCTGCCCTGCACTCAAAATACAGCTCAAATCAATAATTTCCAGTTCAGTCAGCGACTGTACAGAGAGAGGCCGACATGTTAATAATATTGCCGTTCTTACTTTCATTCATAAGTTAAGTTTAGGCTATATTTAGTCAGAAAACCACTGCTGCACTGTAGCAAAAGACTATAGTGGTTATTCTGCTGCATTCAGAACATAATTTCAGTGCTTTGATCATACATTTTATTAATTGTACTATGTGTTGTTAACAATATATAGATAATTACAATAGGCAACTCACCTAAAGCATTGAGTGGTCTTAAGACCGTTATCACTAGGGGGGAAACACAGTGCTCTGTGTGGTGCACTTGTTATGCCACATGGCCTTAATAGAAGTCTGGGATTCACATCCATCCAGCCCATGACCTGCAGTAATGTGATTCATAGAGCCTTAGAACCATGTCCAACTCAAAACCTCACCAAAACCACTGTGCCTTCCCCAGGACTCCAAAGTAGAACCTCTACTATGAGTTCTGGTCTCCATTGTTTTGCTTGCCAACCTTGTGTGTTTCCACAGAGAACTGGATGTTCTGGGGTTGCGTAAGTACTCTGTAGACCGTACCTCCTGGACCCAGAACCAAGCGGAAACATGTTCAGGTTCCAGGCCTGACTGTTGGAAGTGAGGCTTTGAGTGACAACCTGGGTCGATTGTGTTGGTCACATGTAAACAGTGTAGCTATTGGCCTGTAATGTTTAAGCTCTAACCACTCTCCAAAAGTGAGTTATCTAAAGGGTGTCACATTGTAGTCATTCTTGTGCAACTTGGTGTTTAAGCTAATAGATTCTGGATGAAAAAAGACAATTTGTTTCTAGTTGAGGGGGAATTGTTCCTGTCTCTCTCTCTTTCTTTCTTTCCCTCTGACACACTCTTTATGTGGGAGGACCACCGCTGACAAAAACCATCGCCTAACTTCTAAACCATGTACTCCTTATTACAATCAAAACGCACATTTTTCTCTTTTGTTTTTACTCTGTGGATCCCTTGAGGAGACAAATGGGCCTGATAAAACACACACACACACACACACACACACACACACACACACACACACACAGTCTGTCCTATTAATAGGTGGCTCATTGAAATGCTTCAACAGTTCCTGGGCTGGGGGCTGACAGTGCTGGTCACCCCACACCGCCACCAGACCTCACCTCCACCGGGGGCGCAGAGATCCGGGCTGATTGATTGGAGTGGCTTTCTGCTCATTCATTAGCCGGCGCTCCTATCTGACAAGGCCTGGCAGCTACCTTCATGTAGACAGCCCTTTTTCTGCGCCGTGGGGTCCCGGCCACGCTCACTTCAGCAGCTTATTAATGACATTTTAGACATTAATATTGCAGGGGATTAGGGATATCCTATCGCCTTTATTCTCCTGACAAACCCCTTTACTGTTTTTATTGGATCAGACTCTCTCTTTCTTTCTCTCTTCCACACTTGTCTTTTCTCATCCCAAGGAAATGCATGTACATGTTTAACTCTTTTTCCCTTTTTATCTCTATTTTCAGCGTTATTTTTGAGCCAAATGTATTTTACATTTCTTACGCTATCCACCCTTCCTCTTCACCTATCTAATTCACTTTTTGAATGATCTGTAATAATTCCAGGTGAAGCCAGCATGGCTGACCTGCAGATTTACGTCGGCAATTTCTTTTCTTTTTCGAAACAAAAGGAGCATACACAAACAATAACATGTAACAAAAAAATACGTTGTTTCTGTCCCTTAGTGTACTGAACCTTTGATTTAATGTGAGGAGGTATTCCTCACCAGGAATACCTTGTTAGGATATGGAATATATATATATATATATATATATATATATATATATATATATATATATATATATATATATATATATCATTTATTTTTTCAGGGATTTTTGAACACCATAATAAGACCAACATTTTGGGGGAAAAAGAAAAGGCCCTGAAGGTCATGAGCAGGTCTGTGAGGCTGTGCGTATAGCGGTGCTTAGCAGGTAAGGTTAGCATTATATGTATATGTGCTAATTAGCAATAATCACAACCTACAATATTGAGGTATTGTCATTTGTTGTGATCATAAATAAAGTATTTGTCAAATTTAAATATTGATGTCATGGTGGTGCTTGAGGAAAAGTCAGGTAATAAAACATGACTTTCACCCAGGATACCGCTTTTCATGTCTTCGGTAAAACTACAAATGTTGAATTATTTTAAGTTTTGTAATACATAAAGTACTTAAATTGTGTCATGCTGAGAGACTTTAGCCTAACGAGCCTACTAAATGAATAAATACTGATTTGAACCTAACCACAGTCTTTTACTGAAGCTAACCAAGTACTTGTGTTGCCTGAACCTACGTGACGCAGAGGGGTTCTTACCAAGCCTTCATATGAGACGAGGTGGACATGTAAATGGATTGGTGGTTACACAACTCAATAGGCTTCATCCACTCGAGATGATAAGACTTGGTACAACAGTTTTTTGTAATGTATCAAATATGTGCAGAGGTGTCAAGTAACGGAGTACAAATACTTCGTTACTTTACTTAAGTAGAAATTTTGGGTATCTATACTTTACTGGAGTATTTATTTTTCAGACGACTTTTTACTTCTACTTCTTACATTTTCACGCAAATATCTGTACTTTCTACTCCCTACATTTTAAAAATAGCCTTGTTACTATTTCATTTTGGTTTGTTTTCACTCCGGCTTGTCATCGTTCAAAAACACACACAAAAAACCTCTCCGCCCCGTTGCCCACAGACACAGGTGAGCGCTGAGCACACACAGCAGAGGACAGAGAGCGTCGAAAAATATGTCGCGTGAAAAGTAGACCGCTATATCTACGTTTTAAACGCTCCCAGGGTGAAGATGCAACAGCAGCTCTCATGTGAGGAGCACCGGAGTTCTCCTCGCACCGGAGCAGCTCTCTGAACCCGGAGCAGCTCTCTGAACCCGGAGCAGCTCTCTGAACCCGGAGCAGCTCTCTGAACCCGGAGCAGCTCTCTGAACCCGGAGCAGTTCTCTGAACCCAGAGCAGCTCTCTGAACCCGGAGCAGCTCTCTGAACCCAGAGCAGCTCTCTGAACCCAGAGCAGCTCTCTGAACCCGGAGCAGCTCTCTGAACCCAGAGCAGCTCTCTGAACCCGGAGCAGCTCTCCTGCTCCAGGTGAAAGAGCCATAGTGCTCGTGTCTTCTACCAACAATGAGCTGCTGGCTTCACATATTACAAAAGTACAAAGTACACGGATATAAAACTAAGTGATTAATAAATACATGGACAAATGCCTGTACTTTCGGGTAAATGGTTGCGGTACGCCGTTAACAGCTTGCGCATGCGCGATTTGATGCGACGCCGTGAGCTCCGTGAGCTCGTCTTTTCCTGCTGTTGCGTTTCTCAAAATAAAAAAACAGATCTAAGCTCAATGTTGAGCATGAATTGAGAGAGGCCGTATCAAATCTACAACCCCGTTTATAACACATGTATCGAGGAAAGCAGCTCACTGCTCCACTAATACTGATACGGCCTGATGGCTCAACGTGAAAGTTTGAGAACCACAGCTTTCAGTGTTTGTGTCGGAGTCGCCGGCTATTTTGCACTATTACAATACTTGTAGGCCACTAGTTATCATGTCTTCCGCTCCATGAAACGCATGTTAATGCTCAGTAGTACACATATGGTACTTTAATGTATTTACATTGTAATAAAATGTGATCATTTTAAATGGGCATATATGCAGCTGAAACGGGTAGCCGAGTACATCCCACATTTTTCAACATAACATTTTAAAACATTATAGTCATTATGGCCTTTATACAAATGATTGTTTTGGGGGAGGTGGGGTAGTGCACTATAGGCCCCTGAGACGCGGCTAAAGAGTTTGTCCTTAATGGAAAAAAAAATCCCCTTACATTACTTTTACTTTTATACTTTTAAGTAGTTTTGAAACCAGTACTTTTACACTTTTACTTAAGTAAAAAGCTTGAGTTGATACTTCAACTTTTACAGAAGTATTTTTAAACCCTAGTATCTATACTTCTACTTGAGTAATGAATGTGAATACTTTTGACACCTCTGAATATGTGTTACAATACTTCAGCCTGGACTAATGAACTGATTGACGGACATCTCTTGAGCCTCACCGTGTGTTGAGCATGTTGTGGGTCTGTGACAGTTAGCGAAGCTGAAGAAAAGGATTATCTCCTCTGCAGCAACAACTGTGACCCAGGGGTCATTCCTTGGTAGGGGGCTTCAAGCTTGGTTACACATTCTGACAAACACAATCTGGTACACTGTCAGAAATGTAAGCACATTTTCTTTTAATTTCATTAAAAAAAGCTGACGTTCTCAAATGTTAAATGTTGTAAAATAAACGCTTTTCTTTTGGCCCTCAGTGCTGATGCGATGGTAACGCCCCTGGGAGCCCTTCCACCTTTTCCTCTTCATTTCCCCCTGTCCTCCTCCCATGGCCCTGGCCCGTGGGGCAGAGCTGCTGCATGATGGCATTTGGAAGCTTGGTGGAGTCAGTCAGCAGTGGCACGAGCTGTCTGAACCTCTGGCAGTCTGCAGGGTGGAGGGAAAGCTGAGGGAAGGCCTCGGGACCCCCAGAGAGCAGGAACAAGCCCAGGGTTTTCTGATGACATTTCTGATGCTGCAGGGAGAGAGAGGTGGTTATACAGCGGCCCGCTGGGTGAGAGATCTGCTGCTGATGATGACAAATTCCTGCCAATGCTATTTCTACCTGTCTTTATACGGAAGGTTCTGGTCCATTTGGTTATTACTGAGTCATAATGTCCTCGTGGCATGTGATGCTTTATGGCCAATGTCCTCCGTGTTTGATGTACTGTCAGGTGTGAAAAGGTCTATAGCACGTTGATGGAAGTTCATTCTGGTGTAGCATTTACATGCAAGCTTATCAGTCTTTCAGCTTGTAAGCAGCTGTCACCTAACGCTGATCAGTTAGCTGAGGTGTTAATGCCCAGCCAGAGCGATAACGTGATGCAAGCCTTTAGGGTTTTCTACTTTCCTGAACAATGTGACACATCAAGAATACTTACCACCAGATGAGACATGCATATGTCCCCCATTCCACCAATTGAACAGATAAAAAGTAATTGTTCACCATGTTGGGAAATTCACTTCTTTTTGAGGGTTATATTTTCATAAAACTCATGTAATGCTGCTTTAGCTGAAGACAGTTATGAATACACTTCCAAAACTGTTGAGGATTAAATTTAAAAAAAAAATGCCACAGGCTCTCTTCCATTGTGCTCCTCTGGTTAGATGAGAAGATTGTGCATTAAGCACAGAGCTGGAGTCAAAATAAGTTTAGCCTAGCTTAGCATGAAGACAAGAAGCAGGGGTAAGAAAGTACTGCATTCCACAAACCAACAGCTGCCCCACAGGGATTACACCCTCTTCTTATATACCTCCTATGATGTCATTGTAATGGAAACTGAGCCAGCTCCACAACAAGCTAGCAAGTGGACCTTGAGGAAATACATTAAAGTAAAGAAGTAAAGAAGTTTGCAATTACACTTTTGCCACCATTTGTCACAATGTTCACCTGCTGCATGGGCAGTATACATTATTTGAACTGAATCACAGGACTGATCGCAGCAACAATACATCGATACTGAACTTGTTTTTGCTGACCGAACCGAGTTTTCCCAACTCACCCAGGGAGCGCTGGGTGAGACGCTCCCATCTGGCTGGCCCACTATGTGCATAGCACCGCTATTACCATGCGGACCTGCTGCACCTCTCACCCAACCATTAGTGGCACTCATTCAGGTATTCATGCTTTTCATCACCATATGGAAACACTTCTCTTCATCCCACGACCCCCTGATTCCTCCAGCAGCGCGCGCGCGCACACACACACACACACACACACACACACACACACACACACACACACACACACACACACACACACACACACACACACACACACACACACCACCACCCTCCTTCTCAGCTACTCTTTATAGATTACTGGCATGGAGAGTTGAAACTGGCTTCAGATCTGTGCAGCTAGCCCATGGTGGCTCTGTTATGCCTGCCTGCCTGTCTCTCTGCCCACCTGTCTAACTGCCCGGCGCACTGCGGGAGGCCCTGCAGTCTTTAATGAAAGTCATGGGGGAAAGGGAAGTAGGAAGAGACAGAAGAGGAGGTGGAGGAGGGAGTGGAAATCTGGCAAGCAAGTGCATGCAAATGGCTCGTACTACACAGGTTTCTGTTCCTGACAAAAGGATGAGAAGCATTCTACTTCTCTGCTGTGGCTTGTTAGTTTAAGATTAGTGTCATTGTGTGAAGAAAGAATGATTATTGATTGACATTTAGTTTGTCTGTACATATATTCAAGCGTTTCAGAAACAGAAGACTTCATTACCCAGAAATCCTACAATGTGATGTGAGCACAGTGGAGTCTGTGGAAATGCATGATAAAGGGACAAGTGGGGCAAAAGTTCTAATATTGATGACTTCAGCTTTTTCTTACTCAATGTTTCTGTTGATGGATTTTTTCCTCTACAAGCACACTGTCAGTAAGACAATCAATATAAAGAAACCGAAAATAGCTCATATTTTCAAGACAATTCAATTCTGTCACCACCTCCTCCCTTCATACTTTGGTCAGCACACAGAGAAATACATAGGAGTGGACACTGACATTGATGTGTCCACAGAGGAAAGTGTAAGGAAAAAAACACAGGTAAAAAACAATCTATTAAGAAAGACCAGTAGAACTCTTAACAACGTTGTGCGTGTCTCCATGAAAGTCAGAAACAAAAATAGAGAAAGGTTAGCAATAATTGTAATACAAATGTCCATGCTAAGTCACACTAGCGAACCACCAAAGTGAAAACTATGAAATACTGATTAAAACATTTTCTATAAAAAGTCAATTTTGATGTATTCGGAACTATGAAGGATTAAATGTATTTTGCCTTTTGAGCAAACACTACAGAGAGAAGATCAGCTTATTGGCTTTTTCAGTCAGAGTCAAGTTAAAAACAATTAGTGAACAAAGTTAACAGAGTTCAACCAAGATAAATGACAGACAAAATGACCAAACCTAAGGGTTTTCCTGTTCATATTATGCCGTTTTGTATTTTTTTACTTTGTATATGTTTGTGACTTACCATGAGTATTTATGTCATTCTCAATATTCTGTTCATCTGTTGTTTTATTACATAAATAGGCTTCCATATACCATCCATACAAGTGTGTGTGTTTAGACAGGTAAAGCAGCTGGACTTTTACATACTGAAAAACTCTCTGTCTCTAGTGCGGCTTTAAACCCCAGCCTTAATAAACGTGAAATAAAAACTCTATCTGCTCACTCTCTTCATAAAATGTCTTGAGGGCAAACAGTGATAAAGTAGCGGGGTGGGCTTGTACCTCCAGCCCTATTAATTGGCTGGGCCGCTGGGGCCCTGGGGCCGAGCCTGTTACCTGTGTGAAGAGAGGCGATTAATGCCTCCCCTTTGACCGAGCCCGGCTCTCAGCCCGGCTCTGCCGAGACGCTCTCTAATTAATCCACTCTTACTGTTGTAATAGGCTCTTCCTCGGGGAGCTCTCGGCCTCGGCTATAAGCCCCCCAAATATGATTTCTCTCTTACATGGTAAACAACAGGCCCTCTCACGGGACGCCGAGAGATGAAGGAGGATGAATTTGAAGGATGCAAGTAGAAGAGAGAAACAGAGGAGGGAATAATAGCCTGATTCTGTTCTACCTTAAGAAATTATGTCTGGCTGGCAGCAATTGATGTTGATTACAGTTACATTTTTACACTCTGCGAAGATGTGGACTGAAGTGACTTTACTTTACATATCACAACAAGTTTCATCTTCACCTAAAGGGTCAAATGAAACATAAAGGAAGCTCAAATGCTGGAACAGCTTGCTGCCTTTATCTACTGTGTGTAATGCAGTCTAACCATCAGTAATGTGGACTGGGATTGCTTTTATAGTGGTCATTAGCCTGTTTAGTGCTTGACATTAGCTTCACATATGATGACCACTACTGTATCATGGGGTTCTGGTATAGTAGAGAGCTATGCTAGCAGCTATGGATCATGTGACCGTTGTATGTTCAGCAATTATAAATCAGCTTTTGGTTTATATTGTCACTGTAATGATGGTTTTGTAGCAAAATGAGTCTGAGGTTCTGTTGAAGCTGTTTTTGTAGTAAAACTGAGCTCAATGTCACAGAATGACCTGTCAACATTAGTGCATGCTTTTCGTCTCAAATCAGATCTGGTCGAGTCCTGGTAGATTGCTTTTTTTTTTACTAACAGGCCCTTCACTGGCTGTTTGACTCTAAATGACCATAATGTACTAAATGAACATCATGCTGTATTGAAGAAGACTTGAAACTAGAGATTGAGACATACACTCATGTTTACAATGTTTACTGAGGGAATACATCAAGAGAAGTAGAGTCATTTATATAGACTTCTATACAACCAGAGGAGTCGCCCCCTGGTGGTCAGGAGAGAGAATGCAGCTTCAATACATGAAGCATAGACTTCTATACAACCAGAGAAGTCACCCCCTGATGGAAAGTAGAGAGAATGCAGCTTTAACACATGAAGCATAGACTTCTATACAACCAGAGGAGTCACCCCCTGGTGGTCATTGTGTGCGACACTGTCTGGGTAAGCGTATTACGTCACTTCCGGTTTTCACCGTGTGTGTGTGTGTGTGTGTTAGCCGACAACGTACTTGTATAATATAACAGAGGACCCCTGTGCTAACTTTACTCCCTCCCAGATTGATCAGCTCGTCGATGGTGCAACTGGCTCATTGAGAGTGACACTGGACTCGATAGCCCCTCTAAAAAAGAGGATCATTAAGCAAAGGAGGCTCGCTCCATGGTACAACCCTCAGACCCGCATATTGAAGCAAGCATCAGGAAGCTTGAGGGCATATGGCGTTCCAATGGCCTGGAGGAGTCCCGGTCGGTTTGGCGGGCTAGTCTGAGAACATATAGGAAGGCCCTCCGTAATGCCAGAGGAGCCTACTACTCATCACTAATAGAGAAAAACAAGAGCAACCCTAGGTTTCTCTTTAGCACTGTGGCCAGGCTGGCTGAGAGTCATAGCTCGGTGGATCTGTGTATTCCTATAGACCTCAGTAGTAATGACTTCATGAACTTCTTCAATGGTAAGATTCTGGCTATTAGAGACAGGATCGGTGATCTCCTGCCCTCGACTACTGCCGGTCCATCCTCAGGTGGGATGGCCATGGAGGAGGCTGTGGGCCTTGTTGTGTGTCTGGATGGATTTTTTACCATCAACCTCGACCAACTGTCTTCAATGGTTTCTACTTCTGAATCGTCTACCTGTCTCCTGGACCCTGTTCCGACTAAGCTGTTTAAGGAAGTTTTACCTTTAGTTAGTGCCTCTCTACTAGATATTATCAATGGGTCTTTACTAACGGGTCATGTACCACAGTCTTTTAAAGTAGCTGTAATTAAACCTGTTCTTAAGAAGCCCACTCTGGATCCAGAGGTGTTGGCTAACTACAGACCTATCTCAAACCTTCCCTTCCTCTCTAAGATACTGGAGAAGGTAATCGCAAATCAGTTGTGTGACTTTTTACATAACAATAGGTTATTAGAGGAGTTTCAGTCAGGATTTAGAAAGCATCATAGCACAGAGACAGCACTAGTGACAATTACTAATGACCTCTAGTTGCATCAGATAGGGGACTTGTCTCTGTACTGGTCTTGTTAGACCTTAGTGCAGCGTTTGACACCATTGACCATGACATCTTATTACAGAGACTAGACCAGTCGATTGGTATTAAAGGTACAGCAATAAGCTGGTTTAAGTCGTATTTATCAGATCGATCTCAGTTTGTATTTGTAAACGATGAGGCCTCAATGACCACCGCTGTTCGCCATGGAGTTCCACAGGGTTCTGTGCTTGGACCAATTTTATTCACCTTATATATGCTTCCTTTAGGCAATATTATCATAAAACACTCCATACACTTTCACTGTTATGCCGATGATACTCAACTATATCTGTTGATCAAGCCAGATGAAATCAACCAGGTCGCCAAACTTCAAGCGTGTCTTAAAGACATCAAAACCTGGATGACCTGCAACTTCTTGCTGCTGAACTCGGACAAGACTGAAGTTATTTTACTCGGCCCAGAACACCTCAGAAATCAAGTATCTGATGATATGGTTTCTCTGGATGGCATCGCTCTGGCATCTACCACCACCGTAAGGAATCTCAGAGTTATTTTTGTCCAGGACCTGTCCTTTGGCTCTCACGTGAAACAGATCTCAAGGACCGCCTTTTTTCACCTACGGAACATCTCAAAGATCCGGCACATCCTGTCTCAAAGCGATGCAGAAACATTGATCCATGCATTTGTTACCTCAAGACTGGATTACTGTAACTCCGTATTATCAGGCTGCTCCGGTAAATCCCTTGGATCTCTCCAGTTGATCCAGGATGCTGCAGCTCGTGTACTAACGAGGACGCGGAAGAGAGATCACATTACTCCTGTACTAGCTGCTCTCCACTGGCTTCCTGTAAGATTGAGAATCATATCCTTCTCTTTACCCATAAAGCCTTAACTGGTGATGCATCATCATATCTTAAGGACCTTATAGTGCCATATTACCCCACAAGAGCATTACGCTCACTGAATGCAGGGTTACTTGTGGTTCCCAGAGTGTTAAAAAGTAGGTTGGGGGCTAGAGCTTTCAGTTATCGGGCTCCTCTTCTGTGGAATCAGCTTCCACTTTCAGTCCGGGGGGCAGGCACAGTCACCTCATTTAAGAGTAGACTTAAGACTTTCCTCTTTGATAGCGCTTATAGTTAGGGCTGTTTCAGGCTTATAGTTAGGGCTGGCTCAGGTTTGCTCTGGTCCAGCCCCTAGATATGCTGCTATAGGTCTAGACTGCTGGGGGACATCTTAGGATACACTGAGCTCCTGCTCTCCTTCTCTTCCTTTTTCGCTCCTCCTCTCCTCTTCACCTCTTCTTTCTCTCCTTCTGGATAAATGATTGTCTCTTGAATGCACATTACTAACTCTGCTTTCTTTTTCCATGAATCGTGGCTGACTGGAACCGGTCCTGCCTGCTGCCATGGTCCTGCTGATGCAACCGGCCTGGAACCGGTCCTGCCTACTGTCATGGCCCTGCTGATGGAACCGGCCTGGAACCAGTCCTGCCAGCTGCCATGGCCCTGCTGATGCCCCTCCTCTCTACCTCCTTCTGCTTCATGGATCGTGGCTATCTGGATCATGGACCATGCCTACTACTCATTATATGAATAATTTCTGTCATATTCATTGAATGTGCTGTAACTCCGTTACGTTATTCAACTTGTATTTGTGATGTTGAGTTATATAAAATGAACTGAAATTGAATTGAATTGGTCAGTTGAGAGAATGCAGTTTTAACGCATGAAGCATAAACTTCTATATAACCCGAGGAGTAACCTCCTGATGGACAGTAGAGATAATGCATGTTTTAAGACACTTCTGCATCGGCTTCACTTGGCAGAAGCGGAGGCCGGAGCCTGTGCTCCATCCAATAACAACCAGTGCTAGCTCTTCAAAGACTCGCCAGGTGGAACTACAGAGCGACTGAAGGACAGAGAGATGGAGACATAAATGCACAAACTACAGTAGGCCTTAAACAATGTGGTGGTAACTCTTCCTCCCTTAAGGATAACCTTTATAGACAACTATTTCAAGGTCAAGGAAAACAATGAAAACTGCAGTAAGTCCCCTGCTAGCGAACCCAAAGCCGCTTGTATCAAATGTCTGACTTGTAGATATAAGCTTATGCCAAAGTTATAGCTTTCAAGCCTCAAGATAATAACAACCATAGCTCTAAACCTGACCCCTGACCTACAAATAGTACAGGATTAACTGACTAAACTGTCAGCACTTTGGATATTTTTCCCCATGTAACTATTTTTATGAGGTGATAATTGGTCCTCACAAGGATAGATATATGAGAACGCACCACACACACAAACACAGACACATGCTCCCCACCTCAGCCCCTCCTTTCCATCAGCGGAACTTTGGCAGTCTGACCCTGCAGCTCAGAGACCAGAGGTCTGCACTGTGTCAGCACTGAGGTGGCAACACACACACACACACACACACACGCACACACACACACACACACACACACACACACACACACACACACACACACACACACCCAGGCAGGAGGTGCTAAATGGCCTCAAATGGACTCAGTCAGCAGCTAATGATGCTCGCACATGTTTCACACCACAGAAGATCAGAGAGGAGCAGGATCAGCGGCCGCCGTCCAAACATGACTTCTAATGGAGTAAAGGTGGTTACACTGTAGTTCTAAGGCGTCATGGGATCATTTACACTGTCTGAGGACATGTCGCTGACTGCAGATCAGCCTTGAAGGGGAAACTGAGTTCTTGGAGCAGCAACAGAATACATACAGATATCTTTCTTGACCTTGGAAACACCAGTTAAGAAAACAATATCACTCCAGATCCCTTTAGTAGCTGCCATGGAGCCCTCGATCAATATTTGTGTAGATTCATTTGGGAATTTGCTCATCTGCCACTTCTATCACAACACATTCTCACACCAATGTGTCAAATACTGCAGCTTGGTCAGTGCTCATAAAGCTCAAATATGTACGTTTTGGATGATGTATCAATGTATGCTCGTTCAGGCTGTTCTCACAAAGCATTATTTAGCTATACCTACAGCATTAAATGCACTGTAATTAGTCAATGTATGTGTAATTCACGTAATCATGAACCAGGAAGTAGAAACACAGCAAAGACCCACAAGGTAGAAGGGTTAAACACAACAACAGGAGACTGTTTGTGAGATGAGAAGTTCAAATTGATTTATTTGTCATGTACTTTTATCCAAAGTGTCATCTTTTTCAAAACCTAACAAAGTCGTTTTGTCACCTAAACCTAACCAATGCTAAACTTAACCAAGTAGTTTCGTGAAGACAGAAGTGAATTGTGAATAACGAGCAGAAATTGTAGCGTATTGCTCGACAACACAAAGCAGTCAAACACAAAAACTGAGGAGTAACTTTTCATAAGATATCATACAAACCTTTTCATGAGGATACCTTGGCTCGTTTCATGTCTTCAAAATAAACTTTTATCTGCCAGTATGGATCATCAACGATCGGCAATTGGTATTGGAGACCAAAAAAAAAAATCACAATAATATTTTCTCTCTTTTTGCATTCATGCTAATCCAATCCGTGAATCCGATCCGAATCATGAGTTTTATGATCCGTTGCACCACTAATATATGAGAAACACCACTGCACCTGTGTAGGTAATATGAGTAGACTTGGACACATAATTCAATAAAGAAACATAATGTTTGACTTCTGCCATCCCTGACCTTCATTCCCGGTGTTTTGTAAACCCAGTGTATAATGGATGCTGGATTTTATATTGGATTTCACAACTAGCAGGAAGAGATTGCCTGTTGAACTCCGCTGCAAATGATAATACTGAAACTGGAAATGTGTGATATTCATTTCATGCATATTCAAAACTCACCTGCTAGGTGTTATTGCAATAATAAGCACTAAGCTTCTTTTCTCTATAGGCCTTGCATACTGATGGTGTGTGTGTCGTGCCTGCTTTGTACAGAAACAGCTTGAATCCGGAGTCACATATACAGCTCACTAATGAGAAAACAATAGGGGAGCTGAGGCACTGTCTCACGCCTTTTCTCCACGTATTTCCATATACTTTCTCCAGACTCCTGCAAATGTTCTTGCGACTCACCTCACACTTGGTCTTCCTTTGGGCGGGTGTGTGTGTGTGTGAGTGTGTCATCGTAGGTGGGAAGTTTGGTGAGAATTCCCCTGAGGTCTGGTCGGGAGATGGTGAAGCAGAAACTCTCACCTATCAAAGCCTCAGGCAGGGGTCCCACACACTCATGTAACTGATATGATTTCTATTTGATGATTAAGCCACAAGGCCAACTCTGGCCACAGCACCATATTCTGCGGCAGGGAGGGTTTTTAAAGTGGAGATGAGAAGCCCAGTTACTGCTCTGTATTCTTCATTTAGTCTGTGGAGAAAATCCAGACAAGTTTCCACTATGGAGAACGATAAAATCCATGTGACAGTCTGGAACCAAAACTAAACTGGGGAACCCTCAAAAGAAAGTTGTCCTTCTTTCTCCTTCATGAGAAGAATAATATAATGTCCTAGCTTTGTGTCCAGCACAGATTAAATTAAACTCAATTCAATTCAAGTTATTTTGTATAGCGCAAAATTACAAATCACAAATTTTCCTCCTCTTTATGCTGCGTTCACACCAAAAGCGAGTAGATTGCATGCAAAGTCAATGCACAGACACGAATTGGATTCAAACAACGCAATTTCCGGCGGGCGGCGCGAATGACCCGAATGGGTTGCTGCAACCTGCCGTTGCTGAATCAAACTGCTGCTGGTCTGCCTGAAGTAGAGCTGGAAGCGGCTTCATTCAGACGCAGTTCCTGGAGCTGTGTGCGGCTAGGGATAATATTAAGTAATAATACGTATAAAGCAGAACTAGTGGTTGTTTCAATGGTGGATGGCAGAAATAGTAACAGTTTCTACGGAGTTAAGCCACAGGGATAAGCCGCGCCCACTTTCCGGCGCGAATAAGCGAATGACGCGAATTAACCACATAAAGTCGAGCAAGTAAACTCTTTTTGTCCCTACGACATCCTCACATCGGATCAGGAAAAACTCCCCTCAAAAAAAACTTTAACAGGGAGAAAAAGGGGAGAAACCTTCGGCAGAGCAACAGAGCAGAACAGAACATGGAGCAGGGCTTGCCTTCGCAACCATATAAAACATCAGTTTTGCTGGTGGCACATTTCTAGAGACTATACAAGTGAAAAAGTACATATTTGAAAAGTTCCAAAGCTGTCTTATTTACATCATTGGTGAAATGTAACAAACAGTGGTGTCAGGAGTATTCACATCTAGCAATAACGCACTCAAAATATTCAATTACATGTAAAGCTCATGCTTTCAAAGTATTCAAGTGTTATCAGCAACATGTGCGTCCTGTATCTTTGTGTCTGAACTCCATTACGCTGCTTCAGTATCGTAAATGCTGCTCCCTGTCACACCGTCATGGTTTGATCATGAAACCATGACGGTGTGACAGGGAGCAGGACACTGGAATAGAACCTGAGGAGAGCCGCTGTACATGCTATAAGTAACACCTGTACCTTCCTTTCCCTTCTGACCAATTGGCTGCTGGGAAAAAGAGACGGTTACCTCACTCAGTGGTAGTTTGGTTCAAAAACATCTGAAACCAATTATACATCACACGTTACCAGTGCCCTGCTCAAGGGTACCTCAAAGGAATTATCTCATTTCTGGTAGCCAATTTAACATCCATATGTGGGGTTTAAACCAGAAAACGTCTAATTCCTTCCTCCGTGCCATCTCCATCCCCCCGGCCATGAATGGCTGGCATTCTGCAGAGGAGGAGGGCAGTCGTTGTGTAATCACCTGGGTCTGGGGCCGGAGGACAACTGCTGATGATGAATTGTTCATTTGTTCTGGCTGCGGCTGGGGAGAGAAACACAGACACAGAGCCTGAAAGGGAGAGAGCCCCAGGCCATTACCCAGACACGGCATATGCACCACAATTTACGCCCCCCGCCCCACTACCCTCTGTCCAGCTAGCCCCCCTCACACCACGCTCTCACACATCGCAGAGGCTGCAGAGACATAGATCGGCGACCCACACCTCCACCCACCACTCCATCCTATTTTGATGTGCACAGCGAGGGTCACCAGGGGTCACGTCTGGGGGGAGTCTGGGTGGGAACACGGAGTGGGGGAGTGGAGACAAGGGACTTGTAGCCTCAGGGTGAATCTTCTACACACACATGCAAACAGATGCAAACATGCATGCAGACACTATAGTGGGCTGGAAGTGTTTTGACACGCACAGCGCTACATGGACACAGAGCAGCAACACTAATGTTGGTAATGCATTTAAATTGTGCACATATGTACACAGACAGGAAGACATGGACACAGGCAAGCTGCTCCTGACTAGAATGGGAACACAGGTGCATGCACACATCAGCACATGGGAGACTGGCATAAAGATGCTTTCCCCGTTCATATTTAACCTCTAAACCCCTTAAATACAGATTTCCCATTTTGTTTCCCCGTAAGTGGTTAACATTCTCTTATTCTTCCCTGACAGTATTATACAGTATATGTTAGCTTGTTCCATCTCCTCATCAAAGATTACAGATTGTGTTATTTTTGTGTCAAGTGAAGACTGGTGCATCATTGTATACACATTTCAGACAAATCTGATCACTTTAAAATCTTTGTTTTGGTTTGAAATGAATGTTAAGACAAAGCCATAGTACACAGCCTGGGTTAGCTCTCTTGAAGAGGTCAATGGCAGACACATTTATATTCAAAATGATGGCTTTTACAGGGGAAAACAGGATACATGTTGAAAATATCTTCTTTAAAGTCTTCTTTTTTTACAATATCTACAACTATGGTGAGGATTGGTTATAATCCTGGTTATGGTAGATACACAATGCTTAGCGCTAGGGTGCGCAATACATTTGGGAACCTTTCACTATATTTGTGGAAATTCTCTTTCAATCTCAACAGTAATCAATAAACCATGAGCTCTGAAGAAAACCTCCAGTATATGTGGCAGTCGCAGGACTAACTAGATTTAGTGACTTTTAGAGCTAGTGCAGAAGAATAAACACAAACTTGTGTATAGATTGCCACAGACAACTAAATAAATCTTCTCCACTGCGGAGAACGGGGCGGTGTTATTGTAAAAGAGTTGGCACCATTGAGCTGTGTTTTGGGGTTAAATCTATTTAAAATCTAGCGCACTCTTGCGGGTTCCTCCAATGTTTGGTGTTTAACACTTGAACATTAACGAAAAGTGAAGAGGATCCCGATTCCCCACATGAAGGTCGGTCATGCGTCCTTCACTCTGACTTCAACATGTTGAACCACGTAAAGGATACACTACTTCATGGACAATGATGTACATTCCACAATGTGCCACCGTCCAATATGGACCTAATTCCTAGGTCTAGTATGGTGAAAAGGGAGGTTTTCAAAAGGAAACAACAATCAAAAACCTTTATGTAAACCACTGAAGGTAAATGGAAAATGTGCTTGTTTGTAATATGGGCGAAAACACATTTAAAAGTGACCACTGGGAAAGTGAAATGACTGAATGACACAGGAGACAGGGACTGTTGCAGACTGTTCACCTTGGAGTTGAGACGATCAGCGGTCACAAATCAATCGCATTCATATCCCAAACTATTGATTGATATCTCTCTGATTGTCGGGGGCCTAATGTCCTATGAGAACAATAAAAGCCTCCAAATTGGCGTGGTAGTAAAAAAGAGACGTCGGGCAAGGACATTTTGGAGACGGCATGATCTGTGGCAGGATGAAGGTGGGCGGACATTAGCAATATTAGTATGTATCGAGGAAGAGGCCCTGGCTGTATCAAGCAGGATTTATTAACACAGATTGATCCAGGTGTCTTTGAACATGACTTTCCACCCACCGGCCCCTCCAGCTGGATGCTAATCCCTCTGCTGTGAAGAGAAGATTCAACGATCAGTTCATTTTCACTGGGGGTCATTTACACTGTAAGCTTCCTTTAAAATCATGCTCTGCACTCAGGGTCATTTTATGTAACAGTGCAAAGTTAAAGAGCAGATATCGCTGCCTTGATTAAATCCCTAATAGATATCTGCTGGATTTAAAGTTCATTACCATTGTATTTTTACCTCTTACTTCTCCTGTAGCATCGTCTTCTTCTTTCTTCAGTTAAGAGTTGGTTTTAGCCTGAAGCTGTTTTTGTGAATACAGCCCCAGATTCACAGCAAATTATAAATAATGACTGGCAGAGCAAGTTATTGAAAGATGTGTCACTTTAAACAGAGATAAAAAGAGAAGAAAAAATAAAAAGATGGGATACATTTCAGCCCTCAATGCAGTTGGAGCAGACTAAAGACTGTATGAACGTAGCACCATTAACACACACGCCTGGATTTGAGGCCGCTGCTAAACGTTGTCCTTCTCAATGCATGGCGCTGGAATCTTTAAGGAAGCCTTCATGAATACCAAAATATGTTTGATCCCAGCCGTGGTTTCCCATTGTCTGTCATCCCTCTGAAGGATAGCTTTAGAGCATTTTTTAAAAGTTCTCAAAGCATCAGAAGGGACTCACTTAGTCCCTTTCAACTGACAATAGAGAGCTTCCTGCTGGTAAACAGGGAGCTGTCCACTGGAGAAGGACAACAAGGCCGATGCTGCTGGCATAATCCATAAGGCGCACAAAGCAAAAGAGCTGGCACATATGTGCAAACAAAGAAGTTAATTAGTGGCTTTTAGCATAATTCATAGGTCACGTTTTCCTTTGAAATACCATTCATCATTTAATGACCATTGACATGTTGGCATGATCCGAGATGGCTGAGCTTGCGCTACCATCTGCAGCTTGTCTTAATTAGGAAATCCAGGACAAAAAGAGGTCAGTCGGAGCAAGCGTGCTGACAGATAACCAGGAAGTGGCTCTAATGGCTGCTTATTTGACCTCTGACCTCTCACATCAATGCTTAAGGGTCATGTTCAAGTTTCATGAGGTATGCATTGGTTGTTATGGAGATGAGTCGCTAACAAGCAAAGCTCTGGGTTACGACCCCCAGTCCACTAATGATGACCTCATATGGCTGCAGTATTTATCAGCCCGAACAATAGACATGTCAGTGTGGTTTCATATGAATATTTCAACATTGGCCCTGGGTAAGGAATGACTGATTACCCTGTCTGAGCACTACAATGACTGTAGATAAGGAGCACACCATGGGAAAACACATATTCACATACAGTCACAATATTATTTATTCTCCCAGGTCAGTGTCATAAATAATACATTCTACATCTGACAGTTAGAATTGTTAGTTGTGTATGCTTAAAAAACTCCACCTGCTCTAATCTGGTGTGTGTTTTATTTATTTGCTGCGTCCTATCATTACTCACTGCTCATGTAGCCACCATAGGGATCAATAAAGTTTAATATTTAGAGTTCAAAGAGATTGATTCCTTCATTTCTTCCCCTCATATTTGAAAGAATTATTAAGCCACGGTGTCATAATTCGATGGGGTTGGAATTAGTGCTTGAATCCATGCGAGGCTCAGCGGTCCTCAGAGTCGTTACAAGGAAGATTAATTCCGTCCATATTTGTACATACAATTTGGCCATCCCAGTCCATTGACCTGGCACGAGTCCTAATGCTCCAGCTACACTCCAGCATCTGCCTGAGACCGCCCAATACGCAACACAACACAGGAGGAAGAGTGTGTGTGAGAGTGTGTGTGCACTGGGAGTGTTATGCAGTCTGCATGGTGTCTGTCTGTGGAAGACGCTGAAGCTGTTGGTGAGGCAATAACACTAATGAAAATGAAATGTTTGCCCATAAAGTCATGTATTTTTATCTGTGACTAATTGAAACAGTGACTCAACCAAAATGATCCCCCTGATGTTGGAAACAGCAGTGTCTGAGCCAGGCTTTGAGTACAATAATAATATTGTGTTGTTGTTGGATTTATATATGCACATAATATATTTTATTGTAATAAGTCAAAGCAACAACTGCCATCACATATTTGATGTGAGTAGCTGCTTGCCAGGGCTGGATAACATGCAAGGGTTTGATGTATTCTTGATGTATAACTTTGTCATATACATACAGGTAGATACATGAAGTCTCACCTCTCAGTCAACCCTTCCCTTTAGGAGCAGGGTTGCTTGCTACAGTCACCTCAGTAACCGGCTACTTCATACAGTAGAAGCCAGTATTCAATTTGTGTTGTCAGCTTAAACACATGTTTTTACATTGTATTAGTCATCATTAATAGTCAATATTAAACAATATTATTATATTATTATTATTATATATTATTATTATTAATATTATTACAATATTATGACTGAAAATGGAACTTATGTTACCGTGTTTTGTCAATCGAGTCTTTAGGCTTTGAAGCAAGCATAGATACGTTTTGGAGATATTTCCCTCTGGAGTTGGTGGAGATCAAAATCAGAGCTAAAGAGAGTAAGTTTAGTTCACTTTCATATCCCGAGTGAGAAACTTGATTTGCAGTCAGATGCACAAAATAAAAAAACACTAGAGTAGAAGCAACACAGAAGCAGAGAACGAACAGAAGCAACAATACAAAAAAAGGTTTCCAGTACTTACAACAGACTACACTTTCACAACATAATAATGTTTAAAATTCTAAATTACGAGTGCAAATTAAGGAGAGATATAACACAGGGATACCCCCCCCCCCCCCCATGCTCTTGAGTGGGGCACTCTGAGACTGAAGTTTTGGAAACCGTAGAACCATATGTTACCACTTTTTTTACTTCTCTACTTCAAGTAGTAGTATGAACCCCATTTAGTTATATTACTTGTATTATTTTACATCATTTTTTTCAGAATTTTTTTGTGAAAAAAATGTATATTTTCAATAAAATTACTTTTATACCATAGATTGATCATAACTATGAACATCCAGCATGATCTAAGCAACATTTCTCAAACATATCTTTTGTAGCGATCACCGACATGTACTACCTCCATGGTTCAGACCCTTACCAACATCCCACATACTAATAAAACACCTTTTTGGAAAGGTTATGACCTAAATAATCGGAATATGTAAGAAAATCGAAGCCTATGGAGTGTTGGCACCTATTTTTAGTAAAAAAAACTGTGTCGTTCGGTTGAAAAAATGGGAAAATCATAAGCATAAGCCTTCCCCCTTGCGCTGTGATGTGGTTTTACAAAGGTGGGGGCTACACAGGGCGCACAGCACAGGGAAATGTCCAGAGGAAGCGATTTTTTTCAAACTTCTTGCCGTTTTGTGTTGTTTCAGGTACTTCTAGGTGGTTTGTAAGCCTATGGATTGTTTTGTTGGAATCCCACAAGCGGAGATGTGTTTGTTAGTGAAATCCGACGTAGTAAGGGATACTTATGAAGGATCTTGTGAAACCGTTTTGGCCACCGCAGCATGTGACATAGGGTCGTTGGAGATTGCGTAAATACTCAAATTTAACGGTTACTTTAATTATTTTCTACAACATATTTATCTTCTCACAAGGGTTGCGGTATTTTAAGCAATGTATATGAAGTTAAACAACACTGTGGTTCCGGAGATAATTACGTAAACGTAAAAAAAAAAAAAGTTGAAATTTTCGTGTCTGATAATAGGCGCATGCGGTGAAGCTTAAAACAGGTTAAAACTCAGAGTGGAGTAAAGCCTAAAGAAGAGCTGGTCTAATAAAGACCTGGCCCCTCGGAGAACCTGCTGGTCAGTGCACCGATCACCTCCATAGAGTTGCGATGGTTTTTGTCCCTGCTGTTCAGGTTACCAAAGCAAGACATCCTGGTACGTATAAAACAAAGTCAGAAATGTCCGATCTAAAGTAAACACTTTGAACTTCTTCAGGAAGTACCAGCGTGGCCGTCCCTTCTCACACAGCATCAGAACGGGAACACTTCAGGTTTTTATGGTTGACTGTTCCATGTAGTACAAACCCGATGCCAGTTCCTTTGATGAAGGTCTGAAATGGTGGGGAGATGAATCCCTCAAATCAGTGACCATTGACCATGCTGGTCAACCACCACCGGCCCATGTTCAGATGCCTCCTAATGGAGCAGGCTGATGCTGGTCATTGGTGTAAATCCTGTACAGCAATGGGGCCCTGAGCAGAGGAGCCTTGTTCTGACAGAGAGCACTCACCCTCAGCCTCTGAGACGTACATGCTGAACTAAATAGTGTGGTCGATGCCTCTGGTCTGAAGGCATTCAGCTCCTTAGGACTTCTGCTTTTAGCAGAAGCCCTTTTGTAGCCACAGGGACAGCAATGGACTCCTTCAATAACTTCCCCAAGTTCATCTGCAAAGTCCCGGTATCACATACTAAGAACTCATTCAATTCAATTCAGTTAATTTTGTACAGCACAAAATCACAAGTTAGTAATTTGCCTCGGAGGGCTTTTCAATCTGCACACATAGGATCAGGAAAAACTCCCCAACAAATAAAAATAAACTATGAACAACGAAACATAGTTACAGCACATTACATGAATATGGCAGAAGATATTCATATAATGAGCATGGACCACGATTCAGATAACCTCTCTGGAGCCAGTGCTGGGTTTGTCAGGTGATATTCTGCAAATAGATCCCCCTTAATCCTACACGCTGGCCCTTTATGGAATATAATATTGCACCATTTAAAAGCTCCATTAGCCACACCAGCAGCAGGCTGACGTGACCAGCTTACCTGTAATGTATGCATGCTTCCTTCAAGTTCCCTCTGCAACTTTAGCTACAATAAAAAGAGAATAAGAACTTTTTTTTTCCGAAAATGATGAAAACCAGGATCAGGTATTAATTCACCTCTCACTCCTAATCTGGATGGGAACGCAGGGCCGTGTTAATAATCGCAGACCAGCGAACACAAAGCACAGGAGGGAAAGAGGGGAGGACGAGGAGGGAAGCGGCTTGTGAGAAGAATAACATTTCCATGGCTGATCTGCCGGAGCAGTTGTCGGGAGGTTAAGGTGAAGGCCAATCCAGCTGTAAGAGGGGCCAGGATTAAAGTCTTTGAGATATGGATCCAGGGGCTCTCCAGCTCTCAGTACCAGGGCTTAAGTATCATATCCGTGGACAGACGGATCAATACCTCTTGCCTCTCTTTCCCTCGATCTTCAAGGAGATTTTTTGGCAGTGCTTTCATGGGGTCCGCTCCACATGCCCCTAATGACATGGTGGGAGCTATTGTTTAGGCGCCTGAGCTTCCATCCCAGCAGCTCTTGAGGGCATGCTGGAGAGTTGTACGTCTTAACTTTTCATATGCAACATGTTGCTAGGACAGAGGTCTAGGTATCAGGTTTCACATGTCATGAAGTGTACAGCACATAGGCGCCCCACACACATATATGCTTTAAAAAAATCACCCCTCTTATCTTTGTTGCGAGAATATAATGAAGTTTAGGATAAAAGACATTTCTTTTCAAATACACATAAAGCTGAAAGCTTATGGATTGAGCTACTTCTCAAAATGCTCCATTCTTACACTTACCTTACACTTGGACCAGTACATTAGTTTGCTGATATGCTGGGTCAGTATTGGTTTGCATCAGACCTTGAACACGTTCCACTCAAATCTACAGACACAGATATCAAACACCAAAGTATGTCATTGGAATACAGTAACTTAACAGATATTTCACTGGGTCTGTCACAATATCTCGTCTTGTTATGCACATGTGCATGCAAAAATACTAACACATTATACTGTATTCATCTTTACGTGGATCTGTTCTGAGTATTCTCCCAATTGGGTATGTGCCAACCGTCATCATCAAAACTTATGGAAGGTAATACATGGATAAGAATATATGAATACAGATGTAGCAACTTCATCATACAGAAACCTGCGTCAGGTCTCGTTGGAAAACGTTTTTAGAAGGCTTTGGAAAATATCTTGACCCTAAAACATACGTACTTTGACCAACATTTTAATGTTAAGATTGTAATACATAAGAATCACCACTGGGAGTCTACAGAATGATATACTAACAAAAAAACAATACCAAACAAAAACTACAGTAGGCGTACCAATTTGACAATTTACGAACCAGCCCAAAACCAGTTTTCAGTATGTTCAGTTTTTCATTGGTAATGAGGAGGAAACTTTTCATATTTTGAACTAAATGTCAGATGTAAAGATTATAGGCTGTACATCAGTACAACGTATTGGCAAGCTGCAGAGGAAACTACAAACATATAACCGAAGTTAGTTTTGGACATCTCAAGTGAAAGGTCCAGAGAGTAGCATTTGGTTTGAGAGGCCTGAACCCTGGATGAAACAAAACCATGATGAATTTCTGCCACAACCTTTTGTAATGCCACAGGCCACCTCTGATCTGTGGTTGGTAGCCGACATGAATCAAAATGATCGATTGACCCTTGGTAGCAACAGAAGCCCGTGGCCTGGAAACAACAGGGTTGGCGACCCCAACGCGTGGCTGAGGGAGGTCAATGCGACGCCCAGCAGACACCAATCACAGCCAAGGATGTGATGAGGTTTGGAGGTGAATATTACATCAAAGCCCCTGTCCTGTGTCCTCTAAACTGGGACAGGTTTGACTAAATAAAAACTTCATTCTCACGTCTTCACGACAAATTCATCATGCTAAAAACAAAAAGACATGGGTGCAGACAGTCCTCGCTTGGGAATTTCACTGGAAAAACCCTCAGAATTTCCTGTGAGACCCTTTCTCACACACTGTCGTCCAAGCCTCATGAATGCAGGGACCTTCTCATGTTCTCCATAAACTGTAGCCGTCAGTATAAACAGCCAGTCAGACTCTGGCGCCCATACAGAGGTGGATTACAGCGATCCATGCAGTAAGCTCAGAGCACGCTGTGCCATGCACGCCTCCCCTACGGCCCGGTTTACACTGCTGCCGGCACGTAGCCCTAAATCCACTCTTTGGGGCACTCAGAGGGTGAAAACGGGACGCCCACCCCTTTAGAACTCCTGCTAAGTCCCCCTTTAACCGCCTCCCATTTTCCAGAGGGGTCAGCGTTCAAATCTGATTTCATGCACTGTGCTGGCAATGCTGGCTGGCAGCGGCTGGAAGAGACTGTGTGTTGAGGGAGAGATTATCCGACAGCACAGAAAGCCAAGTTACGCTGACCTAATTGAAATCAAACGACCTCTCTGGGCAGCTCACAGAGCATGATTAAAGCTCGGTCTTGGCCACCTCTGTTTGCTTAAAAACCGATGGCAAGTTTCTATTAAATCGACACCCAGCATGACCGATGAAGTCACTGGGGATGAATTCGGGCCACAGATGAGAAAGAAAGCCATGAAAACAGCTGCTTTAAATAGATACAATTAGAGCAGGCTCTTTCTGCCACAGAGCATCACAATGCTTTCATTAGAGTGTCGGTTTGAGTTTCCAAAGATGGCCGCCAAGAGATTACTGCTGACACATTCCTGTAAACTGTAAAAGATGCATCGGGCCTCAGCTTTTTAGGGTTTTGCCAGTCCTGGCCTGGCAGCGAGCAGCGAGGACAGCGGTGCCAGGAAAGCGATATGGCTGTCCCAGAGTGAGGGCTCCCAGCCAGACATACTGAAATGGAAAGTCAACCTGCAGCGTGTGTGTGTGTGTGTGTGTGTGTGTGTGTGTGTGTGTGTGTGTGTGTGTGTGTGTGTCGGCTCCAAGAAATAAATAAGTAGCAAAGTGCAAAGTGATTGACTGAACAAGAATGATCAAACTTCAGAATGCTTTTGATATGACTGTGATCTAATGGCTGTCTCACTCACACACACACACACACACACACGCACACACACACACACACACACACACACACACACACACACACACACACACACACACACACACACACTCACCTCCCACTGTGCTCTCCCCCTCTCTAAATCACCCGTCTGCCTTTAATTCATCACGCTCATCTTATAATTTCATCCGTACAAATGTGGAGTGGGCCAACGTTGTGCATCACTGTTTCATCCCTCGTCAAGCCTTGAGTCAGATACTCCTAATAAATGGCTGAAAATAAATCACATGAGATGAGAGACTATTTGGTTTTCCCATTCCCAGACGAGAGCAAAACATTAGTGAATGTGAACTGCTGTTTAGTGTTGAATAGGGAGCTGTAATCAGGCTTTGAACGGATACACAAGATGGAGAGACCTGACTACATTTAACCATTTCAAATCAAACCAGGCTCTGGACTGCCACACTTCATACGCCTATTGAACGCTGTTCCCTTGTAAAAATTAAAGGCTCATAAGACCTGTAACTCCTGCTTTGGTATCCGGTGAGCCGCTCTCTGTGTTGTGGTTTTTCAATATGAAAACAAGAGGGGCGATATTAACACAATCAGTGTAGCCCGTCTGCCTGTTAGCGGAACTATAATTCAAGGCAGCTGCTCTGCCTCTGAGGTGCAGGGCTGATGAATCAAACCCAGTGGTTTCCATTCCAGCGCCACCCCATGTTAACTGAACGGAGCGTGTTTGGTGAAGTTATGATACAGTAACAACAGCAGTGTTAACTTTCATGTCCAACGCTGTTAGCTCTGATCCCAGTGACTGTCTGGGAAAGTGTCAATGGCATTCACGTTTTTACTTCTTGATTTCTACTTGACTAAAAGAAGATGTGATGTGTATTCTGTACATAGTGGCAGGATTTTAACTATTTGGCGAATAACCAATTTATCCATATTTCGTCATTTAAATTGTTTTCCCATGAGTCAAGGCTCGCACTGTCACCTCCCAGCCAGAGGGGCCCGGTTCGATCCCGGGTGGTCCTTCTGTGTGGAGTTTGCACGTTCTCCCCGGGACAGTGTGGGTTCCCTCCGGGTTCTCCAGCTTCCTCACATGTATATATATATATATATATATATATATATATATATATATATATATATATATATATATATATATATATATATATATATATATATATATATATATATTGTTGAATAGGTGCACAAGTGTACTGGAGATGTGATGTGAAAGGTGTAAAAAGGTAGTTTTCTACTAGACTAGTTCTACCTCTCCTCCAAAGCACAGTGGAGTCAGTGAACGGTAATCCTGTCTCTCTGCAGACCACTCTGTGTTCTTCAAAGGGACCAACGGCCTCTAATTTGTTATTTGAAATGAATTGGAATATAATAAGTTAATTGAGTGCCACGAGAGTGCTATGTTTTGAGCAGGCTTGCAAACTGATGTCTGTTGCATAATCAACAGTGTGAATAACGGTGTATTCACGTCTCAGACTCACAAGGTTGAGGTGACACAGGTGTGGAGATGAAGAGATAAAGAGACTCCGGAAATTTCAACGTCTCTGCAAAAACCACAATCTGTAAAATACGTGTTATCAAAATTGTCTTGACTACATGCTACAGTTCTATGCTGCTCTTAAAAGCTAAAGTTAAGTTGTTTATGTAACCGCATTACCATGCGGAACCATTATCTCATTATCTAATGAAAGGAATAGTTTAACATTTTGGAAAACATCTTACTGCATGTTCACATTCAATCTCAGTGTTTGGAAATGGTTAGCCTAGCTTAGCATGAAGACAGCTAGTCTGGCTCTCTCAAATTCAAAATCACTTTCTCACAAATATGTTCTGACTCCAGCTCTGTCCTCAACACATTAGATTGGTGTTGTTCTCCTCACTTCGCATATTTAAAAATGCTGGTAGGCTATAATACCAGCTAAAAGTCAGACAGACAGCTGGTTTGCTTATTTGACTTGACAAAATCAAGACTAGAGCTTAGAAGGCTAATTGTAAAAACAAAAGTTAAATGATGGACTTGGACTTGCATTTATATAGCGGCTTTAGTCCTCCGACCACTTGAATGCCATTCACACCCGTTCACACACGTGGCAGAGGCTACCTTGTAAGGTGCCACCTGCCATCAGGACTCTAAACTAATTCACATTTATGCACGCTCACGCACCAATGGCACAGCCTTCAGGAGCAATTGGGGGTTTAGTGTCTTGCCCAAGGACACTTTAATATGCAGAATAAAGGAGCCAATATTCTGACGACCCACTCTACATCTGAGCCGCAGCCTCTGAGTAGTTGGACAAAGATTCAACTTTGACACACTCTACTGTTTCTAGCCCCATCAAAGTGTTTGATGTTTCCAGATCTTGACAATGATCTGCAATGTTATCATGGATGATAGAACCAATGGCAAGTGCTACACACAAAAGCTAAGTTGTAGTGAACACATTAGTTTAAATATATAACTATTGAGGTAAGCTAGCTAACTATCTTTAACATGTTCGTGAATGGGACTAAATATGGGTGAACTGTGACCCAGCTTCCTTCCATTGACGTTTAGGGATGTGCACTTATTACCATTTTAATGTATTTGGGCTACTGTCGATCCTTGGAATCAGGCTGATTTTCGCACATCATTAATCAAGACTTTGACATGTTTTTGGAATCCAGGCAATCATTTTTGGCTTCCTGAAAACACAATGTCTTAAACCATTACACCACAGCCTTCAGGGGAGTTAGTCTGGGTACCGGGTATGCTGGGCCATGTGCAAGGGGCAATTAACTCAAACACACTTCAGTCCTGTTACAAATGTACAAACAATATACATTATAACTAAGATGGCCATTCACTCTGAAACCATGACCAAGTGGATGAAGGTGGGTTTATTTTTGCTTTTGTCCGGCAGAAGGAGGAGAGTCGGACATTACCGCCATAGCCAATGGAGAAACTGTCCTGATGGCTGGTTTGTGGGAAAAAACAAAGTCGGTGGCGTATGGCAGCCATTATCTCCCTCTGTGATTAAAAGCAAGAGTCTGTCCCCCTGCCTCAATCCCCGGCCTCCGGCCAAGCCACCGACCACAGCTATTTCTCCTGCTCCCTGTGTACCATTTAATCATGTGTGCGCTCTTGACTATTGTGGTTAGGCCAGTTTGCATATGGAGAGGGGAAGGGACTGTGTCTCAGAACGAGCCAGAGAGATGTGTTCTGTTGTAGCATTCACCCAGATCCTTTCTCCGCCTTGCTAAGCTTCTGCTGTTAAATCCACACTCATCGTTCTCAGCAGCATGATGTCCATCTATGTGGAGAACAAGGTGAGGGAAGCTGCTCTCATGGCCTTGTTCTTAAGGACCTTGGTCAAATTAGTCCCCCCCAAAACTGGGTTTATTGATACTTTGTTTGATGAAAAACGGACATAGATTGTTGATGATGTACATTTCAACAACATTGATCAAACTCCACAGAACAGCTGAAGTGCATTCAAAACGCATGTCAATTAATGACATGCCAAATAATCGGATGGTTCTCCATAAAGAATGAGAAGCATTCATCAACAGATTGCCCGTACCAATCTTCAAACTCCACCTTGCTTTCACATTGACCTTATTAATCAAATAAAGAAATGATCAGAACGGTTGTAAACAAACTACCATGTTAGCCAAAATCTTTGCAAAAGCAAAAGCATATTTTTCCTGTTGCAACGGAGGAATTATTATTGATATTACTTTAAATTTTACCTTAAAATAAAGTGCGAGCTAGACTAAACTGTTAGCATGCTGTAAGCCTGTATTATTGTCATTAGCTTGATGACGACCTGTAGTTTGGATCCCTAAAACAACTTTTCAGTCATGTGTTCTGTTAGAATATCGATTCTTGAGTTTCAGACGAGTTTTCCTTCTCTGGATTCACATTTTAATGTTTTAAAGGCTGCGTACCGTTTCTTTGAAGAGACCTTTGTAGCATTACTGCATATACACAGTTAACCTTCAATCACACACAGGTTTATCATTTCATGAGCAACCATAAATATTTCTGTATTGTGATATGAGTTGCACTTTCTTTTCTCTTGCTCTCTGTTAGGTCCAGAGTCATCGGTGTGACATGCAAGGGAGTGCACATGCAGCACTCAGACAGTTGAACCTTCGGCCTGAGGGGTCGAGGTAGTGCGATCGCTGTTCCTGTTATATAATGGTGTGTCTGTCTCTCCTCGATGCCGGTGGTGCTGAGCAGCGCTCACACTGATGTGGTCTAGTTTGCCTGTGAAGCTTCGAGCCAAGGCCTGCCACCGCAAGACTCGTGTTAACCCCTTCCTGTGTCCCACACAGCCCTCCCTTTGAGGTTTCTGGCTGAGCAGTGTTCGGAGGCTAAAGGTATATAGGTCAGCCTGCAGCCTCTCAGACGCTTTTGCTTCGAGTGACTTTATCTGGAGAAAACTGCTCAACTTTAGACAATGAAAGAAACACTTGCACTGACTATGCAAACAAATAAAGTACCGGAAAAAAACAAAACTCTACGTTTTATTTGAGACGGCACCATTTACCCTTTTTCTCCAAAATGAAATTCTTGATATGGGTATGGACTCTATTGGAGAAGGTTCAGGGGACACTGGGTCAGAGTTGACTGTTGGGCCCTTATTGCCCGTCATCACCTTCATGATTCTGTTCATTGTGTAACAATACTGCCGGACAAAGGTTTGTATTAATTTGTGTTCATTTGATAAAAGGCGGATATTAATTCGGAATTTGCAGGATAAAAGTGTAAATAAAAACATATAAATAAAACTTCACATAGGAAAGGTGAAACGGCTTCTGTGATATGATGTTAACGATTTAGAGAATAACTCTCAAAAAACATAAATTACTTTTATGGCAACAGGAATATGGTTCCCGCTGTAGTTTTCTGATTTGTCTGGCTGGTAACCAAGTCTCCACCGCTCCAAAAATCTTGGATATATACATTTATGAATAGTTCTTATTGATCATGCTGCTAGCTTTTAGCTTGAACCTATGCACCTTTTTTTGAACAGCACCCAGAGTAATACAATCATTCAACTGATTAAATAATGTCAGTTATACAGCAATGTCTATCCAAAGTTTACTAGCATTCGCTAATATTAGCGACTATAGACTACTCGTTAAGTATTGCATTTTAGTATGGGTGTGTTTTATTGCTAATGACATGAACATTTCATTTATTAAAAACAAGCATTTTAGCATTCAACTTTTATAACATTTGAAAAATTATGAACACATAACCAATAACCCAGGGTTTAAGAACTCATTACTTGCACTACTACTAACATTCACTGTTTCACATTCACACTTGCCGATGTGAAAACTTGCCTGATGTAACTTTGTTAGAACGTATCGTCTTCGGGTCCTTGCCTTTGACTAAAGAACACTCTTCAGTCTTTCTCCAGTCACAGAATAGACATATTTGACCATAGTTTATTCAAAGCCGAGGCAGGTCTGACCTTCGCGACCAGTCAATGAAGACTTTGGCTGAGGAGATGAAGAGGTGGATGGAAATATATTGGCCTACATTGTGGTGGCCAAGGCTTTTTGATTGAGAAAATGCCATATGAGGGAGAACATCAGCGCCTTGTATCCACTGAAATAATAAGCTGACCCGACCGCCCCCTTTTTCGCTGTGCCTTTGAGCACTGGCCAACCATCTGAATCCACTCAGTCCCAAATGAGCAGCTTATTTTTCAAAGTGTCTCTCATTTGTGCTAGCTCGGCACCCCGACTTGAGATGGGAGGGGAAAGAGGGGGAGGGCGAGGTGGAGCGGGGAGCAGCAGTGTCATCTTAGAGCATGTCAGATTATCCTGTCTGGCTTGGAAATCCTTAGATGGGTCAGATTTTCCCTGGTGGAAGACTATGTGGTGGGAAAATGGGCCGAGAGCGTCTCTGCGGGACCTCTGTATCCACACTCTGCTGTAAAGAGGTGATACGTGATTTTATTGTCAGTCTAGGCCCCTGGACCAAATGAGAGCCAAGGTTGGTACACAAAGACAGCATTGCTTTCAGCGTTTAAAAGTTGAAGGAAGAAACATCAGTCTTATTTTTGTAGTTAAAGTTACTATGAGGAACGAATTTCTTTTTTAAGTTATTCTCAATGCTTGTCATAGGCTCTGACCAAATCATGCAAGTTCCTTCAGCTTAGACTCCAGCAGAGACCGGGCCCTCGCAGACAGACCCCACCTGCAGTCGGCGTTTCGGTGGGAGGTGGTGAGCTCTGCACCCCCTGGGAGCCGACACCGACACTGCCCCGCTGGACACCCCAATCCGCCCTAGGCCGCCCAGGCCGTATCGCTGGGCCTGCGGGAGGAAAGGGAAGTGCCGGAGAAACAGAAGCAGGACTGTGCAGGGCAGACCCTGCTGCAGTGGTGAGAGGTGTTCTAACTGACTCCAGTGCCCAGAAGCCCAACATGGAATTAAATCCGTCCTTTATATTGATATTAACAGGAATGTATTCACTCAGTTGCTGAGATCTGGTAATGAAGATACATTGCCTAACGTGAGATGGGGCAAACAATAAACAGCAGCCAGATGATCAGTCACTTTGACCAACCAGACTTGCCAAAGTTGAGCAATGGATCATTGAAAACAATTTGTGTACACTCATGTTTCAATTGTATTCCTCTGCATGAAGAGTTTAAGATGATGTGGCTTTAATGTTGGCTTGTCTACCACCTTGTGATGGCGTGACCGCTCTGGTCTCTCGGGCTCCGGACGGACTGTCGTCACAAAACATTATCATTTGTTTAAAGACTCAAAATGACCAATTTTCATGTTTCCTGACGAGCAAACCTCCTCCTTTAGTTGTGATGATATTGCCGGTTTTCTGTCTGAATTCTAGTTGGAAGTCACGTGATGTTTGTTGATCTTCCCTTACCACGGAGCTTTAGTGGCCTAAACGTGGAGGCAGCAGAATGAGCTGTAAAAACACCTCATACATATTTAAGGAGGAATATTTATGAGAGAAAAAGATGATTCGTCAAACAGTTGCCTGTTAACACATCCAGCAGAGGATCATTAGCATATTTTTGTATCTCTTTTTTTGTCTTCACCAACTGGAGTTTAGTTGCTGTGTGCTAGTGGGGTTATTAGAGTTGTCTGGCTGGAAGCAGCTTCATGCTGCTGCTGGAAACCAGGTTGGGACTGGTGAGACCAAAACCATTAAGTTGCAAACTATCAGACTAAGACCAAGTTGTACCTACTTGAGTTGTATTGATATTAATGTTGTTTTTGACCACCGCTGGTGCTGTTTGCTATAGGCTCTGTCTGTCTGTTCCACCATCACATGCGAGGGGTTAACATCATGCATATCTCTGCAGACTGCACACTGCTTATGCTTGGTGGCAAAACAATGGGCCTTAAAATGAAGCATTGTGTAATACATTTGGAAGAAGTAAATATTACTGATGTGAGCGAAGCAGCTTGCAAGCATTACGGACTCTGTGAATGTTTCACAAGGCAGGGAATGCCTTCAATGTGTGTGTTAGACCTTGAGGACACACACAAAGCCTTTTGATGAAAAACTGGATAAAAACCTCATTACTTACCTTTAATAAACCATTTGGATTCAAAAGTGCTTCTCTTTTAAAGCTCCTTGAGGCAATCGCAAATGTTTACAGCTCTAAATGGCAGCAGCTGTTTGAGCAATGTGGACAATGAACGTTACATCCAGAAAGCATGCACTCTGAGAGCCAAAGCCACGGGTCTGTGCAACCTTAACGCCCAAGAACAGGCCAAATGCCTAATATTGATGAGTTCGGCATTCTTTGGCAGTGATTTACCAATTTTAAAGTTTCAGTTTGGAGTTCTTTCTTAATTTCAATGTCCAAACCCAACTGTAGGGCTTCATTTGGGCAAAGGGGTAAAAGATGAATCTAGGGAATCAATTAGGGATGCTCCTCTCTGCTCAGCCCCACTTGCTGACTTCTACATACATTCTTACCCAACACACACACACACACACGCAAAAAATGAATCCTTGTGAAGCTGTAATGAATGTCCTATTTCCAGAGACCTAACACCATCCAAATGGTGCATGTGACTGAGAACTTTCTCTTTTACTTTACTCGCTACATTAACAACTGGCCATTAACTTCAGAATCATGTCTGTCACGTTGGTTGCTGATACTAAAGCCACCATCTAGTCTGGACAACAGATGGCCTTTTTAACAGCATGCCTGACAGTTCTGTCCATAAATCCAGAGCCAGGTCCGGAAATATTCTCTTCCATCAGTAGACGAAGCCCTCTGTCGTACCTGCTGCCCTCCCAGAAACCTCTGGTATTCTCAGGAAGCTCCTGAATGCCCTACAGTGCAGGAGACACTACGATGGGAAAGTATCCCTCAATTGCACGAGCCACTTGACATTTCTTAAAGGTTGGTGAGGAGCCAGACTGGCAAGACAAACTGGTCCCACAGCAGATACTGTACTTTAGTGCCTCTTTGATTCTCTTAATGTACCTTTCATCATGCCATTATACCAAAGTGTTAAGCTCTCAATCTCCGCACAATGCAGAGCAGCTTGTATGTATATGTGCACTAATGCACACTTGCTCACTTCAAACTATTTAAACACACTTTGATGCAATATGTCCCTTTTGAAATGATCAAAAACATATTCTCCCTCTTTAAGAAATAGTCAAATTCAGAAGCAATGAAATGCGACCTTGTTAAATTCAGTACAGTTTGGGGAGTTTTACAGCACTGATCAGCAGATGTGTGTCCAATGTTGCAAACTAAGATAGATTTTGCAAAGCAACTAACATTACTGAGACAGTTCTGTGACATTATCTTGTCTCTAGTCTTGCTACTTGTCAGCCTTGTTTCCCCCATCATTCCCCTTCCAATGAAACTGCATAGTTAATCACATTATTGAGGGAAAGACCACTGTCTGTGTCCCATGTGTCCGTATTTTAATTGACATTCGTGACTTAGATAATGTAACACACACAGTTGTTTTTGGCTAAACCATGAAGTTATGCCAATGTATGTTTTATTCTTGTTGTGTTATGGTTGTTTTTTAAATTACAACAATAACCATGTGTTTCAAACTGCAACCCTAATCCCAGGGAAATAACTTTCCCCCAAGAGGTAATTGAGATTGCGTATGGGAATGTAATGTTGTAGGACACAAGCTTTTATAATCATGCTAAACATTTACTGTCATGCTGATATCATGCTCAGCATTTATTATAATTCTCAGTATTTACTATCTGGCTCAGCATTCACAATAATGGTCACTGGTGGTCAAAGTCTATCTGTTCAGTTAAATGGCCTTACTTTTAATACAGCAGCATCAAATACATTGCAACATTAATAATGGGTTCATACGGTGTAACTAATGGCTTTATTAATGGTTAGTACAAGATTAACACACTTTATTATTTAGTTAAGTAATTGACAAAAACAAACGGTAACCACTTTGGAAAATATCCTTTTGGATGGAATTCAGCCTTTCTATTATTCTATTATTTCTATTATCTATCTATAATCAGTTATAGTTGTTAATAATATTCATTAATAATAATACTTTAATGTTGGCCCTCTGCAGCAGATAAGGTCAAACATTTTTCACACTGATGAATTCAAAGTGTTAATATATCTAATAGATATTACTAAAGCCATTTGTGTTAATTTATTATGAATGTAATACCAACATTTTTGATAAGAATCCCTTAAAAATGATTATTAAAGATGACCAACATATTCATATTTAGCAGTATATTTTTCAGTTTAAGAATACACATCACTGATCTCTGGAGGACAAAGCATGTAATGTCAACACAGTTAAGAAAAAGAAGAAACTAAAACATCGTGTGGCTAACACGTTCTCCAATACTGACATCTGTGATGATCTCCATCAACAAAACATCTGCAGTTGATTTTATATTCATGAAAACAAATGATTTTGAATGTGAACGTTCAATAACATTCCTGATTCCTGTTCATACACATCATGTATTTCAGACCTATTGGATATGAAACGTTAAAAGTACATAACCATGGCAAAGCACATGCACACGGATGGTTTCACTGACACGGAGAACCTGCTGCCTTGTCAGACTCTTGCCAGCGTTGCTCAGACCCACTGACCTCATTGGCCTCAGGCGCCGTGATTGACAGCAGGAGTGGAAAGATGAGAAACGATGAATCAGTGTGGGTTGCGGCTTGGAGGGCTCTGCCTCGGAGCCCAGGCCGATTGGATCAGCATGTTTGTTTGGGACAAATAATGTTGAAGGCTCAGCCTGTCATCCAGCAGGCAGACGATGACCAAGAAAAGTTCTCTCTCTCGATTGCATTTAAAAAAATGGGGTTTGAGAGCGGGAGCCTATAAAGTTCCGTCCTCGTAACTTTTGGATGGGGAGGTAGAAAAATCAGTCGGACGCGGAACTGATGGGATCTGTGAACCAGCGCACTTCGTCACGCACTTTGAAGAACGAGTTCTGCTGCAGTGACACCGCAGCCACATGTGGCTTCCATAAGCTCTGTGTGGGTCGCTCTGCTGTCATGGGAGAGCAGCGGCTCCTCCCACAGAGCGGCCTGATGAAACTCCAGGAGGCTCCGACCAAATCTCACTTATCTATTAACACTGTGGGCTTGGAAGGTCACAGGGTATGTGCCCCCCCCCTCCACACCCAGCAGGTGCTTATCCCCTTTGACACAAGTGCACCAGTCAAGTGGCTGACATTAGAATAACAAAGGCGGACGGCGGCAGATTGGATATGGCCGGGTTTCACAGGTGCTGCCGCAGCTAAATCCCGCCGATACAGCGGGGAGATTAGAAGAGTCAAAAGTGATCATGGGTAATTGGTTATCTCACCTCGAGCACCTCGCAGGGTCTTATCCTCCAATAAGCCTCCTTATACTCTTGAGTGGACGACTGCTTTAGTGGAGCTGCACGGGGAGGAGGCGGAAAGTTTTGGAGGCTTTGAAAGATTCATTTGAGAAACTGAGAGGAGTTGTGGCTTCTGCCTGGGCATGATGAAAGAGAAGGGATACAGTTATGCCAGCTAGCACACACACACACACACACACACACACACACACACACACACACACACACACACACACACACACATCTTGATCCACTCAGGAGCTTCATGATAGTTTTCATTATCAGCTCTCCCTCTCCACATAATTGAGCACAATACCCGTTGAGTTGGGCTTGGAGTTCCACAGCGAGAAAGGATGAATACATCATTAACCGTGACGTCCCACACAAACACAGTGCTGTAAACAGTATGGAGGGAGACGGCGGGCGCACTTCCACTCACACAAACTATAGGCCTAATTTCATTTAGCCATCTCTCGCCCGCCGGTTTGAAAAAGCTCCACAAAGCCTGTTTAATTGGTAATCCCAAAGACACAGAGAAGATGATCAGAATTAGGCTATATCATAGCGCCCTAATGAAAGGAGTGTTTCCCATCTAATTTAATCAATATTAGAATATCTGCCAATTACCAGCATTATTTTACTTTGCATATGAAAATCAGGACCCTGCTCATTTATCGCGGCCTCATCTCCCACACTGGTTGCATTACAAATGTGATAACAATGGCTGATTCTTGATTTCAACGCTGAGGAGTAAGAGGAGAGGGTGGTGTCCTAATTAAACTCCATTCAAAGTGTTGATGAGGTTTAACCGGCGAAGTTAATTAAAAACTTTATTTCTCCCCGTTCCCGGTCAAGATTACAATCGTGACGTTTGGAGTATTTAATCAAAAATATGTTTTGCAATTAATTAGAAGCTCATTTGCATATATGTATGTTAATGTGTGGGATGCGATTTCAATCACGCATCTTGAGCAAACCTCATCACGGAGTTGTTTGTTTTTTGTTTCCCACATTGACCTCATGCTGCATGGGACAGTCTGGGCAGCGGGAATGGAGACTGCTGGATTACATCCTAATCTCATTCTCCCCTTTGCAGCCACAGATTAGCGCTGCGTATCTCATTCTCTCGTTAGCATGCTTACATGGCGGGGCCTTTTTTAATTGGAGATGCACAGGACATGAAGTTGGTGAGAAGGTTTTCAGATGATTATTGAGATGATTAGGCAACATATCTGCTCTCCATGCGATGCACAGGCTCTGCACAGGGACAGGAAGGAGATTGGATCCCATCTCATCTGCAAGTTTCCTCCTCATTTTCTCTTTTCCTTCTCCGGCCCGCAAAGGGACTCCGAGAATCAATTAAAGGCACGTATAACAGAGGGAGACAGCAAGCCTTTTAGTGCTTAGGTTAATGGTGAGTTATTGTATGAGAATGACTCTGTGAACATTGCTTAATTTCCCCTCCTCCCTCCCTCCCTCCCTCTCTGTCTCTGTCCTCACGGTGGTTAATAGCTACTTTAAGAGCAATATGATGTATTACTCGGGGCTCTCTCGGGGGAAACCCGGGGGCTCCTGTACGGAATCCATTTAAGACGCCGTGGCGATTCCACGGTCACACTCGGCCCTATTCAAGCAGCACACACACACACACACACACACGCACACACACACACTTCCCCTCCATCGCCTGAATTGAATGGCAAATTAACCATTCAGAGCTGTATTTAAATTGGGACTGTAATCTTGTTCACAGGATGTAAAACTTGCAGGGATGCAGCAGCGGGTTCCCAGGCGTTGGGTCTCAGGTGAAAGAGAGTTGAGCCGATATGAGCCGGTAGAACACGGCTCAGTGTGGGCCATCTTACTAAATAATGACATTCTAGCTCATATGTGGACATTATAAATGGCTCATTGTGAAATAATGAGTCGGCCATGTAGTTATCAAAGCTGCACTCTGTTGCCCACATAGTATTGCCGTGTTATGTTGATATGCACAACATTCCCAACAGACATGGATCAACAGTAGCATTATTTTTGGCTCTGTTCTGGTCTCTAATGTTTGAGAAAAGAAGTCCTATCCTGTAAATGAAGTAAGAACCCATTAGATACGGGCAACACGATGATGCTGAGCTTCTCCAGCTCAGGTCCTGCTCTTCATGAGTCCTCAGTCTGGTGAGTTGCAGTCGGCCTGCAAAGTGCTGTTTTTCCATAAAACAGGCAGAACAGTAACTTATTCCGCAGATGAAGTGGACCTTTTTTAATGTTGCTTGCTACATTTATGGGTTTTTTTTACACATGGAAAGAGCTCCATTAGATCATATAAATGATTCTATATATAATTGGTTATTTATCCTTTATTTAACCAGAAAGGTCCCACCGAGACACAATATCTCTTCTTCCAGGGAGTCCTGGACCAGTTGAAACAGGGCAGATGCAAAACAACGGCAAACACACAACACACAACACACAACACACAACAGGCACAGAGCACACAACACACAACCGGCACAGAGCACACAGGGATCCGAGGCTCAAACAAGCAGAAGATAAAAATACTTTTTCCCAATGACCTTGGGATTTGAAGCGATGGCGTCCAACACGAAGAGTGAAGACGTTTTTTTGCCAAAGGATCCATTTCTATTTTTGAGTATTTGTCTTCACTCACTGGCTTGAAGTGGGGAGTTGTTTGCTCGTGTTCCCATGGTAACACAATCACGCTGCTCACGTTATTACTGTCAATGAAATCTAATCACACGTAGTGAAGCAGATCAGCACGCGGTATTTTATCTTTAGCGCTGAGTCTTTGTCAATATTTTTTCCAATATTTTTCTTAAACTTAATTTGGCTTGTTTCGTATTGATTGAGTATCATCAATATTTATTGTTACAGAGAACGGCTTAGAATATATCAAAGAAATATCAATTATTTTGCCGAAAAATTCTACTCAAGTTCCACTTACTAATTTACTAAAGAGGAAGATGAGGGAGCTTTCAGGCAGAGCCTTCCTCAGCAGATGGAGCTCGCTCTGCTGAGTTAAAACTACTAGCTTGAATATTGATAATGCATTTTCCTGCTCAATTATCAATTGTTCCCTCTGGCTTAGAAATCCCCCTTTCCCTCCTTACATACCTGGTGACCCACATGGGGACCCCACCCTGAGTAGGAGAATCTTTACTCTAAATAGCGTTTTAGAAGACAACAAATTCAGTGTGACATTTTAAATTGGCATTGTAAGTTTCACTTAAAAAAGAAAAAATATTCAAATATGAATGTATCAGGATCAAACACCCAGACGAGAACAATAAAGATGTGGGGATAACGGCTGCACAATACTCCCTTTCCTTCTTATCCAGGAAGACCTTCAGTGATGCATGCAGGTTTACACACACACACACACACACACACACACACACACACACACACACACACACACACACACACACACGCACAGAGACATACTCATACAAAAGCGGGGGAATCCAGGGCCCAGCTGTTTGGGCCTCACACATGGCCAGTAGAGAAGGGGGGCAAAGGAAAGTGGCCTCCAGCAAGCGAGCTCATTGAAGGGTGAAGAGACCCAGGGAGGGTCCCTGAGGCCCGGGGGAGGTTTTAGTCAAATTATAAGTTTAAGCCTTGTGTGTGTGTGTGTGTGTGTGTGTGTGTGTGTGTGTGTGTGTGTGTGTGTGTGTGTGTGTGTGTGTGTGTGTACATGGGGAAAGCATGCAGGAGCCACATCTCTGTGACCGTTATGTTTCTCTGCATATGTGTTTGCAGCGTGTGTGTGTGTGTGTGTGTGTGTGTGCATCCTGTGTGTTCAGGCTTTAATGGCGGCTGCAGCCCCAGCCTCAGTAATGAATGAGCTACTACCTAATGAAATCTGAAGAATGCTTGGCAGCGGCGGGCCGAGCTGGCGCCGCTCACCGGGAGCCCGTTCCAACACGCAGAGCGATGCCATCGCATTTAGGACTGGCGTTTGTCGTCATGCGAGATGGGGCCAATGTGTGCTCTGCCCTGATTGTTTGAGTATACTATCATTAGCAGGCTGGCTTTCAATGAGTCTTTCATCCCGGAGACAAGTGTTTGTTGAATGCTAACCAGGGTCGCGCCGGTCAACGGCTTTCCTGCTCTCGTGATGTAATTACAGCGCGGGAACGCCGCTTCACACCTTGCTTCCTGTCGGGGTGTCACACTGCCACTGCAGTGTACGGGGGTTTCTGTTTGGGCCAGACAGTGGAGGTACACCTGTTAGCTGCACATTTAAGTCCCATGAGGTTTTTTTTTCTTCTTCTTTTCTGAGGGTGGGGTTGTCGGATGAAAAGCATTTAATGGTGCACACATGAAAAGAGAAGCCGTGCACTTTCTTTGCACATTAAAACCTGCACTTAACTTTCTTTTTTGCTCGGGGGCAGGTTGGAAAATTGGGGGAACAAATCTTTTTTTTCTTCAGTCTGATGGAGGTAAAAAAAAAATCACCCCCTGCACACACACACACACACACACACACACACACACACACACACACACACACACACACACACACACACACACACACACACGTATACGACCATGTTTTCATAATGCTGTGAGGAGGGCCTTAATGTTTTCCACCACTGTGTGTGTGTGTGTGTGTGTGTGTGTGTGTGTGTGTGTGTGTGTGTGTGTGTGTGTGTGTGTGTGTGTGTGTGTATAAAAGGGAGGGGGTATTTGGGCATGTGGACTCGTTCACACTCATGCACATGAATGAGTAATTGCATATATTGAGCACAATGGTGAAGAAACGCTACACGCACACACACACACACACACACGCACACACACACACACACACACACACACACACACACACACACACACACACACACACACACACACACACATGCCTCCCTAAATATCACACATGTACACGTGAAGAAAGTTTTCTCTCTCACACACTCTCACTCTCACTCACACACACACACACACACACACACACACACACACACACACACACACACACACACACACACACACACTCACACACACACATCCAGTTAACATTTGCTTTCTGTCAATGTCATCATACTGCCCTCTTTTGTTAGCGAGTCAAAGAATGCAAACCAAAATAAAAAATAAAATATCTTTATCGTCTCTATCTAACTCTATCATTTATCGCTCCACTGACTTGATTCTTATTTGCATGTTTTTATTATTATTATTATTAACACTTCTGTACACCTACAGTAGTAACCTGTGTCACACAAAGGACTCTGTGTGTGTGTGTATGTTTCTGTGTGTGTGTGTGTGTGTGTGTGTGTGTGTGTGTGTGCGCGTGTGTGTGAGAGAGAGAGAGATAAAACTCATTGTAGGACTGCAGATGAGAATGTCTGTGCTGTGGTATTTAAATACCTTGCTGGTTATAAATGCGCCGCCAGGTAATTGTTAATCAATACCATATTGAGTTGTACATGCAGTCACTAGCCTGTGTGTGTCCTGGTGTCCATCACGCGGCTCGCTGAGCGCTCACAGGCGACCGGCGGCTCACTCACACACTGACTGGGCTCTCTGGTCGCTCACCCCACAGCTCCTGGAGGAGATCGGTACGCTGCACTCTCAGCCTGGTCCCTGCGTTATGAACAAACAGGTTAATCCTTCATTCATGTCTTAGAGAGCAGGGATGCTGTAGCTTTTACCACTTCTTAAGGAAAAAAAAACATTCACGATCATTATGCTCCTATTGTAACTGCTTTATGAATTTTATTCAATTTAAAGAAAGCAAGAACATTTTCAAATTGTGGATTTGACCATAACCACCAAACAGCACTGCTCTCACAGATCCATTCACACAAACATAAAACAACAAACAGGAACTCCTCCATGAAGCTGATCCAGTCCTGCTATTAGCCCTCCGTGTGAAGGTGATAATGTCTCACACATATCAAGATAAAGCAATTAGAGGGCTGCAACAAACAATTGTTCTCAGCATTCGTTATTATTATCTGGATCAATGGGAAAATTGTTTGGCCTTCAAAATGTCAGGAAAAAGTGAAAGTGTCCAAGAGCTTCACACTCACATGTGTGTTCTCTCTGTTGCAGTAAAGCTGTCCTTACACTTTATATAATATTCAATGCACTATATATAATATTCATGTCTAAAACCCAAATATATTCCATCACGCGAGACAAAGGAAAGCAGCGCGCGCTCACGATGCAGAAGCTCACAGGAACAATTTGTGTTTTTTGCTGGAAAGAGGATTTTATCTCTAGGAAAAAAAATCTACACACTTTTAATTATTTTCTGTTGATTACCTAATTAAGGAATCAACTAATGAGAATAAACAGATAAACAGAATACAACTTTGTCTTGATCTGTCATTGGTCCCCTGTGTACATGTATGATGATCCATATGCACAGTTAGAGGTCAAAGTCATCACGTCTCCAGCCAAAACAATGTCAGTTCATGTTGTATGCCCTCATAAAGATCACATTTGATCTAAACAGCAAGTGGATTGTTATACTTTTTTATTGTATGTATTTATAACACATACCCTTTTTCTGCCCCTGAATTCTGAATTGGCACTGAAAACAAGTGTTCTCCTTTTCTTCTAAACATATATGTTTTTTTAAGTTGATATATTATGGATTCAATAAATCCAATTCAACCAGATTGTTATAGTGCAATGGAACACGATACGTCAACTTAGAAGAAGATTCATTGAAATAAATAAATCCTTTCAGAAAGCATGGGATTTTAAATAAGGCTGAGGAATTAGAAAATACATACTGTATGGGTTTGTAGCATGATCTTTATAATTTGCAAATTATTTGATTGAACACATTAATTTGTGGTCCATCAGCTTCATTTTGAGGCAAATCCTTTCTTTTCTCTGGCGGTGAGGAGGCTGAGAGCGAGTCCTGTCTGCTCCTCTGCAGGAGCAGTTTCATAGAGAAGGGCTCCCCTAGTGGACACGGCTGGTACTGCCCTGCTCTCTCCTCACAGCTCAATCTCTCCCCTCACAATGTCACCGCTGCTCGGAGTCATTTCCAGTGTATTCTTTTGACTGGGGAGAGAGTGGTGGATTAGACTCCTTTCTGACCCTCTAATCCAGCTAAACTGTGGCATCAATCAGCAGAACCTTTCAACCAGTCGGAGCAGGTTCAGGCCGCTCTAAGCGGCTGTGGCATTGATTGAAAGCTCTGGAAAGAGGAAAGGTGACAGTGGGGAGAGCCTGGACCGGCCGCTACCGGATCCACATCGCAAATGTTGTGACGCAGGAAGTCAGGGAGGACCAGACATGCAATCACCGAGGGGTCTGCAGGCCCTCAGAGGGCCCTGAGAGGTCACCAGCCTCTTACTGGTCACTGCTTCTGGGGCCGCTAATGCCATTAAGAACCAATCCACACCGGTTTATCCACTTAGGAGGACAATGGCTCCCGTGAGCTGACCGCTGGGATTATAGCAGCAAATCCACACAGAGCAGGAGGGGGTAGAGAGAGAGAGAGAGAGAGAGAGAGAGAGAGAGAGAGAGAGGGAGAGGTGGGAGAGAGGGAGAGGGAGAGGTGGGAGAGAGAGGGAGAAAGTGGGAGAGAGAGGGGGAGAGAGGAGAGAGAGGGAGAGGTGGGAGAGGTGGGAGTGAGAGAGGGAGAGAGAGAGGGAGAGAGAGAGAGAGAGAGAGAGAGAGAGAGAGAGAGAGAGAGAGAGAGAGAGAGAGAGAGACTGTGGCTTCAGACTGCGCTTATGTTTCTGACCATGTCTTAGCTTTTAGAACCTCACTGGAAATTCTGATCTGGGATCAGGAGAGTTCCCTGAAGGTGTTCCACGTCTACATGTTGTTCACACTGATCTCTGTGATGAACAGAAACATCCTCGTGGTCCACAACATTATTTAGTATTTAAAGACTTTATTAAAAACCTTTGTTGGTAATAAATGTCCATCAAACCTTTTAAGACATTTAACTGTGTGTACTGAATGCTAATGCAGTAATACTAATAATACTAATATTTATAATAACTAATTGCACCAAACTGCAGCCGCAGTGCAACCTCTTCATTTGTATTTGCACAATAACGTCATCTCTTTGTCTCCTGGTATGCTCTTCTCTCGCTGTGGCTCTGCTGGGTCCATCCTGTCCTCTTCGTAGCACGACCACAATGAGGGCTGCTGGGAAATCCCTTGTATGCGTTGGCACACTCGGGCCAATCAGAGGGGTTCTGGTTCTGCTGAGGTCCGAACTGCTGGTCCCCTCCTCCATCACCCCTCTGCTGGATGACTGAGCTCTCGTCCTGTATGAACCTGTTGAAGCAGCTCCACACAGAGCTCCGGCTCACTGATGCAACACTTGACCAGAACCGAGGTGTACAAAGGACACGCTGTACTTCCATGTGCGTCGTGTGACTGTTTATTGGTCAAAGAGTGTTTACAGCAGCACACAATGAAGGCAACGCATCTAGTAATAAAACACAAGTCTCCTCTATAACAGGTTCAACCGGGTGGATTTGCAGGTTCTATAGAGCGGCGCTCAGATTGTCACATAGGGACATCTCACTGATGTCTGGAGTACGCTCACAGTGCAGCTGAGGTCACGACCTCTCTAAAGGCGGCCTCTCCACACCACTGGAAGACCTTGTGGAGTCTCTTCCTGTCTTTGTGTCCTCTCAAGGCCTCGCTATTGTCAGAGGCATCATGGACGCTGCTACACGGCTTTCAGACGTGGTCTGAAGAGCCTCAACGAGAGAGTTCGAGGATCCGATCGAGGCCTCTCGACCTCTCCTCTGTCATCGCCAACTCGTCTTTACCAGGAGGGTAAGTGACGTATGTCAAACGGGAATTCAGCCATTGCTCCTGGGCTCTGTGTGGCGGGCAGAGTCCTTCACAGGGAAGCCGAGCTGTTGGACACGGAGCCCTTTGCCGCCGCCGCCCGCCGTAGACAAAAGGGGCCTCTCCTCCGCTGTCAAGATAACGCCACAGCCGCTATTGTAAAGTCACAAGGCTATTGTGCAGTCGACTTCTCTGCCGGTTCGCACAGGCCCACACAGTACAGTCGACACGCAGAGACACACTCCGGCGCAAACACACACAAAGACGACAGAGAAATGTGACAGAATTGGACGCTTCTACTCCTCTGAAGACGCCACTCGGAGGGGAAAAAAAAAAGGACGAGGACCGAGGGGGAACAAAAGAGGAGCGTTTTAAAAAAAACATTTCTGAGCGCCCAGATCAAAGGCAGCCGAGGAGAGAGAGGCACGCGTGTGCGCAGAGAGGAGGGGAAATAAAATCATAAATAGTGAGTAAACAAGGCGAAATGGAGCGAGTGGGTGAGCGAGGCGGGGAGAGAGGGTGTCACCGCCTCTGAGCCACGTCCACGAGGCGTCTCCTCCCGCCGCGGGCGGGGCCAGGTGATCACACGGCACCGGTGACTTTTCTCTCGGTGTTGCGGAAGGCCGGCAGGTGTTTGAGCGGCGCGACGAGGCAGCTGCAGCCGAGTGGGGAGATAACAACCAGGAAAACAAGCCCCCCCTCCTCCTCCTCCTCCTCCTCCTCATCCTCCTCCTCGTCTATTTGTTTGTGTGTTTCTTTCGGGAGGGGGGTTTTCTCAGGGCGACGACAATCCAAAAAACAAACCACAAGGTCGCCTCTCTCTCGTGCTCTCCCTCTCAGCAGAGTGCTGCAGTGAGCATCGGAGAGTGATACCCGTGCCTCCCTCATTCGTCCCAGGCCAGAGGAAGGGGCCGCTGACATTTTGCGGGGGGAGCGGTTAGAATCGTGCACCTTGTTTTCCACAAGACCTTTCAACACCCACATGTTGTGACTGTGCGTGAGCGTGCTGCGCTCTCTGTGCTCATGCTTACTTCCCTTCTACAGATGCAGTGCTCCACCTTTAGGGAAGGAGCATCAACTTTGTCAGAAAAAGCAGCAGAAATATCTTTTTCTTTTGGTTTGGTTGTCTCTCACATGCTGTCTTTAAACTTTTAAACTGTTCTTCTCCCCCTACACTTTCTAGTGATGATTGGCAGCGATGGAAAGAAATGCTCGCAGAGAGGTCAAACCCTCACAGGATCTTCTACTGGGACAGCCCCAGTTTTCTACTGGGACTGTCCCAGTCCCACACAGAGCTGAGGCACCGTACTGTACCCAGAGCGAGAGATGTCTGTTGCAACCAGAAACTTTGATGGCACCGCAGGCATTTGAATGCGCTGTTTTTCTGTGTGTGTGTGTGTGTGTGTGTGTGTGTGTGTGGTAAAATGAGGTTGTATCTACTCATCGATCGTGGTTGCGAGGGAAGGAGGCTTGACGTTGTAGGCCGGCCAGGCAAACTGCATGACAGATAGGCGTGAAACATCTGTTTCATGCCATCATCGGCACACAACATTCATAATAATACATGATATAAAAAATGCCTTCAGCAAATCTTCAGTGAATGCGAGAGGGGAACACAGTGTCTACAAACAACATGTGGTATTTTATCTTTATCGTCAAAGTTTCTTTGAGACAAAACAGAACATTATTTTTGACGAATGACTTAAGGTTCCTTTACTTACTTTTAATAGCTCATGTGTGTTGAAGCAAGTCAAACTGATATTGAAATCAATATTCATTCAAGATGGAATACATTTAAACTGCTTCTGTACCTTAAGTGTATGTTTTAGCAGAACTAGTCAAGGTCATGTATATGTATATATATATATATATATATATATATATATATATATATATATATATATATATATATATATATATATATATATATATACATATATATATATGAGGGGAAGCAAAGTGAATTACCAAGATGTCATTTTTGGGGGGGGGGGTAGATTTAGTATTAAGCTAATGCCTCGTTTATTATAAAGACGTTGGCTAGTAAGTTATTTATATGTATTTTTAATTAGCCTAGAGCTCAAGCTAGAGCTGACTTGACTAATTAGCGCTGGTCATGGTTAGCTCTGCAGCTAGCTTCAGCTTGATCTGGCTCTGCTCATGTGATTGCAGGTGTGCTGGTTTTTCACAACATTTTTTTTCGGAATTTTAATTTAAATCAAAATTTAAATGTTTTTAAAGTTCTTGTGAAAAATTTAAAATTCTGGTCAAAATTAATTTGTGTTTCGACTTCTTAGGACAGAAAAGACGTCTTTCAGAAAGTCACCTGGAAGGCAGAAGCAACTGTGTGAGCCGTTCCCCTCAGGTGAGATGAACACAGCGGGCTTCATTGTGTCCAGACTGCTGCTTCCTCCTCAACACGCTCGTCCTGGCTCATAGAATTACATTAGACTTTTGATCACAGAGGCGTGGCAACAATAACACATAATGAATACAGCCCACTAATAACCGGATGCTGGGAACACTCCTCACACAATTCAGCCATTTCACAATCCAGTGGGAGCCTCTCTTAATAGTGCTGGAGGAATGCCAGCAACACACGTCCTCTCATCAGACTTTAGGTTCCCAGGTACAAACAGAAAAAAGATACAATCTGCTACATGCAGTTAGCGGCTGCAGTTTTTTTTTCATTATTTTTTGTCTGACCCCAAAGTACAAACTCCTACTTGTGAGACAGAAAGGTGTGTGAACACACGCCTACCTGCAGCATGTTATCGTGGTGGAGAACAGCTGTTCTGCTCGTACACACAGACATATTATTTGCTTTGTTTCTGCTGATGATTTCAGGCTAATAAACAGTCACTCTTTCCTTATCTTTTTTAATATGCGTTTCATTCTCTGACCGGAAATCCAAGATAATTGATATATCTTTTTCTTCTTTTTCCTTTTTTTTCTCAAAGCAACGCCAGTTCAATTATTCAATCTCTTCATCACTGAGAGAGAGAGAGAGAGAGAGAGAGAGAGAGATCCTATATGCCACAAAGCCTTAACACACACTGTCACAGCTAATGGAAGGAGCAATCAAATATTTTACAGAAAACCAAATATGCAGATGTGTCGGCAGCAATTTAGCGAGACATATTTTAAGAGCGAGGGATACGAGAAAAGGAGGGGAGGAGAGAGAGGGAGAAAAGAAAACGATCCCAGGAAAAATGGAATGAGACGTTTGATGAATATTCGCCCATTGTTCCCGTGAATGTAAGTCGCCACCTACTTCAGAGCATCGGCAGAGGAAATAAGTCAAGCTGCTCGGAGCGCGGGGTGTGGCACACAGCGGCATTAAGTGGCGCAATTAATAGTATTCTCACATATCTGGAGAAGTTATTAAGAGAGAAAGTCGCACCTAAAGAGGCTCTCGAATTACACTGCGAGATTTGTCACTTCCAGCAGCCGTTTAAGAGCTCATTTGAAACTGTTGACCCCAGTTAACAGAACAAGCCCACTCCAGCTTTTAGGGAATTAGTTCAGATTTAAATGGGCTAATGAAATCCCTCTCCCCTGCATGCACACACACACACACACACACACACACACACACACACACACACACACACACACACACACACACACACACACACACACACACACAGAGGCATTTTCATCTTACATCATCTCCATTGAACTTATTCTATGCAGTGCATTATCGTGAAATAATAACTGCATTAAATGTAAATAGAGAACATTCTGACCTGTAGCTTTTCACAAAAGCTTTTCTCTCAAACCTGCAGAAAACTGTATGTGAAGATGAGAGAAATGAAAGATAATCTTTGATAAGCATCCATTGTTGAAAATAACCTGAAAATATCAGTAAAATGTCACACATGGGGGGAGGAGGAAAATAACCCAATATAATACACTTGAGGAAATATTTGCCAATCTAAGAATTTCATATGGTAAATGTTAGCGGTGAAACAGTGTGCTGCCAATAGAATCCAATTAAAGAAAGCCTCACAACGTTTTTGAGGATTTTCACAGGAATGCCAGCAACTGGAGATATCGGTGCATAAATTAACTGCAGCGGACTTAATTACACAGGAGGAAAGCAAGAGGTAGAGAGAAAGAAAGAGATGTGTGCAAACAGGGAGGAATGGAGGTGTGGAGATTTTATTCTTTTTACACCAATAACTCCAAAGTTGAAAAAGAAAATTATCTGTGAGACACTCACCGTGCTTCAGGCTCCTCCATCTGTCTCTGCCACACACACACACACACACACACACACACACACACACACACACACACACACACACACACACACACACACACACACACACTCACACAGGAAGCACACACTCTTTACCGGCCCTGCGTCCAGCAGGAGCAGGTTAGAGGTCTTGGATCTGGTCCTCCTTCAGCCTGGATGCTTTCTGTTTTTGGAGAAACACACACGTTTGCTGCACATACATACTCGTAGCTGCCGTCTTAACCAGAGAATATAAACAGACTCCCAATGTACCTCCTAAATTCCGCCTCAGAAGTTTGTACACGACACATAAAAGCTGCATTTCCCCCCGTCTGTGTATCAATGTCTTTTCTTTGCTTCTTTTTTCAGTGGTAGAGAAGGGGGGGGGGGGGGGGGGGGGGGGTGTTATGCTTTGCCATAAATGTGATGCATAGACTCTGCTTGCTCATATCTGCCTGCATTGTATGTGGGCGGGTGTAAATCCTCATCTTCCTGTATATCCATTAGTAATGCAACACTCTAAAAATAAAGTGTGCCCCGGCGTATCAGTGCCTATGAACATGCTGCCTGTGTAATCACATTTTATATACTTCTTTTTTATCTGTTGCTGGGAGAGAGAGAGAGAGAGAGAGAGAGAGAGAGAGAGAGAGAGAGAGAGAGAGAGAGAGATGGGGAGTCTTGCAGGTGTCTCACAGTGCTGCTGCAGCTCTGCATGGGTGTATAGATGGCGGTGATAGGCCAATTGTGAACGCCGGGGTTTTACCGCCTCACCAAAAACTAGTATTATACCAGCAAGATGGACTATATTGTGAAAGGTGTGATAAGTCCCACTTTTTGTATCCCATTCCTCCTCCATCCCTCCATCCTCTCCTCTTGCTCTCTGCTGCACTGACACAAATCAGCATGCTTAGAATAAACTGCATAAGTTATCAGCTCCTTGGAAAGCAACGCATAAGGGGAGAGCAGCAGCAGGAAGAAAAGGAGGAGACGGAGAGAGGGGAGACTTCTATCACTTAATGAAAAATAGCTTCCCTTTTGGACAGAACTTCACAGGGCTGCAATCAAGCCCTGGCCCCCACTTCTTGACGTGCAATCCAGGCAAATCAAGTCAGCATCTATTAATAATATTTCCCTGGCTCCTTTCATTCCAGCGCGTGTCCTACCACTGTCAACGCTGTGATGGAGCACTGCCTTTATCTCCACCCCGGCCTGCTCTGTCACAGTGATAAACAATTCTAACAAGAATCAGAATAAAGATCTCCCCAGTAGACTCCCGGAGATAGAGGGGGCCCTTTTTTCTCATTTTCTAGACGGCAAAATTTAATCTAGTGCCTATCCCCCCCCCCCCCTCCTTTCAAACACACACACACACACACACACACACACACACACACACACACACACACACACACACACACACACACACACATACATACACCCCACCCAAATCCCCCCCATTTCTTCTCCCCTCCCTCGTTCCTCCTTCTTCCTCCTCTCCCCATCTTCCTGTTTTTTTCTCCTCTTCCTTCTTCCCGGCTCTTTTTTTTTTTTTCTTCTTCCAAGCGCCACATTCAAAGAGATGCAAATTTCCTCAGAGCTGGGACCTGATGGAGTTGGAGCGCAGAGTGAATGTCAAAGGGGGGTGGAGGAAGTGTGTTGGGGGCGGAGTCAACGGCGGCAACCGTTGCTGGGCTCGGTCCGACTCTGAATCCGTTTGTGTCCTGAAGTCTAAGGATGGACAAGTGGAAGGAAGTGAGACAGTAGAAGCAACATTACCTCACACTGAGATGGTGGAGCTGATGGAGGGGAGGAAACACTAAACGGTACATTGAAAGCACAACTGTTAGAAGTACAGTTTCATGAAGTGAGTCTATATATGAGCCTATGGTGAATCCATCTTCAGGGCTTCGTCACATGCAGATTGTCTTTTCAAAATAAACGTCCAATGTAGGTTGACTTAGTTTTCAGGTACGTAACAAAAGCACTGGGTCAGGTTACACAGAAATTGTGTTTTGGGTCAAAATAAGTATACTTATTATGGAAAATATGTATGTAAGTTACACCAGAAAAGTAAAGTATAATAAGTAAATAATAATATTGATTTGGTTTCACACAAACATCAGTTTTCTGGGTGAACGTCTGTGTCTGTTTGACCCAACGACCCCTCCCTCCCATCCTAAGCATCCAAACCCCATGAAGACTTAAACCCGAACTTTACAGCTGCAACCATCACTACTCAGAGGAGAGCTGCTCCTGCGCTTCGACCAGCCAGCTGAGGTGGTCCGGCTTCTCATCAGGATGCTGCTTGGATGCTTCCATCAAGAGGTTTACCGGGCACCCCAACTGGTGAGAGGCCCTGAGGTAGAGCCAGACCACGCTGAAGGGATTATATATCTGCCTGGCCTGGGAACACCTGGGAAGGGTCCACCACAGGAAGAAGTGGAAAGCGTTGCTGGGGAGAGGGTCCAAAGCCTGCTGCCCCCATGACCCGGCCCCAGATCAGAGGAACAGAAGTTAACGGATGGATTACTGGGCTTAAAAGGTGTTGGTAGGTGCATTATAAATCCATTCTCTGCCCATTCCCCAGAATGCTGAACTCAGGGGGAGTTTCATATCATTCACGCGAGCAACTCGTTCATATTTTCATTTTTAATCGCGTTGAGTGCAGAGCTGAACGAGGAGGAGCGACTGCCGGATGAAGCTCGATAGCATAAGGAAGGAGAGCGAGGAGACCTGGAGCATAGGTGACATTCAGAGAGGCACTTTCTGGCTCATCACCTCAGACAGGAAGTGACAGCTGGGAATGGCCTGCAGTCGATGAGGTGAGGAGGCATTGATCAGACTGCAGGTCAGCAGGACCGGCCAGCACCGGAGGACTGGAGGAAGCCAAGCGGACACTATTCACTTCAGTATCCACTGTGTGTGTTGGGAACTTAACCATGAATGCTGTGTGCAGCCTCACTTAGCATGTGGTGGTGTAGAGCTAAAGTAGGACAATCAGTCAGTACTATTTAAATATTTAGGCACCATTTTCAGTGCTCTCTCCAGTGATCACTTGTCAATGAAATAGCAGCTGGTAGTGTAGCGGACTCACAGGACCGTCTTTGAAGTATAGAAATATGCCAGCATCAATCTAAATGTATTTTAAAAGATGCTTTTGTTGTTTTTAGGCTTTAACACTATGTAGGCTGATGTTACCAGCTGATGCTATTAGCTGGGCAGAACTCCCAGCCTGACCTGTCTGTCAGGACTAGTGGCGAGCAGCACCAACCACGACCATTCCTTCAGTGTTTCAGCCCCACTATGTACGATTACAAGCCCACTGAAACACGTCATAATGACATAATATAATAATATGAAAATGTGGAGGTGGCGCTCTTTTCTTTGTCTAAGCAGCCATGGTTTCTAGCTCTGCATCCAAACTAAGCATAAGACAAAACAAAAAGATTCTTAAAAATCCACACATTCAAAGTTTAGATGGCATTAATTTCGTCTACATCTTTGCAGAAGGGCTTAAGCAGCACTTCATAGGTTCAGGCTGTGGGCTGGGCACGGAGAAACCTGCTCAAATTGCATTTAACTAGTGGATTATGCATAGTGATGAAAAACATTATGGTTGTTTGGAGGATACTATATATTCAAACATTAAAACCCCTTAGAAATGGATTTGACCAATTGTAACGTTGGACACACCAGAGATTTTAAAGATACGATAATATTTAATCATATGGACTTAGTCAACAGTTAACCAGCAACTTTATTAAGAGATCAAATACCTTCTTAAATACTGATATAATAAAGAGTAAGATGCAGCAATGCTCTTTTCCTGGCTGCATAAATCCTCCGTTTTAAAGCTCAGGCAGCATAGCTGTCACCATTTACTTGTGTGCCGTTGTGTCCTAACGACTGTAAACGTTCTAACCAGCCTCTAACCATGCACCCTCAATATGATCAGTGCTGCTTCGTCCTGCAGGCCAGCCCATCATGAAGCAGCACTGGCACTGGGAACGATGGATTACATGTGAACAGGTCTGTGGCAGGTGGAGTGAAAGCCATGCATGCTGTTGAAGCAGAGAACGAGTGAAGGAATGGGAGAGAGAGCAGAAAGGAGGACAGTGGGAGGAAGAGGCTACTCAACCCAAAGCACGTGAGGGACGAGTCCACTGAGGGACGAGCAGTAAATAAAAAAAGGTGACTGAGTGTGTGCTGAGGGCGGAGGAGGAGTCTGCAGTAACAGAGGGAGGAGGAGGACTGCCCACCTATCCATCCCTCTTCCTCCCTCCATCCCCACCCCACCCCCGCCTCAATCCACTTTCCTGACAGCTTCACCCTTTGGATCAGTAGAGCCGGGGATCGTGCATCTAATCCGTCCCCTGATGCATTTTTAATTGTGCGGGAGAGCAGAGTATGTGATAGGAAGGGCTGGGGTGGCGGATGTCACAGTGTGGGTGAGTTCACCTCCCCGGTGTCATACGTGTCAGTGAAGTTCGATTGGTGACAAATCAGCCCATACAGATGAGGGGCTCATGTTGGAAGTGATGGAAGACAACGACTTCTATACTTTGAGATGCAGAGGGCATGTTCAGTGGAGGTAGTGTAACCACACTGGACATCAGTACGGACAGCAGATTGTGTTGACCTGTCCAACAAGGCCCACACAATGATATCATATAGTATCAGTGATTACATGGAAACTGCTTCAAACCACAAGTAAATGGAGTGAAAAGAGGACGTTAGACGCCCAAGCCTTGATGACAGTTGTTGCACTTGAAGGATAATCTGGGTTAATCACAACCTGTTTGTAGCTTGGACCTCTACACATTAACATTGCACTCCTCAAAAAGGTTGCAGACATCTGGTAAGGAAGCGACAACACTAAAAAAAAGAGCTGGAGATGGAGTGTGTTCAACTGAATTGCAAAAGAACACAAAAGCAAAATGCTAAATTATTACCCAAAATATATCATAGTTTAAAAACAGACTTGCGGTTTAAGGTTGGCCTGTAACATGGTTGTGCAAGCACACAGGTCTGTTGTACAACGAATTACCAACATTTTAACTCACTTTTCTTTTACGTGATAGTCTGGATAAACTGTATATATTTAATATACTGTAATTTTTAAACTTGTATACCTCACTGCTGGGATGATTATCAAGCTGTTCTACTGGACGGTGGCAGAATACTAATAACTGGGCCTGGCAATACATCTTAATAAGATCTGCATCGACACCAACACTGATCCAGCAGTTTGGAGTATGAATAACCACGGTGTTAAAGTCAGGAGATCTTTGTTGTCCAGGTTAAAAGAGGAACTTCTTGGGACCGTTAGTTGGCAGTCATGACTAACTAACCCCACCCAGAACAAAAAGACAATAATAGATATTTCCTGGGAATATAAAAGTGATCAAAGCCACCAACCAAAAGAACCAAAAGAACCAAAAGATAAGAGCCTGGACGCCCTCTGAGGAAACTTCTAGCCTTTAAAGTGGCAAAATTAGAACGATAAAAATGTCCAACTCAAAGGGAAAAGCTCAGTTTTGGTGAGTTTGCATACAAGCTGGAGATAGAAATTGCCTGACTCAAACACAAATAGGCAATCCACAAAAGACACAAGATTCCTCACAAAAGACATCAGTCTAAGTGCCTCTTTACTTTCCGTGATGCAGCGAGTTGAATGGAAGTTCAAATTGTGGACTTAGACCATAGTTTACAGCGTAAGCATTCATCTCTCAGACTCTCTAAGAAGCCATCTGTACAGAATGAGAAAAATGCTTCACAAATTCACAAGTGAAGTGCTAGTGCAGGTAATTTTAACCACCAAGGCGAGTAAAAAATGGAACTCTTGCTTTATTTTTTCCCTCTTCGCCAAGCCAGTCCATGATGTAGACCTCCTGAATACAAGCGGAGCACCTGCTTCCTTATCTCCTTCATGGTTTGGGGGTTGTGGGAGATTGAGACGCAAACTTTAATCTGAATTGCCCCCCCCCCCCCACTACTTCCTGTATCTCGAAATATTCTCTTTCTCTAGTTACACTAAGACATGTTTTCTTGTACATTTGAATGCTAATAATCAACTCATGCACAATACCCACTGTGTCCCTGCATCAAGTATATTCTCCAAACCAAATGCCCTTGCCAGTGTGACCTATTTCATTAGTTCACTTCAGTTTTCAGTTTCCACTCTGCAAATTACTGATCAACTTTCAAAACTTTGAGCCTGATCTGCAACGAGGCAATTTACGGAAGTATCCATAAACGGAGCCAAAGCGGATTTGCAGAAAGATACGTGCTTCGTTCCACAATGCCAAGCCACCAAATAGGTAAACAGGGGTGTGTGTGTGTGTGTGTGTGTGGTGTAGTGTGAGAGACAGTGTCTGCACGCATATTGGAAATAACACCTTGGGAATGGTCTGCGGTTCAACGTTCCCTCATGAAATATGATTTTATAAATCCTTCAAAAAAATTATAATCACCCAGATAAGCTCGGGGCTTAAGTGATCCGCAGAATCAGTGGTTTGAGAGTTTAACATCAGTACCTCTGAAGGTAATTCTGATGCAAATGTGTGTGAAGACTCCTCGATAAATGCCTTTGGCTGGTGAATGAGGTCCAGGTGGGAGTGTGCTTTATATGTTTCAGAGAGTGAAAGGAAGAAGAAGAAGAAAAAAGATGCTGTGTGGTGGAGAAAGAAAAAAATAGAACAAATCCTAAACAAAATGCCGATGGCAGCTGTGCTGACTCGCCTCTTAGTGCTTTGTGACGGGCTTTGCTCTATTTCATGTGGTATCATCCCTGGTCCTCATCCCTCTCTCCCTCCCTTCTTACCTCTCTATCACCCATTCACTCGCCTCCTCTATCAGTTAGCTTATAAACCAGCCGCTGTTCCAGGCGCTGATTAGCCCTGCTGCTCCTCATCTTTCACTCAAATGACTTTTTTTGACCATTTCCACAGGAGGACGGATGCTCCGCCGCTAAGAGGGAGCAGAAAAATAAGAAGTAACACGGAGAAGAAACACACAAACATGTAGGCCTACTGCAAGAAGTCAACGTGTATTAAAGGATTAGTTTGACATTTGGATTTTTAGTCTGCTATTTTTCTTTGCTAAGACTTAGGGAGATGCTTTTGTGTCTTATTTGGCTAGCCACGAGCTAATATTGTAAAGTCGTATACCTTCTAACGGCCTATTAACGGCTCTCCTCATAGCAGCTTAAAGGAATAATTCAACATTTTGGAAATTACTCATTTTTGCTGTTTCCCAGAGAGTCGGAGGAAAAGATGATCCATTTCAAGTGTCTACTGAGTTAAAGTCGGGACATGGCTAGCTTACCCTAGCAAAAAGACTGCAGACGGGTAAACAAACAGCTTTATTGTTCAAAGTGAATAAATATACTTGCCAACCCTTAAATTCGGTAAATAACATATCACATCTTTGTTGTTTAAAAAGTACACAAACGATAAAAAATATAAAAATGACCACTCCTCTTTTAGTAGTTTTATGCTAAGCTATGTTTACTATTTCCTGACTGAATGTGAGTACACTAAAAACAAAAAAAGATTGATATCAATCCTTCATCTCATAAAAAGCAACAGAAAAGTATGGACACATGACAAACAACCACCGTATATCAGATTACAGTCCTGAACCCACTCCCCATCCACGTTTCTTCAGTGTCTGAATTGGAGGTAGTCCAAAGGGCTTTGAGAAGGATCTCATGGACCTATGAGGAAGCAAACCAGCACCCGTCAACATTTGATGCACTTCATGTATTAATTGCTGTCAGGAAGTAAAGATCATCTCTACAAATATATAAAAAAAAAGGTTTCTAAAATACATTATCAACCCGAGTGTTAAATCTAACTGTATCTCCATTTTCTATCAACTTTACCAAAGTTCTGAGGGTTAACTTTTTGAAAACCGAAGGAGGACACAACATATTTGGGGTCTAATGAACTTTATATGGGTTCAGCTGGACATCTGCAGACCAAAGGTCATGACACCTGTGTGCCTGGTTCATTGTGTCTGTATCATGGCCTTTAGTTGTATTGTCTTATCAAGTGGATCATGTAGTGGCAGCAGATAGTCTTGGTTGATAGGAGATTCATAATTTGAAAATCCCAATATGATTAGTATGGCAAAGGATGAAACGGATGAACAGCATTCTCATTACAGGGTGTTGGAGGTCCTTTGCTTTGTAAACGTCCTCCATTAAAGTTATCTTACTTTGTTAATAGCCAGTTGTTCACCATCTCCGAATGATACAAAACAGCGCAGTAGTTACATTTACAAGGCTTTCATACCTTTTTTTGTTGGCCTTTTATGGAGAACAGAAGCTAATGAGAGCCTATTTTAGCCATGTTCAATGGAATGTAGCTGGAGCACTTAAAACATGTAGAGCCAGAGATGAGGTGTCATGGATTCTCAGATCTGATCATGGAGTCATTTGTGTGTGTAGTGTTAATTACCAGCACATACACAGTCCCTAATGCCTTTCAAATTAACTCCCCAATACTCCCTTCTTTTAAATCTGGGACTCTAATGAATGGTGAAATTGAAAATCCCCATATTGATGTCATCTTTTGCCAATGCGATACACTGATAATTTTTTCTACCTATTATTAACCGTGCTGTGCCTTCAAAAGTGAAATAACCCCCTGCTGCTTCAGTTTCCCTCAAAGGCCATCACTAGCCATTTTAAGCACACACTAATAATTGCCATGACAAACCCAGGCCTTGGTATCAATTAGCACCTGAATAGGGGACTGCGGGTGGGTTTAATGGGAGCTGTTAGTCCGCCAGCAGATTGTAAGTGCTACATAAAACTCTACACGGTTCCTACAGTAAGTGGCCGGCCAACCATGTTGGTTTTTTTTCCACCAATCTACTAGACTGAAGGATTTTGTTTCATTTCGGGCCTCTTTTGGCCAGCTAATGGAGCAGGTCTCACAGCCTGGCATGAGCCATCACTCAGCTTGAACAGGAAATTAAAACGCAAAACAATTATTCTAATGTGCAGGAATAAGGATTAAGGTGTATTATATAATTAGGTAAGGGTGAAATCATGGTATTTGGGGTTTGTAGCATATCTGCATTAAGAACACAGATGGAAAGCATAGCTGGTCTGTTGAGAGGACCTGGTGTAATGGAGCGTGCCAGTACATGTTCTGTACCAAGAACAGCGAGGAAAACATCTTGTCACCAAATAAGATACGAATAAAACAGGGAGTGCATTAGTTTAACTTTCAAAGCCAGATCTTACAGAAATATGTGAAATGACCACCACCTTAACTAAATAAGTAGATACTTTATTAAGTAAAATACAGAGATAAGTCGCAAACGTTACTAAAATACATGTCCAATAACTCAACACATTGAGACACAAACACCAGTCCCCTGGTTAAAGGTCCTTTATTTGTTTGACCCCTCGACATCCTCACTGTTGTTTCTCCTTCACCTGGATGCCTCACCTGTGTGTCCACCATGATGAAGCATCCTACTGGACTTCCCATTGGCCTTGCTTCTGTTTATTTGAACACATTACGTGTCACCACCATGTAGCTGACCTCCTAAATGCTAGCCCTCAGAAACATGTCGAAAATGACATTCCCAAAATGAAACCAAAACACAACAATAATTATATCATTTCTAAAGATATACATCAGTGCTGTTTCCGCCATGTTTATTGTTTACATATTGATAGTAACACTACTTATTTTCGTATAGCCATGTTATAAGTAAATCAATCTCCCGAAAACATTGAAATAGTAATAAGCACAATAAAGTAAATAGTCATATGACTCAAGAGCTCCATGCTTTACATTCATCAAATACATGGTGTATATTAACTTTGACATTAATATTATTATTATAACATAGCAATGTAACATTACAGTGTAACAATACAACAAAACCGAACATTGTAATCTTAGCCAACTTTCTGACATAAAGTCATATAACAAGCGCCTCAACGTCGTGTAACACATGAGATGTCCACGGTGACATCCTCCATGGTGTGCAGATAAATACAATGCCGACATCTTTTGTCTGGTGACTATAGGCTGCAAATTAACTAAATTAGCATAAAGCTAAAGTACCAGTGAAATGGTTGGTTGCAGTTAAATAAATAATAAATAGTAAAAGGCTGCATTTATATGCCTTGCATAGTGATTGGTTATGTGCTGTAGGATTATATTGCACATATCTAGCCAATCATAGATGAGTATTGAAAGGTATTGAAGAAAAAGATAAATGCGAGTCCACAGAGGTGTTGGAGCATGGCTTTAGTTTTACAGGCGCATTAGCCCATAAATGAGCACAGAGCGAGCTCAGGATGGGTACACATGTACACTTTGTGGTGCTCTCCTCCTTTTATTGGACACAGATATTAGCAGGGGAGCACATACATGAGAAGATGCCGAGCATCTCTTCCCAGCCTTCCATCTGAGCGCTCCGGAGGGAACGTGTCCCGGCCTGAGGGATGAGGAATGGCCTTAATGAAGTCGGACAAGCCGGAATACGTGCATGAGAACGATTTTAAATATTGATGTGATGTCACTACGCAGCTGCATACACGGGTTACAGTGGATCAGTTAGCTCTTGATGGCCCTCGCCTAATACTGCAGCACAAGGGGGATGATTAGTCTCATCAGAGGTGATTGTGTATTCTGTGGGAGGTGCAAACACAACGCATGCACCATTTGAATCAAAGGGGCCTCCTGTCTTTCTATGCAGCTCCAACGGACCGCTGTGCTATCAAATTTATTTTCAGACTGTAAATTATTCACAGGCGCACGTAATTAACAGCTAGTGAATTTATATCATAAGGCTATGCAAAGTATTAATGGGCTTTTATTAAAGGGCTTCATCAAGGTACAGGAGGCCTTTCAGGGGCCCAGAATAAATGGTGCTGTAATTGTTCAAAGACAAAGACGTGTGTGGTGGCGTGAATGGATGGGATCAATTTGGAGAAGTGTTCCTCCTGCGAGGCCAGAGCTGAAAGCTCAGGATGTTCAATTAGCAGAACAAAATCAAACAAATCACCAAACAAAGTAGAGAAGATGGCCCAAAATGTGATGCATGAAAGGCATCAGAAGTCCCACAACAGGCCAGCAGAGGAGATGAACTAGATCTGAGATTGTGGGGCAACTAAGGAGAGGCTGGAGGGTTGAAAAGAGGGTTGTGTTCAACATTACATAAACATGAGAGACACACAAGTTCCCATGCTGTGCCGAGAGCCGCGCAGCGTTTACTTTGAGCCCTCGCAGTTAAAACAAATCTTGAGGTCAAACTTCAGGCCCATTCGCTCAGACGCGGGTCAGTGTTCAATTATTCAGCCAGTCGGGGACTGCGGAGACGGACCAGATCAAGCAAGTCGAGTGATGCCAGTAACACGCCAGAGACCCAGCAGTATCTGCGCCAAAAGACTGTAAACAACATCCATTTTCCAGCCACAGACACTTGTTTATCCAAGTACCAGCGACCAGTACAGATGTTGTGAAAAACAGAAAATAACATATTTCTCTCTCGACATGAGGGTGAAGTAAAGTGAAATTAATCGGGGCCGGGCTGAACTATGATCTCACTGATCAGTTAGTCGCTTTGGTGTTTAGCTGTGTTTCTATGTGGGTTTCTGCTTCAGGATCTTTTGGGGAACCGTAGTGTTGCATGAGCCGTTCGACAACAAGCGCTCACATAACACCATGGCTTCTGCCAAACCTGACCCAGGACCGGACCCAGGACCGGGTTGGACCCAGGACCGGACCCAGGACCCACTGGGCTTGGTCCTGGGTTGCCATCTCCCATAACCCGTCACTCAGTGAATTATAATGTTTATTATTGCAAAATCACCAGATGGTATAGCACCTGACTAAAGAAGTGGACAGACAATAGAAGGTGGGGGCGAAGACACAGTAGTTTTTATATGAAAGTGGTGCTTTGAGCTAAATGTGTTCAACATTAGCATGCTAACACGCTCACAGGAACAATGCTAACATGCTGATGTCGAAACAACATATGTTAGTAGTTCTTTGTCCTTTCTGTCAAACGTACAAATGGCAACGTCATGGTGGCACTAGAGGGTCTATCCTCTGGCGACCTTTAATCTCATGACTATCTATTCAATGGTTGTTGAGATATTTCAGTCTGAACCAAAGTGGCCGAGCGACTGACATTTCTATCCCTCGAACAAGGTCACATGGCCCAAAATGGTTCATATGACTTATCACTTCCTCTTCTTCTGCCACCGCTACGGTTCAACAGGATTTGCTCTGACCAAGAAAGGACTCTTTAAATAAAATCAATATACAAATCAAGTGGATTCTTCCTCACTCTCTGTCTGGAGTGTCTGGAAGCTATATGAAAGCAAACATGCAGTTCTTAATATATCTGCAGACCTGCAGTTGGCAGTGTTGCTTTGTTACCTTACACCCACCTGACCTTTGTCACTACAATGACCTGCCAACTGATCCATTTATATTTTTAACATTCTGTCTGTAACAACATATTTTACCAGATGCTTATTAATGAATGAATGAATGAATGAATATATACTTTATTAATCCCCAAGGGCAAATTTCGTGTCAAGTAGCAGCCGTTTACACAGAAAATAAGATAAGATGTAAAAACAACAAGGATGAAAGATATATAGGATATATACAATATTAATACTAATAAAAATAAAGATACAAATAACATTAAAATAGCTGGATGAAAGAAAGAAGAACAGAGTATTAATTTAGGAATTAAATTAACTTAAACAGTAGAAGTCCAAGAGTGCGAGTATGTACGTGCATATTAAGTGTGAGGTGTAAATAAAATAACAACAAACAATAGGAGAGTGCAAATTATTATTATTATTATTATTATTATTCAGGACTGTGATACACAGGGAGGTGTCTTGGATTGAGGCTGGAGATCTGCATCCACCATGACTTCTTTTCTTGAGATTTCCTGTCAGTACTAGTGTCACATACAGACATACAAACTTTAGTCATGAGACTCCTGAGTGGCGGGGAAGGCCGAGATCATTACATGCATGAAGAAAATGATGACTATTATCATTCATATAGAGCACATGTATGTTCAGTGCTTATGGGATGTCGCGTAGAGCCCATTTCAATTCCCGGCTCTCAGGCTGCTCGCCTCCCAGGCCGCCCAGCGCACCAGCCCGCCCTATTAATCCCAACCAAGGAGTCCATTTCAGTCAGTGTATCTCCTCCGCTTTTCCTTTCCACTGCCGTCACCCCTCCTTCTCCATTCCAGGCGTAGCCGGGGTTAACATGCTAATTCCATTTTATGAGCTCTGACGGAGCCCACTCTCCAACACTTACATCTGTTCAACAATTATTAGACCGTTTTTTTGCTATGAAAAATTCAACACCCCCGAGTGTCACGCAGGCAAAACCTGAAAATGTATGCAGTGAATGGAATGGTTAATTTCTCAAAGGGAAAGGGGATGAGCTGAAAAACAGAGGATTGCTCTGAGATTCTGCATTTAAATGAGCCACAGCTGGATGACTTGGCCGGGTAAAGCACAGGACAGAAATTAAAGAAGTATATAACAAAATTAAGGAAGTATTATAACTAATGTTGAACAACAACCTGAAAAACGGGCCAAGTGTCTGATGCTGGCTAATACTCCACCGACAAATGATAAAGTGAATGTATCTCTCAAAAGGATATTATTCTGTCTATGTCCCTCTGATATTTCAGACATTTCATTCAAAATTTTGTCTGTCATCTCCTTTGGAATATCCCTGACTGTTATTGTTGAAAACAACATATTCACGTGAAGGGTGCAAAAGCTTGCGGGCCCAGCAGTAACTCAGGGGGAGTGCCTCAGCAAAGGGCTGAGTGAATGGAAGCACATTATCGTGTGGTTCTTTTTTACTTCTTTGTTCAAAAGCAATATGGAAAGAAGAATACACTGTTGAAAGGTGACACAGAATAAGAATGTGATGGGAGAAGATGAAGACTGCAATAGTTTCTACGGAGAGTAATTCTCCAGTAGGTAAATCCAACAATTAAAATGTACACATCGGAGAAATACATTGTGTTTTCAATCAAGTTTAATTTGGTATCCAGGTAACACAACTCTAAATGACACATGCTAAACAGCAGCTGTCCACGCCTCCATCTGCAGAGAGATAAGACGTGTTGAAGCCTGAGCTCCAGCACTTTCCACCAGGGCATTGGTGGCCCTGCCTGAGCAGCCTCATTAACATATACCACTGTGTGAAAAATGTGTGAAATAATGTGAAAGAAAATGTAAAGGCGATACCCCACTTAATGCAATTGCTGGGCCTTAATTGATGAATCTACTTTGTCATGTCCACACAGGGAGACTGGTGGAGGAGCCGCCATGACAGATATCTTTAATAAAGTTGCTCTTCACGTGTCAGGATATATGATCATAATTGCCTGCCCGGGAATCATTTTCAAATCAGTATCTCCTGTGTGAGACAGGAGGAAGAGAAGACCCCCAGTGTGCAGCAAGACCAGGAGAAATGGCTGGATCCCACATTTAAGCTGTAATCCATTCCATTCTAAATTAGACATGATAGAGTCCTAATTACACTGAACAGGAATAGAGATAATCAAATAGTTGCTTAGTAGCCGCGTTAAGCTTGGGATGAGTATACGTTTGTCGAAACCATTGGATGGCACACCTTATGGCTGGTAGGAGCCATGTGTGAGGATAATGATAGTAGTGAGGAGAGGGATGATGAATAACTGCTCAAGGCCTAATGGGGGCTTTATTCAGATGAGGGCCAGGGAGCCGGACGGCCACCTTGTGCCTTCACCCCCAACCCCCCCCCGGAAAGTATAATTCCCCGAATCCCTTTGACCCCCCTGCACCCCACTCCCATGCACACCACCTACCTCCTCAACTTGACAGGCTGGAGGGATGACCCTGAGAATCACATTATGTATATTTCTTTAGCGGTCTCTGCGCATTTGCATGTCGAAGACAGTTAAAATAAGGCCATAAATCAGCAGGCAAACATATAAATGGATTTGCGGTGAGATTGAAACCCCCGGCGAGTCTCCTGAGCAAATATTTCAAGCCTTCGTCGTCGCCGGGTTTGGAGATACCAGCTGTCATTAACTAGCCCGGGCCTCTCTGACCACTCAGCTTGTATTTTTGCTTCATTACGCGAAGGAGAAGGCTGCCCCAGTAAATCTACCTGCACATTCTGATACATGCTTTGTTATCAGAGGAGAAGCACTTAAAGCCGAAGCTTTATCTCATTTCTTCGATGTGTTGTTGTATGTAATGTAAAGGAAGCAGCATTGTTGCCTTCTTTACATTACATACAGTACAACAACACATCATTCATTGAGATAAATAGCATCAATGTCCGGAGAAGCACACCTGCTTCCTTTTCGGAAGTCATTTGCTCATTTCATACATGTTGATCCTGTCCTAAATCTTTATTCCATACGAAGAAGCTCAGCATGAGGATATTCATGTCCACACGTTTGATCAGCCTGGTTCCACCGCGTGGTCCGGCCCTGCTTCACTCAACTTTTCCTCTTGTGTTCGGGTCGGCACCGACTCGTTTTAGGTTTCAAATGCACAAAAGAACTACATAAAATGTGTTTATTGCATCAAGGTTTTTTGACGTTGTCAGGAACCTCCACATTTCACCAAAAATATAACAAAAACATTTTTTTTTCACTAAATTATAAATTGCTCTGGTTGAAAGTATGACATTTGTGTTGTTAGGGTCTGTTTCGATTATGACAAAGTGAACCTTAAACTAATAAAAACTACAATAACATATCATCAGACTGATTGGTTGAGGGCTTCTTATTGCACAAATATTGAATGTTTTGAAAGGAAATGTTTGTCATGACATTTTGAGACCAGTTCTTTTCTCTAGTAGTTGGCAGGATGCTGGATCCTTTCAATAAGCCCTGCATATATATAGGTGCTTTTTTAGACATATACAAGTGAAATATAAGGTTTGCTACATGAAAAAATTCAAATGTCACAGATGCGCGAAAATATGCGCAAATGTGCCCAAATGCAAATTTTGGAAACCTCGCCTGAATTCTCTCTGTACTTTACCTCTCTGACTTTGTTCTGCTTCACTTTTTCAAGTGAAAACAGTGCAGAGAGACTGTTCACATATTGTGCTATGATTTGGGAGAGCTTCAGGGCTTCTTCTTCTTCTTCTTCTTAGTGAAGCATCATTTCAGGGAGATAACCATCCTGAAAGTGTTTTTTTCTATAGGCGGACCTGTGTTTCAATCTTTATTTACTCTTAGCCAGCAACATATATATACTAATAGTTCCACATCTGACCAAAAGCTCACATGGGTTGCCTTTATTATAACACCAAAAGTATTCAAATAGCCCTTGTGGTTGCAGAGATACACCCTTTTTAGTTTGGGTGTGCTATTTCGAGCAGAATCCTAAAAACTGCCATGGAGCTTAAAAGGTTAACAACCACACAGACCAACGCCTGCACTTCAGTTGTACGGTGGAGTGTACGGTGCAGAGTATGGAGTTGTTTTTTTAGAATCTGGGTCAAGTGAATTTAAAAACACTGTGATGGATTAAAGATGGCGGGTTTGTGTCGGATGTCCCGTGCAGTGTTTTAATTCCACCGGCTTTTTATAATGACACGTGAAGATAACTGCTCAAATGTGAAAATAACTGAACTGGACTGCTTGGTTGAAACACAGCTGCAGTTACAGCAAAGGGAATTCTTAATGAGCTGCTCTTCCTTCCAGTGAAGGATCTCTTTGGCTCCTGGGCTGCTGGGCTCCTGGGCTGCTGGGCACCTGGGCTGCTGGGCTGCTGTCTTTCATTGCTTACACCTGCAACTTTGGGACGTTACGTCCATTCTTCTCCCAGGAGGCGGTGCAGGCTCTGGTCCAAGCTCTGGTCCTCCTGTGCCAGACTGCTGCATCTGGCTTCTGGCTGACGTGCCGACATGTTGACATCCGACCTCTCGAGCCCGTCCAGAATGCAGCAGCCTTGCTGCTGGTCTTCAACTTGCCCCCCGCTCCTCCGCCCTGGCTCCTGGAGGCTGCTCTATTGTCCTTTAAGACCTGCCTATTGTGCTATCGGCTGGCTACACCGTCACTCAGAAGGGGGCCTGGCTACCCCTCTACAAAACCACAACTGTTTGCTGTAACAGCAGGATCTCACATACACACACATCGTACATAGCAGACTGGAAACTCATCTGTTCAGACTGCACTTTTAAAATAACAAGTAAAAATGCCGTCGTCTAAATGTGGCACAGTTTTAACATTCTTTGGGTTGCAGGCACATGGTTGAATGCATTTATTGTAAGTTACTTTGGATTGGAGAGTGTAAATGAATGAAACTAGTGTAAATGCTATGCTTGACTTGCCTGCACGGAGCCCTGACCTCAACCCCATCCAACACAATGAACCGGACTGTGAACCAGAGCTTGAGCCTTGAGTGCTGGACCTCGCTCATGCTCCTGTTGTTGGTTAAACACCTGGTGGAAAGACTGAAACCAGAGGAATGGAGGCTGTTACAGCATCACATTAATTACTTTGGTTTTTGTGATAATCTATGGCTTCAGTTAATTTAGAAAAATTATGTTTTTTAATGTGTTTCGGCTGACCTCCAGTGGGGCATTCACCTTAATAACTATACCAAAACAAATCTCACATAAAATGAAAATGCACCATCTTGAGTATTGATGTAAAACACAGTAGTAGCTGCTGTTTGAAACCTTCAAAACCCGTGTCAGGCCAACTCTAATTGGAGCGTTAAAGGGCTTGTTGTTCCCCCATCACACAGATGCCTCTTTGTCATCATGCAGCCGTCCATCATGTCACAGCAGTCCAGTACAGACTACCCAAGTCATCTTAGAGCATCAACCAGCGAGGCCCAGATGTTCTCCAGCAGCTGAGTGGGGGAAAGCATGGCATGTCCAGTCAAAGAAGCAGCATCTTCCATGTTGGCCAACACCTGCCTTTACAGCTGCTCCGCCTCAGGTTCCATCTCACTGCATCCACAACAACTACGGCAGAGAGGGAAACATCTTGATAGAAGGTACTGGAAGCCACCCTCCACCGGTGAAGTTGTCAGGCTCACATATGGCTTCAGCAGCAGAAACGGAGGAGAGGTGGCTGCTAGTTACAAATGGAGGGATTTGGTACACTTGGCGAGGACTCATCCAACTAAATATGGTCAAATCTGCATTTGGAACTGGTGGAGGGTGATTGCACAGTCATTTACTGGCTACTCACTTATGTGTTTGATTTCACAATTTAGCTGTAAACAACATCTTGGCTGTTGTTTGTGTGATCTGATTGTTGTACTTTCCATGGCGACGTGCAGTCTTGTGGTAAATAAATGATCAAAAACCTTCCGTATGAAATGTATGGTCACTGAGTTGTTTCATGCTACGAGTTAACCCAAAGGTTCTCCACACATTGTCAAATGGAGGGTGTAAAGGATCTTAACTGCGTGGATAACAGAATGAAGACTGCCCATTGTGAGGGAAAGAAGTGCCTTCAGTAGCGTCAATTAGCAGAGAGTGCATAGCCCAGATTTGGGGCTGTATTTTTAAGGGGATTCTGTCTCACTGTTTAGGCAATGTGCAAATGGCTGGGTAGTGCTGATGCATTCCATCAAGCTCAAGTAATGTACACACACTTTGGGCGAGTGCTGTACACCATTAAAAAATATCAAGACACCAGGAATCTCTGCAAAGAGTGTGTTGTTTTAAACACTTTTGAAATCCAAAAACACGTATTGTCACAGTTTTGGGTGGCTTCCTGTTTTATTTTGTAGTCAGTGTCTCTTGTGTCCTCTGTGTCCCCGCACTTCCTGCCCCCTGTCTGCCTTGTCCCTGATTGTGTATTCCCTTCACCTGTTCTTGTTCCAGACTCCTCCCTCCTCGTGTGCCTTTCCCCTGTGTAATTGTGAAGCCCCGCCCTCATTGTTTCCACCTGTTCCTCGTTGCCTGTCTTCCCCGGTGTATTTAGTCTGTGTCGTCCCTGTGCTTGTGGCAGGATTGTCTTTCTCTAGTCCGTGTAACGTTTTGTATGTTTGCCTTATCTGGACTCCTGTCGTCTCCTCCTGCACTTGAGTTTTTGCTGTTTACCCGGACGTGACACATATACTATAAGCAACTCTACATTTACAGAGCTCTTCAAAAGCAGGTCACAATAAAACCCTTGCTTATCATTTACATGCGGATGATTTTCAACTCCATCTTTCCTTCAAACCCAGTGAGGCCTTCAGGTTAACTCGGCTCCTAGATTGTGTCAATGCTATTAATTAAGGACTGGACAGCAGAAAACTGTTTTCCACTTAATAAGATGGAGGTTCTGGTTATTGCCCCTGATGGTGCTGTCCCTACGATCAAGCAGAGCATTGGTCCACTCTCTGCTGTCCACCTCAGTAATCTCTGGTAATATTTGACAAATCCTTGTCCTTTGACCTCCATGTTGCATGCAGCTGTCTAGATTTTGTTTTTTCCACCTACGAAACATTAGCAAACATGATCATACATTCTTTTACTAGGGCCCGAGCACTGACATAGTCAGGTCGAGGTCGCCATTTTTTCCTCCTAAACGCTGGGTCCATTTCTTACAAAATTTTATGTGGATCATCATTGGCTCAATTTGATCTTCCACTTTGTTGATATCTCATTGCGTTCAGAAGTTATTCACCAATTAACCGCTTAGGGGCGTGGCTCAATATGTCAATACACATAACTTCCAAATTACTTGGCCTATCTTCACAAACTTTGTAGCAAATGTCAACATCGTGTCTCTTAACGTACCCAAATTGTTTCATAATATTCAAACACTAGAGGGCGCTGCAGTGAACCGCTCAATTTTGGCCTTTTCCTTGTTTTCAGGCGTTGTATTCTGACAAACTCCTCCTAGAGATTAGACACGATTGATTTCACATTCGGGCAATATGATGAGACCTTTGCAGGGAAAAGTTATGAAATAATTTAAAAAATATCGAACTATGTGAGCAGTTTGATCTTTCGCCATGACCGAATAAACCGATGTAACTCGACTCCACATGATAAGATCCTTTCCAGGTTTCACATGTTTGATCAGCCTCCAGGCCTGAAAACATGTGCAGTCTAATTTGTAATTAGTCACAGCGCCACCTAGTGGCAACAGGAAGTAAATATGTATATACTTTGGCTTGTTTCTCTTAATAGTTCAATCAGATCGACATCAAATTACTTGTAGATAAACATAAGACTTTTATGATGCAAGCCCCCAAAGCATTTGTTGTTTCGTGTAACGCTGTTGCCGTGGCGACCCATCGTGGCGGTCAACAACGAAGGTACTTTGGAGGGACTAAGCATGCTCGACACGTAACTACACTTGGCACACACATTTATAGGCCAAGATGTAGTTACCTGATGTGATTTGAATGACTCAAAATGGCACTTCGGCTCGATAGCGCCCCCTACAAATATTCATGTAAGCAGCCCCAGCGCTGCGGTTGACCTACATGTATGAAACTTGGTAGGGATATGTAACACATGTAAAATGAAAATAAAGTCTCTTGGGACCATGCTCTAAACCGTACAGGAAGTCAGATAGCGCCCCCTAATTATTTATTTTTTTGTTGTGAAAGCCCACAGTTTTTGCCCCCTATCACCAATTGACCTGACATTTGGCACACATGTCCGAATGGTTCTGCTCTACAAAAAAGTCCCGGTGAACATTAAGCTCCGCCTACTTAGATTTTCCAGCATTTTGAATTTTCTGAAAAAGATTTTTTCCCTCGATCGTCCTAAACGCTGGGTTCGATTCTCACTAAATTCTCTGTGGATCATTAATGGTTCGATTTCATCAAAATATATCAAAAGCGTGATTATATCTCACTGTGTTCAGAAGAAAAGGACCAATGAACTTCTAAGGAGAAAATTCAACTAAATTCAGCAAAGCAGCCCTCGAAGTGCGTTCAACACAGACATACAATATTTGATAGGCGTATGTACCACATATAAACTTAAAAATAACTCTCTTGGGACCATGCTCTAAACCGTACCAGAAGTCGGCCAATTCCATTTTCTTCGTTCATTTCTAGTTCAAATTGCACATAGTTTCCCAGTAGGTGGCGCTCTGACTATGAGTTAATATTGGCATGCAGAAGTCTTCAAGCCATGCCTCTCATAAAGCATGTTAACTTTGGAACAGTTTTGACAAAGTACAGTGGAGTTACAACAGCTTGCTGCATGATCACGAACCATATGCAATAGTCGTCACACCACTTCCACGCCGTTCCATGAAACCTCAAGCTTTTGATCACTTTTAATACATATTTTTATCTATTTATATATGTATATATATATATATATATATATATATATATATATAACATACACACAGAGCACGAACTAACAAAAAGTGAAGCTGAACAGGACCTCCTCTCTCTCTGAGGTGCGCTGCTGCTCCGGCACAGCGCTGAGCTGACCAATTTTTGAAAGAGAAGGACCGACCTCTTCATGAGCTGAGTGACACACTATGGTTGGCAGACCTGGCCTCTAGTTGATCTTTTCATCATCTCACACTGAACAAGAGCCTGCAAGGCAAAGCCCAGGTACCAAACCTCACGCACACATGAACCCGTTCTGTGTGAAGCTTCGTCTCTTTGAGACGCAACTACGTAACGTCAACGCCGCGCTCTTCCCCACGCTGTCTGAAATCAAAGCAGCTTTTCCAGAGGTCAACCTTTCTGGGAAAGAGGAAATATGTGTCAGTCATCACATCAAATGACAGAACTCAGTCAGCGCTTCCAAGATCTTTCTGCTATTGAGAAAGAATTCCAGCTGGTCTCGACTCCCTTCCTGATGATGCAGAAGAAGTGAAGAGAGTCTGAACTAGAACTGATGGAGATGCAGTGATGAATCTCTGAAGAACCAGCTTCAGTTTCTCTCCCTACCGACTTCTACTGGAGCTTGGAAAAGGCCAAATTTCCTCTGTGATTTTTTAAATGTATATATAATATATATTTAAAAAAAGAATACACATAAAAAGAATACACATATATATATATATATATATATATATATATATATATATATATATATATATATATATATATATATATATATATATATATATGCATAATTGACCTCATTTGATTCATTTGGCGATATACATATTACCTGAGTAGCCCAGACTTTCATATATTGTTCTGTTAGTGGCCCTCAGTGGAAAAAGTTTGGACACCCCTGCATATATATATATATATATATATATATATATATATATATATATATATATATATATATATATATATATATATATATATATATATAAATTAAAGCTGCTCGCAACTGTGACTGGGCCCTCGCTCCAGCACGTCGGGGGACGCCGAAGGGTCGCCGCCTCATCCGGCCGAGAACGTTTGATAATATAAATCCTTATATTCTGCAGATATTCTCCATTACTCTTCATGTCTATTAAAGTTCAGGTCAGCGAGGTCAGTATAAGACAGCTATGCAGCTGGAGTTGGTTGTGTCTATGAAAGGTCCAGTTCTCAAGGGAAGTCAGTCACACGCCTGCGCTTCAACACTCACACCTGTTTATCAGTATGTTGACATTAGAGAAGCAGACGGGTCGTTGCACGGTCACAACATGGGATTCTCCTCCTCTTGACAGGATAGAGCCAATCAGATGTGAGGACGAGGCGAGACCAACCTGTGACGATAACCTGTGTATGAAAGGCCCCACTTCCGTTTGGGGGCCAGTTGTTCTGGACCCAACCTGCGTGTTGCTGGACCACTCACTGCTCTTGCAATTGCAGCGCTGAGTACTTTGCTTGTGATCATTTAGTAAATAAATATAGAGAACGAGAGAAGTTGTTGAACTGAGTTCTTCTGGAGGCTACACCAGGCATCCAATAATTAGCATGCATTAACACGTTCGCCTGCCAGGCGGAGGTTCTCGGTCGGGAGAGCCGGCGACCAGCAAGTCAGCGAGCAGCTTTAATGATTATTGTTATGCACTTTTATTCACTGGCTCCCTGTAGAGTTTAGGCTCCACTTTAAAATCCTCCCTCTTACTTACAGAGCACTACACGGTCAGACTCCTGCATATGTGGCTGAACTACTTGGCCCGTATTTACCAGCTCGTAATCTCAGATCACACCTCTTAAATCTTCTGTCCGTCCCACACACTCTCCTTCAGTCCCGTGGTGACCGAGCCTTTGAGGCAGTAGCACAAAGCTAGCTCTGCCTGCTCCTCTACAGTTTGCTGATTCTGTCAGATTGTTTAAAGATCAACACAAGACATCCCTGATCAGACTGGCGTTTGGATCAAATTTATTATCTAGGCCTACTTTTAATCTGTTTTTTTATTGTGTATTTTATTTTGCCTTCTTAAAATACATGTACTCTTGTATTCACAACGTCTAATTGATTGGCCCCTTGTATGGTCATATTGGGTTCATTTTGTTTTCTTACTACTACTCCTGTCAAGCACTTTGTGAATTCTGTCTGTAAAAAATGCTATATAAATACACTTACTTACATCTATCCATCGATCCATTCATTAATCCATCCATCAACCAATTCATTCATCCATCAATTCATCCATTCATCCATCAATTAATTAATTCATCACTTCATCCAACCACCAATCCATTCATCCATCAATTCATTCATACATCCTTCAATTAATTCATCCATCAATTGATCTATATCCATTCAGCCATCCATTTATCACCTTTAACCGTCAGGTCCTACCCCTCTCCTCCAGTCACTAACTGGAAGTTTGGTTTGACCCTCACCTGACCTTTACTGTCCATATCAAATACCTGTGCAAAACCTCCTTTCACCATCTTAAAAACATCTCCAAACTCCGCCCCACTTTAACCCTGTCAGATGCAGAGAAGCTCGTCCACGACTTTATCTCCTCAAGACTGGACTACTGCAACTCACTCTGCACTGGGATCACTGGCAAGGACATTCAGAAACTACAATACATCCAAAACAGAGCTGCCAGGATCCTGAAGAGCGTCCGGAAATATGACCACAGAACACCCATTCTGCACTCACTACACTGGCTCTCTGTCTCATTCCAGATTGACTAGAAAGTCCTACTACGCACCCATACTCACCCATAAATGCAAACCTCCACCCGCACCCTCAGATCTACAGACCGCTCGCTCCTCCGGGTTCCCAACACCAAGCTCCACCATGAGCCACCAAACCGGGTCCCCAACACCATGCTCCACCATGAGCCACCAGACCGGGTCCCCAACACCAAGCTCCACCATGAGCCACCAGACCGGGTCCCCAACACCAAGCTCCACCATGAGCCACCAGACCTGGTCCCCAACACCAAGCTCCACCATGAGCCACCAGACCTGGTCCCCAACACCAGGCTCCACCATAGGCCACCAGACCGGGTCCCCAACACCAAGCTACACCATAGGCCACCAGACCGGGTCCCCAACACCAGGCTCCACCATAGGCCACCAGACCGGGTCCCCAAAATTATTATTATTCATCCATCAATTAATTAATTCATCCATCCGTTGAGTTAACAATTCTTTGTCGGTGTCAACTGGAAAACTGGTTAAAGTCGAACATGACCTTCCTACATTCCAACATACATAAGATTGCATTGCATCAGATTGTTAAGAGGTACCTAGTAAAGTGACCACTGAGTGTATATAGACATATACAAATAGACATATTTACCCCCATATATGAATATACACACATAGCCATACATACAAGGCTACTTGGGAAAATCTTATAAGATCTAATAAACGTTTAAAAACCCACTGTTGTTGTGTAGTCTGAAAGGTCTCCTCTCTTGTAGTAGACACACAGTGAGGCTGCGGCTCTCAGTTCATGACTTCCTGTTTACTGTGTGGCAGCCTCTCAAATGAGCAAAATAAATGAAAACACATTACATTTTAATTAATATCAAAACGAAAGGAAGGCGACACCTAATCGCCATGTAAACACAGAGTTGGCGCTTCCAGCTCTTCTCATTATTTATGGGAGTGGACACATCCTCGTCACATTACATTAGAGAGCAGGGAGGCGGGCCGTGCCGAGGTCAGCACAGAGATCCTGCAGCATGTGACACATCAGCCACACAACCACAGCTGACTGCCTGCTGGTTCACTGGCATCCTGACGGACTTTAACAACAACTTTACACACGTACAGGCTTTGTGAAGGTCTGTGGTGAGGTGTCACGTATGACATGAAGCCAGGTGAAGGCCGCACCGAACGCACACAAAGTGCAGATGAACACACACACACATCTGCTTTAGGGACAGCCCAGTAGGCAGAGACAATGTTGCCATTGTTTTTTTTTTCTGTATTACATTTCTACATTTCATATTTATATCAGCCTCATATCTTGTTTGCTAAAATGCACAATTCCATGTGGTAATGTTTCGAAGCAATTGGATGGTTTAGGCAACAAAACTAGATAGATCTTGAATTGATAACATAACAAGCATAACGACGTCACTGGCTTCAAAAAATACCTTTACTAAGTCCACTTTGTTAAGTAACTAGTGTAACAAAGTTACAACCTTTACTTTTTGTTTCACATGGGGAGTCCTGTGGGTTTATTTATACTTCATCTTCTATTGTCTTTGTATCAAGAACATTCTATGTTTTATAAACCAAAGTGAACTGCTTCTTTAAAAAAGCCAAATACACATATTGTGCAGTATGCACATTCAGAAATCCTGCACCAACGTTGTATAAATAAAGCTGAAAATTCACATTATAGTAATAACCGAGGCATCATGTTTATGGGATGTCTGCTCGTCTTTGCATTCTCCTGAACGCCTGGAGGGAATTTCTTCTATTTTGGAAAAAATGTCCACATGGACTCAAGGGTGACCTGATAAGAATGTGGAGGTCAAAGGTCACTGTGCTCTCACAAAACATGTTTTGGGCCAAATCTCTAGAATGAATATGCTAATTGACAATTGACAAATACACTACATGTCTACTAGGATAATTATGAAGTGATGACTCTTTGTCATACTTTGTCATATGTTATTGTCAACAATTCCCATGCAAAGTCAAAACCAACCATTTGTTAGTCCAACTCTCAATGCGTTCTGGTGTTCTGTCTGTGGCGCTCAGCCCCAAGCCCACTGGCTCCCACTGGGATATGAAATCTTAAAAAAAACATCCAACAAATGTATTTAAAAAATGTATTTGAAAAATATCAAGCAAATGAGGAAATAGCGGATTTGTTAAAGGACTATTTTCAGCTGCGGATCAATACTAATCTGATGCTTTAGTTGGTGTTGTGGCAGCAGGATGATGTCCGTTGGATTGAGTTGAAATAAACTAAAGTGTGTGTGTGTGTGTTCGTGGTAATGAAGAAACTCAACATTTGTTTTGAAGCAGACAAATACCACAAGCTGTATTCTGAAGTTTGACTTCAGCCCTGTGGCAGTGCCGTCACATCACAGGTGATTTCAGGAGATGGTGACCAGGTGAAAGAATGTGCTATTTGCTGATTCTGAAATATCAATTCTCTCATGGTTGAAAGCTTAACCATCATGACTTTGGACTACTTCCCCTCTGCTGGCCTCAATCTTCTTATTTGCTTGGACACATCTCCAGAATTCACCTGTGATGTGACGGCACTGCCACATCGCCTCTCTGTTGCTCTAAGTTTTGAAAAAGGTAATACCATTTGAGAAGTATGAAAACATCAATACCACATTGTCTTGACTATTTCATCTAAGTGTCCATGCATTTGCATGTGTACAACACACATTGGACCCCATAACACATGGAAGGGTTAATGTTTTACATTTCAAACATGCAACCAAGAACCTTTAACTACTTCAGTTAGGAACCAAGGACCAGCGGGGATGATGAGTGTACATATGAGTGAAGTACATATCACTACGCCTTGTATGAATCTGCCTCATGCGGAGGAGTGAACTACTGCAAACATGCATCCAAACCTGCCTTGTTTGTGGGTGTAGGGGAATTTTAAATTATCATTGTCAACTATTATTATCACACACATTGGACACGTGATCGTACACAGCACAATGCAGACATTGGTCCGATATATTTAATTGTCCTGCATTGTAAAGTGCTTTCTCTCCTCGCTGGTGGAAGGAGGAAGAGTCCATGAGCACTGTCCGAGGAATGCAAATTGAGACGTTGCAAATGGAATTTCCACAATATCAAGCCTTGTTAGCGCAGGAGTAGCAAAGCACTAAGGACAATCAAGACACCTTGTCGCTTGCTTTTTTTTTATCTCCTGCTTTTTTTCATCTCCCACCTCCTTGTGAAGAGAAAGCACTTTGAATATGCTAGTTTTTCTCCTGCATTTACATAACAAAGCCCCCAAGAATAAGGTAGAGATGTGATGAAGCAGCCTCCACTACTGCTTCTGAACACCCATCAACATGCCTTAGACACACACACACACACACACACACAGATGGAGGCGTGTGCGCATACACACAAATCCACATGTATTCTCTCTTTTTTTTATCTCTCAATAAAAGTATCTGACAACCAAAACCCCAAAGATCTCCGATGCATGGCTTCACACGGCGGCTTCGCAGTCAGCAAAATAAATTGAAAGCATTAAGAGAAAGTCAAAAAAAGTGAGAGGCTGAGAGGAACAGAGGGAGAAAGAAAAACATAAAAACAAAATAACCTCTCTGCACCAACTACATCCCCCCACTGCCACCTACATATATCCCCTCCCCTCCCCCAGCCCATCCTCAGCCCAGCACAGCTCCCCACTTGGAAAGAAACGGGATGAAATGACATTATGCATATGAAAATGTCCAGAAAGATGTTTGATTTATGTATGCATTAGATGCAAATTCTATTACGGGACACAAGGCGGGCTGTGAGATTTCCCACTGAACACTTGGCTGCCCTGATCAAACCCCATCTCATTAATTCAGACAAGAGGGGAGAAAGATAGAGGGAGTGAAAGAGGAAGAATTGGAAGAAATTTACAACCCAGACATAGATTTCTCCAAAAAAAAAAAAGCCAGGGAGAGGGGTGTTGGTGGAGGGGCCAAATCCCATCCATCCCTCTGAGGCCGAAGCCCAGCGCTGGGGAGGAGAACCAAGAACCCGTCCAGTTAGAAACGGGAACGTTTGGATGGGATAGAAGATGGAAACACAAATGAATTATTGTATTTGTTAAGCACTTCGGATAATATATTCAAGAAGACTGAAGTGTGGGAATCATACCTGTTTGTGTTGGATGAGTAGTTTAATATGTCTTTGTGACAACCCGTGTCTGGACATCTGTTCCATCAGGTCCAGCTGTACAACATACCTGATGTGGTGGGACACATGGTGACATTGCTAAAAAAAAAGTTTGACAGGGCAAAAAACACAACAATCAGCCTCCCAGACAGTTCAATCAATCAATCAGAAGGAGCTCCTGCAGCACCTTGCGTACAGGGCAGTGCAATCCAAAGTGCTGTGCAGATGACTGACAGGCCAATAATGAGGCCGCACAAATGTAAAGCGGGAAAGGATATGGAAATCAAAGATAAAATATAAAATATAAGCTAATCGCAAAATAAGGACCCAAAGTGTATGTTGTAAACATCCATGAAGGTTTACAGACCCGCCAGTTTAAGCTGCAGCCGTTGTTCACAGAAAGGCATTATTAGAAGTATCACTGTTTGCTTGTTTACAAGCTCTCAGCACTTGGGGCCCAATCTAGACAGCACATTTGGTAAATGCAATGTCATCTCTAACCACAGAAAACAATGGTCAGCTTTAAAAGTTAAAGGCAAGTTTTGAAAGTTGTATTTTCAAGCTCCATAGAGTAAAATATTGTCGTCGCTCCCACTGTTGAAGAAACATTTCCAGCTCTGTGTGCTGTTCAAATACTGTGAAAGTATGAGAAGGCTCAGCACGCTGCCAGAATTCAGAACTTCCCATGAGACAAGCAATATTAATGCAAACTTTAATATTTATTGCCTCAAAACAAAAAATTCATGTATTAAAACTAGCATCAACACGTCGAGTGAACTTCATATTTCCATTAAACCCTCCATTTCCTGCCAGTTCATCTGTCCATATGATCACATGTCACATCAAAGAAGAAATAGGAGACAAGGTGAGATGGTGATCGAGAGCGGCTGCCTGCAGGTGATGCAGGTCTCTCTCTCTCTCTCTCTCTCTCTCTCTCTCTCTCTCTCTCTCCCATCACTTCCTTCCGCAGCCCCTCGTATGATTGAGGTCAGACGGGGAATTCTTCCCCGGCCTAACTAATGTGATTGCATCAGAGCAATACTCTTAAACGACATCACACCCCTGATCTGCATACTAATTGGCCCTGCTCTGTCCTTGACACTGACCTTGGGAGGAAGAGGCCTTCATTCCCTCGAGGGTGGGTGCTGTGTGTGTTGGTGAGTGGTGGTAGGGGGTGTGGAGGGGGCGAGAAAAAAAACGGCGTCCGTCCATTGCTCACATTTCCATGCAAAGACGCCCTCGCTCTGCATAACCTCCTCCCGCCTTGCCTCATGGTACATCAACCCCCCAATACGCACACATACATACGCACCCTCGCCCTCTGCCGCCCCTATCTCTCCTCTCTATGCATCAATGCAAATTATAACAATGGCCGAGGCTTTATTCGGCAGGGGTAAGCCTGCGTGACCTTCTGTGACGGGAAGCAGCAGAGACAAAAGGCCGTTTCTCTCTGAATAAGCACACGGACAGCAGCGTCTCCCCATCCCGGGGAGGAGGAGGAGGAGGAGGAAGAGGAGAAGGAGGAGGAGGAGGTGTAGCAGATAGGGGCCACATGCAAAACTGTAAGCATTTTAAAGCAAAAGAGGGCAGAATGGAAATGAATGCAGAGCGATGCAGTGGGAGAGCGCCCCGGCCCTTTGGAGACCGCTGACGGAGGACGAGTCGGGTTTGTTGATCGAGACTTAGCTCTGTGGAACTGACAAGAGCAGCTGGCTGGGAAATTTGCATGTTTTATTTATGTATTTTCATTAGAAATAGATTGGTATGGTCTCCCGGCTGGTGGCTTGTCGGCTGCCATGTAGCCAGTATATCCTGTGTTTGAATCCTGCGGGGGATCAGTTCTCGCAAATGCCACCCTTCTCTCCTTAATGTCAGTGAATCAGAAAGGCCAAATGTGACACAATGGAGTAGGGGAACACATTACATTATCTCTGGACATCCTGACCAATCAAAGCAAGTTCACCGACTGATCAACATCCTGTGGATGCAGAGCGTGAGCAACGGCTCTGGTTGGGCTGAAAGTGTGAGGACGCTTCAAACCAGGAGACCTCACCATTGGGCCTCCTGCCTGTTGGGGTGACACTGGTGCAACCAAGTTCCTTTGGAGCTCACTGAATCCTCCATCAAAGTTGACTAGATTCCTTTGAGATATTGTGCCTCTCACCTGAAGGCATCTTCAGTTCTCTCCCTTATGGAATCATCCTCATGGAAACGAGTCCAAGTCTATTTTGATGAAGTGACAGACAACTCATGGCAAAAGGTCATATTTTGGGCAAAGCAGCATGGCCGTGCAGGAGACCTGCATGCATATGATTGGGTTTGTCATGACAAAAGACTCATTGGAGTCATCGGAATCATTCTCAGGATAAACAAATATATTGATTAGCTTCAAGAATTCACTTTTTGATCCCACATTGTATCATATTTGTGCATCTTTGGGACATAAACTCTGACTACCCATGATCACAGCTCTGTGGTCTGTGTGCAGTCAGAATGAAGCCGTCCTTGCTTTGTGGGATGTGATGTGTTGTCAGTGTTTAAAGCTGCTGCCTTTGTGCATATATTGAGTCGCTGCTCCCAACACACGAGCAGGTTGTGTTGTTTCTCTTGTGCCCGCTCCACAGAGTCGGTCTTGAAGCCGTTAATTCCCTGGCTAACCGTATGCTGAGTGGATTCAGAAGGGTTTGACTCCGAGAACAAACAGAACGGTGTTCTGTGAGTCCAACGCGGGACGAGACCACAGAGCCACGGCCGGCACCGGCTTGTTCTCACCGTCGTTCTGAAATGCCTTCTGTTTGGGCCTTCTGCAGATTTCCATACATATAGGGAAAAGATTTCAAAAGCACACAGACAAATGGCCATAGTGCTGCAGTTATCAGCGTATAAGAGAACATTTCGGAGCCGAGGTGTCGGACAACTTCTCTGAAATGTACCATTATCGCAAAACAGATGAATTTGCTCCGGCAGTGATTATTCCTGCGCCGCAATCTGGAGGCTTCCCATCTGTCTGTGGAACAGCAAGAGCGCCAGAGGAGTCCCGAAGTGTCCTCAGGTTAAAGCCTGCTTCTGAATCTCACACTCCGTTACAGGCGTGAGATTTCCCTTTGCTTGTATTGGTGTCACTGCTACGCTGTGAGATGTGTGGAAATTCTGAAGAGGTGCAGTTGGCTTTGGCTATTTTGTCATTTTCACGTTCTGTATATTTCCGCCAGATTCTGAACCACGGACATGAACCGTCCCCCTTTATTCAAATCAAGAACAAACGCAAGGAGAGCGCTCTTATTATTCTGTACGGGATTTAGCTTTTTGTCTCTCCAGCTGTGATTATAGGGATCGTTTTGTCTGAGAGCTCAGCAGGTTTAATCAAGCTCGGATAATTTCACAATGCCTCGTAATGGGGTCCCTGAAGACGGAACCTGCTCCCGTTTTCACAGGTTTTTTCGCAGGGCTGAAGAAGAAAAAAACGAAGCAAAAAAAAACGGGGAACCTTTTAACAAAAATCCCAGCCTGCTCTGGAGCCGGAGCGAGCAAGGAGCTATTTTAGCATCCTGCCTGCTGCCCTTGGGACCAGGCATTACACAGCCCCCTCCTCCCCCGCAACACACACACACACACACACACACAAACAAAAGCCCTCCATCCATACACACTGCAGGCCCTGTGCACTTCCCCTTAATGTCTGGCAATTTGCCAGGTTGTCATTGACAAGGTAAGTGTTGATTTCAGTGGCAGCGATAGGCAAAGCAAGAAGGGAGGGAAACTTCAGAACAATGAAACACTCCTTTGGAGTTTTTTTTCTTCTTCCTCTTTATTTTCTCCCTCACCTCCTCCTCCTCCTCTGGAAAAGGAGAAAGGTGTCAAGTTTGTGACAAGTGAATTGTTTTTTCTTCCCCCCCCCCACCCCCACCCTCGCTGTGATGGCGTCGACGATGGAAAGTTTGTGGAGTTGCGTTCTTTGCAGATAGTTTGACCTACTTAGGTTAGAACTGCACCTTCAGAACGCTGAGCTGCAACCTGCTGGAGGACGGGAACAAGAAGATTAGAGCAGGTACATGCATGCATGAGCTCATATTGCATTATTTATAGTATACAGTTTATGAAAGCTTTGTATTGGGGAGACACTGCAGAGGAATAGGATAACAAATAAGCTAATAGATATCACCATAAAACATCCCCACATCATTACTTACAGTAAGATAGATTTTTTTTGTAATGAACGTTTGTGCAAATTTTGTCTTTAGATTTGCAAATGAGACATTATTTTAATAAATATGTGGGAATTTACAAAAATGTCCAGAACAGATATGAGAACGTTGCAAAGCGCCAGGTTATGAATTATTATTCCATTTTGTAAGAACACTTTGGATATATCTTTTCATCCTTTTAAAAATCAGAACATATATGAACACCAACACACACACACAAAAATGTTGTCATGTTTTTATGAATAAAATGTTCCATAAATCAGACTGAAATATCTGAACCTTTAAATATATGTATGGTTGAATGAGAGTTAAAAATGATCTCAATTTCACCGTGAATCTGAAATAAACTCCCCATAAAGCATAGTACTTTTTTTGTTTGTTTTACAAGTTTTCTGAAATAGTAATTTAAACAAAGTAGTAGAATAAAAACCCTAATGTGTATTCTGGATTATATTTTGTGTTCTTTCCACATTCTCTAAACTGACCCGTGCATGAGGAAAATTATGCTTTGGCCTTTGATATAAATATTTCCCAAGTCAATTTCATTTAATTGAAGCTGTATGATATTTACACAGAAATATCAAATGATTAAAACCCCACACTGGTTTTGCTTTATCTAACTGTTCTAAATGTGTTGCATTTCATTTTAAACAAAGCTGTTTCAACTAACATTCTCATTTCTGTATATATAAAGCCAATATCACGCCATGCACAGTTATCATGAGTGACATATTGTATTACGGTTGTGGCCCGTTCAGTGTATTTAACGGCATAAACTGCATTCATATTTAAACTGTGTGGTGTTTTCAGACCCACATTCACTCCCACTGGATCTGTTCAGCCAATTTACATTAAGGTTAATGAGCTGTCATGTGATTACTGTATGAGGAACATCTTGCAATTAAGCACCCGCGCCCACAGCGAGCACTCCTTCTGCAGGAGACGTGGACTAATAAAGTTCTGTGGGTTTTATGATGTTAGTGAGGTGAAGAGGTTAAAAAGATGGAACTCCAAAGTAAACCCTGAGAGGAACACTGTATATTTAATTTAGCGTTAAAATCTAAAAGCTACAGGAAACCTCAGTTTATTCTCCAGCAGCAAACTTATAAAACATACTTCATGGAGCAGCGACTCATTTCTGGATTTATGTCTTCTTTTTTCAGCTAACAATAGACTTTCTTTCAGGAGGCTTGTATACAGATGTCATTAATTGATAAGAAGTCATTTCAAATGAGAATGTGAAGTCTTTTTAATTATTGTATTTGACTGCCTCGGGCTATTTTGACCCAAACATATCACAGCGGATCATTCTCTGCTCTCCGCCATGCATGTGGAAGTGTAAGGTTGTCACAACTCACATTTCAATAAACGCTCTAATAGAAAAAGATTTGTAATTGTGTTAAATGAACATAAGACAGTGTGGCAAACGAAGACGCTCGTTATTTAGTTTGTACTTGAGCCACGTTGTGGAGGCATGAAAGGAAACAGAATGATAACTTTGCCCTTTCTATCCCACTAATAAAAGCCATTTTTATCGCATATATAAAAAGTAAAAATGCCTTTACTTTGAATCCTAAATGTGTTGAAGTGAGAAGCATCCTAGTTTGTTAAGAGTCTCCTATCAGATGTTAGACGGCTACAGTACAGAAACCTCCATGATGGATGAGATGCTATTGAAGGCTTCTTGATGTGGCTTCAGTCCACTCCTATGGATCCTGGTTGTAAATGCACCTTCAGCTCATCTCCCAGCAGCAGAACGTCCTCCTGCTAGTGTCTGTTTTAGTATTTCATCAAATGACATGTAAATGCTACATACTATCTGTGGCCATTTGTTTTATTTGGAAGGGTATTTAATGTATTATTTTCCTAATGATTGTGATATCACATCATAATGTGTGACCTTGGCTGTCTATGAGGTCACTGCTCTTCCCAGGTCTCTGCCGGTCATTCCTTCATAAACTTTTACCCAGCGGGAGGCGTTTGTTCAAACTCTTGTTTTTGGTACGAGTACAAAGCCTGAATATTACAGTGAAAAAGAGACATTATTCTTCTTCGCCGGGAGATCGGTTATTCTGAGCTCTCTCAATAAAGGCATCAATCAATCACATTGTGCAGAGTAGACATAATCAATACGCACACAACAGTGTGGAACGACACAGAGGCTCCTTTGTCTACAAAGACAGCAAACTTTATTAGTCCTTTCAACTTTGACAAATGCAGCGCAAACCAGATGCACTGCCATACTTATCTTTCACAACAACATAGTTGGAAATATAGAGTTTGCAACTTTTTAACAGAGGGAATTACATATTTCACTCTGAGCATTTTGCTGGCAGTTAAATACATATGGTACAGTAGCTCTACATATACAAATAACAGTTTAGCTCAGAAAAACTGTGGAATAAACTAAACTAGATGTAGGAATGATTTTTTATTCAGGAAGTTGGATTGAAGTGTCTTGTCATATTTCCATGTGACAGAGGACCCCCCCCCACCCCCTCCTCATCGACGGTACAGTTTGAAGGTGAGACAGATCACGTTCAGTTGTGTGCTGAAGCTAAAGTCCTGATGGCCGCCTGTTCTCCCGCTCAGCCTCATTTACTAAATTTATAATAAGACGTCTCTCTGCTTGTGTCGTGGTGTGCGATGGCAGTGAAGCGCTGAGGCCTCTGATCAATCCTGAGCGTCTTCCTGAGGACCAACGCTCCTCTGTGTGTGTGTGTGTGTGTGTGTGTGTGTGTGTGTGTGTGAGACGTTCCTCCGTCTACCGGCTCCAGGTTTGATGTACCATTAAAGAGACCTCGTAGACATCAGACCAGTCACTCAGAAACGGAAAGTGGGACTCGGGGGACACTCAGGTTGTTCATCATTAGGCTTTGGTGCCATTCACCCAACTCCTAACCATCGGCTCACTGAGCGAAAAGAAATAAAAAATGAAAAAAAACAAGACAACTTCAGAAATCTTTGGGTGGAGAAACAGAGAAGGGGGAAAGGCTCAGAGGGATGTGGGAGCAGAGGCGGAGGTGGATGGGGGGTGCACTTAGAGATATTTAAAGGCGAAAGAGATGGGCTTTGTTAAAGATGCGAGTCCCCTGGGTTCCCCTCATTGAGTCACAGGGATCTGATAGCGCGACGCTCCTGTTCCAGCAACAGCGCCTTTGCTGGGGGGAGATAGTGTGTAATTATACTGCGAGGGCTTTCAGGGCCCTGACATACCTGTCACCTGGGAAGCAGAGGGATGAGACGATATCTGCATACCTTTTAGTTCTTACTTCAGAATATAGAAACTTGTCCTTTCTCGTTTGTTTCCGACAATGTTTTTTTCCTTTCCTTTTTTCATTTTTTTGTATTTTCTCCTTCCCGAGGCTGGCTTTGGAAGTTTGGGGCTCGTTCTCTGTGCTCATTTGATGACTTTCAGGAAAAAGAAGAAGAAAAAAAGTGCAAGCGAGAGAACGCCTTTGATTTCTATTTGAGAAATGGTTACTAATGAGAGGAGATAATCACTGCGAGAGTTGAGGCTTTTGTCAACGATTCAGTTGTTTGAACCGATTCATTTCATCGTTCGTACAATAACAAATTGAACTTAATAAGTGACAGTGATAATCTGTGATCAAACACAATAATAAGAACAATAAAAAGGCGGAATCTTTCAAAGGAAGCGCGGATTCAACAATAACAAGCGAAATGAGCAGGACAATGCTCTTCTGAAGCGATTATCATCAGTGCTGACTTCCTTCATCATTACATGCTGGATGCAACGTGTCGTCCACTCAGTGCAGTGTACAGTGTGTATGTACAATGGAATATTGATCTACTGGATCTCCAAAGATTAGAACATAACACGCAGAGAAATGTTGTAACCCACTTCTGAACGTGTCTGTAGTGTTTTCACGAGCAGGCGGGCAATGACATCTATACAGCAGAGGCTGCACTCATGCATTGACATGGCTTTACTTCACTTTAGTGAGCTCAATGTTTTCCATGTGCAAGACAAATGGGAGTAAACAATGGTTCCCTGTCTCATCAGCGAGACGCCGTCTGATTATCTTCCCTTTGTTAGAGAGAGAGAGAGAACCGTGTTAGCACAGTTGTTGGCGGCAGCTTTGTACAGGTAGCTAACAGACGAGTGGACCCCACCGCGTTCCCTTTCACGTCTAACAGCAGGGGAGAAATATTAAATTGAATCGGCCCCTCTTTAAATGTATATAAAAATGTCCCGAGCAAGATGCTTATCTTAATAGATGAAGTAGGAGCAAAAAGAAGTGTAATTTTAATCAAATCTGGGCCTCATTGGTGTGACGGCGTTGAGTGCTATTGAAGCTTAAAATTCATGTTGTTGGGGCCTCGGAGAAAGGGGCTCAGCGGGTGGTGTCTCGTGGTGTAATTATCCCTCACTTACAGGTATTTCTGTTGCCACAGTCATTATCTTCCCTTGTAAAGAGGAAATCAATTTGTACAGATGTATATGAGGAGTGGAAGATTGCCCAGAGGAAAAGAAAAGAGGCATTCTCATGAAAGAGGGACAGTGAAAATTGAAGATAGATGACTTGTTATTGGTCTGCGTGCCGGGCTTGTTTGTTTGTTCGCCTGATTGGCTGCAGTTAGTGCGGCGTTGAAAGAGGGAGAGCAGCACAATGAAAAGTGTGTCTTTGAATTCAACTCATTATTAAGTTTTATTGCTGTGTTCCAAACAAGAGCCCACTATCACTTTTACTGACTCCATAAAATCCTGTTTGTGTAGCTGCTCTTAGAGAAAGTGTCCACAGTCCAGAGTGAACTGAAAGGACTCACCTTTGCAATATGTTTTTATATTCTTTAAACAGTCTACCTAAACAATCTATTAATGTAGAAAGTACAATATATATATATATATATATATATATATATATATATATATATATATATATATATATATGTATATATATATATATATATATATATATATATAAAATAAGTGATAAACCCATCTCATATACTCACAGAGGCCTTCAACTACAGACTGATTTAAAGCCTGGATTTGGGTAAATTCCTTGTGCCATAAAATCCTAATTCTGCCTAATTATTACCACCAGGACACACAAGTTAAATTAAGCATTGATTCAATCATCTCAAAGTTGCTGCATAAGACATTTCAAAAATCTCCCCAAACTCAAACCCACCATGCTGTCGGCATGCTTAGTAGGGAATTACAGCTGTGTGCTCTGGTAGTTTCGTTAGCTGTTAGCTGTTAGCCAAACACACCGTAAACTCCACAGTTTGTAATCTGAGCTCTGTTCAAACTGTAGCTTCCAAATCCAACGGTTTCCACAGGCTCAATAGTGCTAACCTTGAGGACTAAACGACGTATGCATCACACACACACTTACATATCCTGCAGCCATCCGCGTGGTGGAGGCTGCTTGGCTGGACTTGCTTCTTCTTGCTGTTGAGCTGTCCTACATGCAGCTGGACGCTTTTCCAGTCTGTGGAGTGAACGCCTCCAATGTTCCTGTCGTGAGGCCCGATCATCTGGACACAGCACGGACCCCTCGGACCGTGAGTCTGTTTTGATTACGGAATGAAAGCGTTTATCTGGCCATGCTCATTGGCTCCTCTTGCCTCGGCCCCAGGCGGTGTAACGAGAGCAGCCTTTTGATCGCAGGACAGATGATGTGGATGACGGATGTCCACGGTCCGGCCGGCGAGTCATACAGTATGGCTACTAACTTAATTACTGCAATTAAGGTCAGCCTCTGTCCTGCTTTAGGAGAGTCAGGAGAGATAACATCACTGTCTGAGACATGACACCATTACTGTCCGGTCTGTAAACGAGCTGTCCCGATCGCTCAGACCTCGTTGCTAATTAAGCGGCAGTATTTTTCGACCATATTTTGCAGATGTTAAGAGATACGCCGCTGTCCCTCTGTGGTGTCCAGTCCAATTAGTCCCATTACAGACAGGCCTGTCTGGAAAAGAAGGGGGGTCTGAGATAAAGAAAAGCATGTACACACCATGTAATGATGATCATCATGTTGTGTCCAGCTGGACACCCCCACCCTCTCTAACCGCCCGGCTGCTCTTCCCCACCGAGGACATATCCTCTCAAATGACCAGTGACACCCTGCATGCCACTCTGAGGGGGTGTAAAGAAACGGCGTGGACGGAGACTCACGTGGCGTCCATTCAGCTGCTCCGCGGTCTGATCCGATCGCATCCGGGATAATGAGGCCAAGCACATGCCTGATGCTGCTCTTAGCCCCAAAGGGCCACCGTAAGGATAGTCGGGCCCTGTAGGAGGCACAGCCAGCAAGATGGCGGCTCCACACCAGAGCATTATGTGGCTAATCTGACCAGTAATTATCTGAACTCGCTGCTAATGGGAGCCAATGAAAAGCCAATGAGGTGAGTGGAGATGACTTAATGTTTGGCAGCCTTCAAATTGTTCCTTAGTAAAAGCATCCTGATTACCTTCCAGAGCTTCTTCTCTTCGTAGCATGGCATGTCCCAGGAATGAAGCCGTATAGACTCCATGTAAGAGCTGAGTAAGGGCTGGCTGTGTTCTGGCAGATGGTGCAGAAGAAACACAGGGGAAAGAGACTCAAGAAAATAAAGCAGTCCACAAAGTTAAACTTTTTCCTGACCTAATTACAGCACCTTGGTGGCTGCTAGAGCAACACTTTACCTTTGGAGTCCGACGTGCTTTCAAATTCCTCAGTTATTCTCAACGCAGTGTTTTTTTTTATAGAAATATTCCTCTTTGTTTTGCTGCCTCGGCTGTAGCCCTCCGGGGACGCTGCTTGTTGAAGGAGTCGGAAGAGGGTTGTTCTTCCTTCGCTTTGGTTTGGTAAAGAGAATAAAAATAACTCCTGCCAGGCTTTCATTCAGTACAGCTGTGAAGACATGATTTAACTGAGCAGTACAAGACTCTGAGGCCTGGGAAAGTCTGCTATGTGTGGAGTAAACAAGATCAGCTTTGACCCACACAAAAGTGGGCGATGATGTAAGAGTCTGACGGCTGAAATGACATATGCTCACATGTAAGTGATACATTTGAGGAACTTTAAGCACAGTATATACATGCTGTTATATGTTTTGCATGACTCTTCCTTATGTAACTGTAATATAGTTTACTATAAATTGACAATTTAACTTTTTTGATTGATCTCATCATCATGTTTTTGTCCACTGGATTCATAAATCATCATCATTCTCACATGTATCCATGTACCTGTGGCCTCCATGCTCTGCTCCATAGTTGATTACATTACTAGTACAAAGACTGAATTCCATCTATTGACCCCGTTCCTATTTTATACGGTCTATTGCAACAGCTATTTTTATTTTTTACAAATTAAAAGGCTGTGTGACATACAGCAGTCAGCCGTCAGCACTGTGCACAATATGGAGTATGAACTATTATTAGCATTGCACATGTGTTACTGAAAGTAGCAGTCGTAGCAAATACCAAAGTAGAAGAAATACTACGTCTTACTCGTCAGCGAGTAGATTTCCGTGTTCATCAGTGTTATTCGTCATTCGCATCCCGCATTGTGTCACTCCCCACTGCCTCTGCTTCCTCTGCTGAGGCCTCGCTAGGCTAAGCTAGGCTAAGCTAGCAGTTTGAACGGCTCTGAACTCTTTTCCTCCAGTGAAGCTGCAGAGTTTGGGAGGACTGAAGTCATTGTCACCGCTTTCAATTGCGCTTTTAAGGGTTCTAATGTATTTTGGAAATGTATCATGGTGGGACGTTCCAGCTAATCCAGGTTAAGATGTCATGAAAACACTGTGGGTCGAAACTGGTTGGTGTTTTAAGGACCAGTGAGTAGGATTTGGCGACATCTAAAGCAGGCAGGTAAGAGAACATGGATGGTGATGTGGAAACACAAAGGGCCCTATCTAGAGCTTCCTGGGATCATTCATTCATCACCTCCTGGTTTCCTGGACTAACTGCAAGTGAAACTGAGTGAGCCCTCGGCCTCCTCATTTTTCATTGCAGACATGTTGTTAAATGTTGATGTGACTCAGTAATACATTTAGCAGCATTTTATTGTCTTATCACAAACCCGAGACACAGCTCATAGCAAAGTGTGTATCCTATGATTGATTGAGACTGTACCAATAATCGTGGGTAAAAATGGCATTACAGATATTTGATCAATCGGGCTCCTCTGCTCAGTGCCAGAACAAACATGTTGGGGAAGAATTAGATTTTCCCTTTCACCTAAATCAGAATCACAAAAAAGAGGGACCTATTGGGTGCGTAAGGGGGAGGAACCTTTGTTGCATCATTCCCCATCTCTCGCTCCCCTCATGTCACGTCATCTTTCTACTGGTTATCTGATAGCATTAACAACATTTTAAGAGAGGTTCTCCTTGTCATGAGAAGACTGTTAGGCTTTTGGCATGTCTCCTGGAACTGCCCACAGTTAGGTCATGTCAACAAAACCACTTAGTTAGGTTTAAGAAGAGCATGGTATAGAACAAATACAGAACACACTACACACACATATATTGACCACTGGTGTCCTGGTTGAAAGTCCCCTGTATGTTGGACCCATCCAGCTCCCCTCTCTCAGTAGTTGTCCTCCCTTGCCCTGAGCGTAGCATATTCACGTATATAACAATGGAGTCAGTGCAGATGTCATTGCGAAATATGACGCAAAAAAAATTAATGGCCTGTTCCGGCACACTAAAGGAGTGTGAATTGTTGTCTCATTCATTCATCATTATGTGAGAACAGGCTGTTAATAAAGCAGAAAATACCCTCTCAAAAAATATTTTGAAAATCATAGAATAAATATATATTTTTTGTTTGGTAAAAAAAACTCTAGTACCCGGTGGAATGTAGAAATGTTCAAATCTTCCTGATAATTCTGGACAATGTAAGGTGCTTGTCATTGTCATTTACCGGTCATGCCGGGGCCCTAGCAGCTGTTTATGGCTTGGACTGGCTCTGCCTCTGTAACTGATGCCTCACAGGTTCACTCAGTGGGTTGAGGGCATGTGATATCCCTCCACGTGTCATGATATTAGACACTAGATATTAGACTTTTCATGTGTCATTTTACGCCACATAGTCACTGTGAAACGGCAGCTATGTTTAGGCAACAAAGCCACTTAGTTTGGTTGACTCATCCATCAATCCTTAGATATGTGGCTGGTCTTGAAGAAGGCCTCTGGGTGGAAATCATCAGAATAAAAGAACCCTAGAATCCTTGTCAGTACTATCATAAGTTATTGATTTGTAACTGTAGTGTTCCTATATTGGTGGTCACCAGGGTTTCACTCTAACATGTATAATCGGATTAGATATGACGACAGCGAGACAGTGTTGGTCGGCACATGTGCAGCTGGAGTTAGCCATCTAATAGGCTGACAAAAAAGTAATTTAAAGGAATCCATGGTGAGATGATCAGTCGAGAGTCAAAAACAGCGCCGGGAAATAACAAGGTCTATTTAGTTCTGTTGAGACCACCAGGCTGTACGTTTAGAGATGCAACAGCTGCTCTCATCCGCTGTTGCCCAAGAGCTGAGGGCCTCCAAACATGGCCACCAGAGGGACAGTTACGTCACCTGCGAGCTCGTTCTGCATTAATGAAAGTGCACGGCTCTGCTTCCCATCAGGCACCATTCTCCTCTCCGGGACCAAGGGGACCTCCGTGTCCTTCTGCAGAAACATCATCCCTCACACATGCAGACGTAATGGAACCCTTTGACACATGCACGCACACACTCGCAACAATCAGGAGCGCTACCTAGAGGCCCGGAGGATGGCGGGGTTTGCCAACAGAGGCCCCGAATCTGAGATAATCTGTGTCATTCATATTCTGGTCCCTGACACAAATGATCTGATAACGCACATGTGAAGTGAATTAACATCTGTTGTTGGAATGGGCCTAATGTCTAGCCATTCATCAATTTCACAGGATTATGTTGTTGACCAGAGGTGTGTGTGTGTGTGTGTGTGTGTGTGTGTATGACGCCCAGGGTACATATTCCGGTTTATTAGGCACTCACACACACACATATAGGGTGGATATGGAGGCCATACACACTTACATCGCTCCACTAAGTTAGCGTGTGAGACCTTTTGGCTGAAATGTACGTTCTGTCCTTTGATGGCAAGAGCCTTTCCTCGAAGGCAGGAATGACTTTCCTCTGAAATGTACTCCACTGGAGGACTCTCAGCGTCTCCACCCTGTATTTCATGGACTCTTTTTAAGGGTTTCTAGATTTTAAGGGTCTTCTTTGGAAAATGACTTCTGCAAAACACACAGGCTGCAATAAAATGCTGATGAGCTTTACCGTTCACCAACAATTGTATATGAGCAATTTTCCAGGAGGTGAAAATGTATTTTTTTTGTATCACACAGGAAAGCGATCCAGGGAAATGTGTGATTTCCCCGAATGAGAGATTCTTTGTTTTTTTTGTATCATTGTAGGTCTGTTTTTAACAGCACATTGGGAGACTGGAGGATGAAAGAAAAAGAGGAGCGGAAATTAGGGAGGAAGCAAAAAAGAAAACAGAAGGTGGTGTGAGTATCGCATTCATTCACACACACAAGAAAATACACACAGACAAAAACACCAAAAGTATTTAGGCGAAAATCTGCTCGATTCAATCAAGCTTAATTCTATTTTGATAATTGTGGGTGCTGGGCGTCTGGGCCCGGCTCGGCGGGGAAGCTGTGACTTGTGTACGAGACTGACAATGAAGTCGGGTAACAACAGCTGCTGGATGGCGGGCGAGCTCATGTACCTCGACGCTCAAGTCTTGTCAGTCACATTTCCCCTAATTAACGAACATCTGCTTTCCATTTTCGGTTACACTGCATCGCCAGCTTGTCTCGTATGAATCGCTGACTTCTGACCTCCCCCGAGGTAGGCACTCGCTGTCAGAAGTACCCGGCCAACGCCATCGACGATTTCTTTTTCCACTTTTTTTTTACTACAGAGGCCTTCAGCTCACCACAGGGAAGAATAGGAGGAGGTGGAGGCTAGTGGGTGGGTTGTAAACCCTCAGGGACCAATCATCCTCTGGGGGGCGGCCGGCACAGGAAGTGCATTGTTTGTGTTACGCTGCTATTGGTTGAAGCGTCCTCCTGTGGCCCGGGCCTGCCACTATCCGTGAAGGACCCAGAGTCCTCCTCCCATCTCCAGAGCTCTAACCTATTCCCAAACTAACCTGCCAAACAGGTGCGCATGTGTGTGTGTGTGTGTGTGTATGTGTGTGTGTGTGTGTGTGTCTTTCTGGAAAACAAGGCCGGGCTTGTTTTTTTCTTTTTTTCTGCCTGAAAACACACCACATGAACATTAGAAATAGCAGCAGCTGTTGACTTCACGCTATCAGAGATAAGTACAGTCTACTGCTTAGTAGGGCTCCACAATGTTGGAGTCTAATATTGTTAATGTGAATCACCACAAATGGATTAACAATGGTGCAATGAACTGTAATCTGACATCACTCCAGAGAAAAGTTCGGGAAGTGAGCACGGGAAAATGTGTACTTTGACGAGATACTTTTAAAGACTTAGAGCGGGATCCACAAAACAGTACTTTAGTAGATTACTGTGTTAAGACAAAGGAACTGAGGACATATGATGACATTAAAAAGACATACGGTCACTGCAAAGCAACGTATCCTCAGGCGACAGGTTTTCCTACGAATGTCCAGCAACACGAGCGATCAGCCTATGAAGCCCTGCGTTGTTTAGGCAACAAAACTATTTGGTTCGGTCGGGACGTAATGCGGGACGTAATGCGGGACGTAATGCGGGACGTAGTGCCACGTCAATGGCATTACTTAATGGCAGGGTTGGTAGTCTTGAGAAACTAGCAAGAGTACTCTTGATTTTTGAACCCCAAAACCCTGCCCATTTTGCTAACTCTTTTCCAATGAAAGTAGCTCGCAGCTAGCAGCACTGACAACTCTTCATCCTTCAGGTCTTCCTCCGAAGACACTCCCCCAAATGCGCACCAAGCCCCCTGTGCCTCATTTAAAAAAAAGGGTTTTAAAAACGGCACCTTAATTATCTCCGCAACCACAATAAATAATAAGAATAATAATTCAAGTTAAACAACCAGTTTAACTTTATTTAAATTGCTACAATACCGTAAACTTGTGAGAAGATACCTATGGTTTCAAAAAAATGTAAGTAACCGTTAAGTTTAAATATTAACGTAAACGCCGTAACTTGCCCCGGCAATCGTAACGTTTCACTAAATCCTTATTAAGTATCCCTTACAAGGTCAGATTTGAATAAAACACACATCTCCGTAACCGTACGAGCTACTGGGAGTCTAACAGCAATCACAATCCTTACAAACCCCCTATTAGAACCTATAAAGTCTCAAAACGGCCGGAGTTTTATTCTTTCTTTTTCCGGCGCACATGTTTAGTCCTGGTCCGCCCACATTTGTAAAACTGCGTCATACAGAAGCTGCTGAACATTTCAATGCCCAGCATGCCTGAATCGGAAAAGTATTTTTTTCATTTTTGAACCTAACGACACAGTTTTTTGACTGAATATCCTTCCTAACAGGCCAATGCTTTGTTTTATTGTGATGTTTGCAGATTCTTTAGGTCCTAATCTTTCCAAAAAGGTGTGTTATTAGTATGTGGGCTGTTGTTAAGGCCCTGAACCATGCAGTTTGAAAAACTCTGCTCAAGGAGGCCTTTTTGGGGAATCTTGCTCATACCATGCCGGATGTTCATAGTTATGATCAAAATTTGTCATAAAAGTTTTTTTTTTTTTAATATACATTTTTTTCCCAAGAAAATTCTGAAAAAAAAATAATATAAAATAACACAAGTATCAGAACTCAATTGGGGTTCCTACGACTACTGAAACGGGGGAAAGAGGTGCAGACCCTCTGTGGAGCTGATTTGGTTAAGAAAGTAAACCAGAAACAATGCTGTTGGTAGTTTAGTGCTAATGAACGGCGGTTTGAATTCCAGCTGTCCATGTGTCCTTGGGCAAGCCTCCCGCAGGCTGTGTGCAAATGCATCAATTGATTTGTGATTAATTGAATTACAAATAGTATAATTGTCATAAGCTAAAACACGGATGCAAACCGAGGTCGTGTCTGTGGTGGCTGGAGTCCAAGTGCGTAGGTTTGCATATGGAGATGCTGTCATTTAATTTAAAGTGGCGAGTCAGACGCACTACGTGAATCGTAAATGCAGAATGAGAGCTGCAGTAGTCTGACACAGTAAGCTACTAAGACACGCCGGGAAATAATAAAGCCTCATATTAGTATTTCGTTTGGTCTCAGCATTGATATTGTTGACCCTTTTGTGCTTTGTAGATCGGAAAATGCCACCCAAGAAGAAAAAAGATATACAAAGTGTTTTCATCCAGAGGTGCTATCAAGAAGCCTAGGTCGCTGTTAGTTAGCTAGTAGTAGACTAACTATTTTTTAAATGCATTCAGGAAACTCATACATCCAGTGCAGGTTGAGGAAGCAGCAGCTGGACCATCAGGGCTTCAGGTGAGGTCTTCATGGCATGTTGTTAATAATCACCATGCATTAGCAATGACATTGAAGGACGTTTGGGGAATCTGACCTCATGTCAGTGTTGCACCCTTAAAACAAAGTGTCCACAAACACATACTTTTATTAAAACAAGTCCCAGGTTAAACACAAGCACAGGTGTTGGTCTCCAGCCTGCATACTGCACGTCTTCCTACTCCTCTCTTAAAGAGACAGCGCTCTCTTTACAGGGCCAGTACAATACTGTCTTTCCTCCACAGTCAGTATGTGTGCAGGTAATCAATGTTCTCAAACATTAGCACATCAACATATGAATTAACTTAAACACACATTTAAAGTAAATTATTAGAAATGGACCCAGTCGTATTGAATCAGTAAGACATATGAAATAACATAATTCAGGGCGCTACACCAGCACTTTTGGATTCTGAATCATGTGATGTTGAATAAAAAAACAACACTGTTCCATAAAACCTGAACCTATTACCTAAATATTCTAAATTGCTTTCAAAATGAATACATTATTCATTATGGGATTATTTTGAAATGCATTCAGGAAACTCAGAACATCAGTGCAGATGTAGTGCAGGTGTAGGAAGCTGCAGAGTATTTTTTTATTTCTGGGGTGGAAGTGTCCCCACCAATGCTGAGACCAAACTACGAGTCCCATTCAGTCCAGTTCATGTTCTCTCATGGAAAGTTTGACATGCATTGTGAAATGTCCTCGGAGGTCTTTAAACTACACTCCAGAGGACGAAGCAGAGATAAAGGCGGCCTTGTGCCAAAACCCATCGGCACATTTGACAGCCTATTGATTGCAAGTCAATTTTGCCAAAAGATCAACACATGGAGTGATGCAGTTTTTGTCCTCTGGAGTGATGCCTTCTTTCCTGACTGGAAAATAAAGACATTGCTGCTTTTATCTGAAAATCCTCCGATGCAGCCTCAGATGCTTGATGGGGTATCGGCAAGTGCACATGTTTATCATGATGCATTCTTCCTTATGCTGAGGCTGTTTCCATGTGATGATACCTTCCAGTGAATGAATAACTGTGTACGTCAGCACTGTGTGTGGCGACAGGAAGCACACAGTCAGTGCACACGCCACACATTAGTGAGTAACAGATGAAGAGTTGAGCGCTCCACATCCCACATGACAACAAGTAAAAACACAATCTTTCATCTGCCTCGTAATCACACATTTCAGACTTCTACACACCCTGAATATTCAGCGCCAGTCCCTTACCTCCCGATTGGGTTGGGAAGGGAGTGAAACAAAAGGGTAAATGATTACATTTAAAAATAATTAACAGATGGGCACAGGCTGGGAAGAGGGGGGAAATATGATTTTCTACAAATGATTGCATTCTCTCTCCCCTTTGGTGTGAAAAGTAGAATCAAGAACACTTTTAAATAATTTGTTCAATTTGTTCCACAGCCAAAGAAATGCGGCTAGCTGGAAATTCAGATTCATTAAAACTTAATTAATATGCATCATTATGTAAATGAGGTTGCAGTTAATGAGTTCTTAAAAGAAGCCTTCCTTAATTAGTTCACTTTTAATGGCATCATCATTTATCTTTTTTCTTTGAAGCAAAATGACGGCACGGAAGTAGCCGCTCCCAAAAGTACTCCAAATTTTGCATTTTTTAATTATTCTTATTTTCTTAATTTTTATATGATTAAGAATACATTTACGATACTAAGTAAATGAGGGGAAACTTTAACTCCCTTGCTTAATTTGAAGTGAAACAGTGTCTCCACCCTGCTGTACCTGGCTGGTAATGCTGGAAATAACTGTGGGATTAAATACCATTTTTGTTTATTAGTCCACAATTCCTCATTTGACATTATGCAACATCTGGGCTTGTGCAGCCTGTCTGACACCGGCATATGGAAAGGCTCCATCTCTTCCTGCGACAGAGTGAGCGTAACATCTCCCTCCCAGCAGTGAAGGTGAGGGCCACGGCGCGAGGCCTCCGCTCTGCTTCATCTTGTCAGAGCTTACCTCCACTCCTAATTGATAACCACTGGCATTTGATCTGAAGGCGTTCAAACAGCCAGTCTATCTTTGTGCCTCCAATAAGACGAACCATCTGTTGTTGCCCAGCCCGCCGTTCATTAAATCTAATTTCCTTCAGCAGAAATAAGGTTTTAATTGTACATCTCGCGCGCGGGGTTACCGTGAGCTGAGAGTAATGGGTTCCTTAGCGAGATGGGAGGGCTGCAGACTGTAAGGGGGATCTGGAGAGATGGATGGAAGGCCGATTGATTTAGATTGTGGAAATCTGTTTTCGCTCACTGAGCTACTTCTTCACCAGGGAACGTCGCAGAGGATTGCAGCGGGACAAAATGCAGTCGGCGTGATTGTTAGCAGCAGAGCGTCTTATTGGCAGGTGACAAAAGGAAAAGCACAAGTTTGATACGTGAGGGGGAGGTTTACATCAGCATTGCAATGCATTAAGTGGCTCATTCATCTGGAAGTCTTACTTTCTGCAGCATATTTGCAACATGACATCAGCCTGAAGAGTTTTTGCTAAAATTAGGCTTCCAGGGCTGAAAACACCACGTCTTTGATTTTTTTTTTTTGGGAATATTGGATTTGAAATTACACATGAAATTTGTAAAAGGTATATATAGTTTTTAGACTCGGTGTCTTTAATGTGGAAGAGATAAACACTGCTTTAAAAGGAGTACAGAATAATTAGTCAGTACAGATAAAATAAATCAGCATATATTCTGATGATCCATTCATTGTTTGAGTCATTTGTCAAGGAAAACATGCCAAGCATTCTCTGTTTCCGTCTATTTATATATGAGGATATCCTGAATATATTTTGGGTTTTCTGCCGTTGTACACTAAACATTTAGTTTGGCATTTCAGTGAAGTAGGAGATCTCGTGAGCGACACATTTTGAAAAAGGAATGAGCGGAATCAGTGCAGCAGAGGCAGAGATATGGTGTTGGTCTCTTGATGCCACAGATTACATGGCCAGTTTGTAACACAGTCTTTCTGCAACAAATGATGAAATGATCATACTGTCATCCTTATGACTCCGGCTGTGTGGTCATATTACTTTTTTATTTAATTCCTCCTTTATTCTCATGTGAAGAATCCATTACTGGTGTATTACTAATTAACAAACACTTGATACTATAAAAAATTTAAATGATATATCCTGACATGTCTTCATGAGTTTTAAAGATATGAACAGTTTTAAATCTACATGTGGGAGAGTTACATAAAAAAGTCATGTGTGTTGCCCTTTAAGGGTCTGTTTATAGCTTTATTCATACACTTACAGCAATGTCATATAAAGCATTCATTACTGCTTGGAGTTGTACTTGACACTTTAAAAATGAGCTCATATGTGTTACATTGTGCATATTGTGTTGATAACAAAGTGTTGCACTGCTTGTGAATTCTGGGGGAGTAACAGAGTTTTCATGTTTCTTCCAATTTACTAGAATATTGCAGTATTTCTGTGGTTGCTGCCCAACCAGGGTGCCCAGTGTCAAATGAAAGCATTCAAGCACCACAGGCCATGCTATTGAGCATCAAGTAATAAGAACATGACTCTGTTGAACTTATTTCATGAAAGATCCCATTGCACTGGCTCTTCAAAAAAGATATACAATTCGTAATCTCCCATTTCATGTTATTCTAATCTTACTGTTTCAACTGCCGATGAGTATGATTTTTTCATATTCCAAAAATCCAGACTACCTGTGAACTGTAAGCCCCACTCCCTCATGTTATCCTCCATATGGAGTATTTCAGAGACATGAGTAGCATGTGATGTATGGAGAGGCAGTGGGTATATGCAGATGACACTAAGGCCATTCGCTATGTGATGCTGCCGCCCACCACCCTCCTCAGTCTGCCAGCACCCTGACAGAGTTCCAACAAGGAGATATAAATAAGACCTGCTCTTGCTACTCGTTTCACTGGCCAACTCCACCATTACACTTTTTTTCCCTTCTTTTTTCGAACAAATACTTTTTTTTTCTATCCAATACCAACTTAGCTGAGGGTGTTGTCTTCCTTTGTGATAAAAGAGTTGTTTGCATGACCCTCGTCGATGGCTTTAACAAACTATTTTAATTGCCATCTGTGCAGAAAATGTACCTGGCGTGGTAACCAATGAAAGAACATTCAGTCAGCCCACAGGAAAAGGAAATAGCATTGGCTGTGCTGAGCTGGTGAAGGCGTATTGTACCAAGTCTCTAATTTCTTAGAAAGAAAAACCAAGGGAAAGGATCACATACTGCCCTGCTTCAAAATGCACATGCCCTCGTGTTACAGGGCTCACGTCTATCCTTCCAATTGGCAGAATTAGCCAAATATTGTACACTGGCAGATGATTGATTGGCTTGAGATAAAGTTCTGTTCACCATACAATCTAATTGAGATGTTATCTCAGCAGTCAGGTCATGCAACAAATCACATTCTTATTCTTTCCAGTGATGCATGGACAAAAATATGTTCTTACCCCCAAAAACACGGGCAAGATGAGGGTGATTTAGGACAATCATCAAGTTCAGAGATATCTATTTCTCCATCCCTGTCATTACCAAAGACAGTTCCTGTATTATTGTTCAAGGGCATACAATAGCAGTCCATCCGGCTGTTTCCTAGCACTTTCTCCAAGTGTACACAGAACCAGCGCTGGAGCCTTAATGCGTGAACCAGATCAGGGTTTTGTCTTCCTGAGATGACCTGATCCTCATGGCCCTGGGTCAGAATAAGGCTGAATACCATACGGTGGAAGTGACACAGCACCTGCAACACTGGGTTTCGCCATAAACCGGCAGCAGAGTATTCCGCTGCCTGGCCAGCCTGTGTGGATATTAACTCCATCACCATGAGAGCAAAGCTGTCTACAGCTGCGTGGATGTGCTAAACTCATTGTGTCACACACTGTGCCCCACAGAGTGTGACACAAGAGATGTCCGCCAGCCCTGTGGCGGTCCCTCTGCGACTACTCCACAGGAGGAAATACAGAGGTGCTTTGGCCGTGAGTCAGTTCTGCATAGAAGGCGAGCGCTGACCATCCCTCCCTCTCCGCATCAGCATTCAGGAAGAGAATCTCACGGTCATCCCTGTGGCACAAGCACAGCAGGGTTCCCGACCACAGTGCCGCTGCTGGAGGGGGTCCGCTGGCCGCTCCTCTGAGATACGCTGTCAGCTGGATGTGTGACCCACACCGTACAGGCTCGGCTTACGCATGGAGATGGTCCGTTTTCAGCGCCGGTGTGTTTTGAGACCCCATTTCATGTCCTTTGCCTTGCGCTTTTACCTAACTTCAAACATTTGTCGGTGACAATTTGGAACCATTAGCATTTAAAGCATATGCTGCTCTTAGAGGGCGAAGCCCTTACGAAAAATAGCATGAGTTCCGTATTGCATCTCATGTGAAGGCATGGCCCTCTCATCTGAGGCCCCTCTTGCTCCACCTATGACTATCTTGAGGAATGCTGGTTTAAAGTGAGAGCAGAACTACAGTCGCACAGCTGTTATATATTGCGAGTATGGCGGTAAGAGCCGGTGCAGAGCGAGGAAGAACATCTTCACGTCTGTACATTTTTATATATATCGACAGCTCTTACAGAGCTACTTATATATATAGTTATAACAAACGTATTGCCACTGACAACCACAGTGTAGACTATCTGGAGTCGACCCTGTAATACATGGTATCTGTATGTTCAGTTGACTATGTGATGGCAGTATACAAGCACATTACCTGAATCGATGAAAGTGTAATCAATAATATCAATGTGTGCTGCGTTCCCTTTGGCTCTACTACTTAGAGGGCCTTTCCCTGCTGGAACACTCTTTCTACAAAGCCACCGTTCATGCTAAAGTGACATCTGTGCTTTCCTACTATGAGAAATCCAAATGTCTGCTGGGAAAAAAGGTCCAAAAAGGCAGAAGAGTCATTAAGTCAGCCAACCAACTCAGCGATATGAGCTACCCGTCAATACCTACCCGACCTGAAGTGAACTAACATTAATACCCAGGGGCGGTTTTGGGCACCTTTTCATGACACGTGGGGGCGGCACGACCACTAAAAAAAAGATTGGCAGGTTGGCGCCCCCTGTGGCTGTGGGCGACCCTGCTTGCTGGGGGGGTGCTGTCTGCGGGTCGTGTGTGGGGGGGCGCGGGGTTCGCCTCTGGGTCTCCCGGGTGGGGCGGGCGGGAGCGGGGGGATCCACTGTGGGCTATGGAGCGATACTCTGATGCAGTGGTACCCAACCTTTTTTGAGCCACAGACCCGTTTTGCGTCAGACAATATTTTTCGCAGACCGGCCTTCACGGTGTTGGCGAGAAATATGACGTGATAAATATGATGTAATACGACCGGCATAAATACAATTATAAAATGCATAAAGATACACATCACCATGGCGCTGCATTAGTGGAGCCTGAGCTTGTTTCTCTGCTACGAGCCGGTCCGTCTCGGGTGACGGGAGAAAAAGACCGAGCCCGACGTCTGTTGTTCATGTCCAGTCTACTGACTCTACTCCGTACCTTAAACCTTTATGTCACTCTGTCACTTCATTAAAACCTGCTTCACAAAGACAGGGTGTTGGAATGGAGGCAGGGTTTAGAGCTTTTTTGGCGATCTCAGTAACTCTGCCCTGATTTCAATCCAGAACACAGAGTTGTAACGGACTTTTGGGGAAACGTATGGACCTCTTGACATGTTACGTTTGAGGCTACGCACAGACGGATGTATCCGGTCTTTTTTCAAAATAAAAAAAAATTCCGACTTTTTTTCTTCTTTACATGTAGAACCTCCACTGTTAATACCAGACCAATACGGCTGGAGCAGCACAATCTGAATGTTGTCCTGAATTAAGTGGTAAGGATGCATTTGATTACTTCTGGAGTTTGCAGTTCTCAAAGCAAGACTGTGTTGCCTCTTCGTTCAAAAGTCCCAGCCTTCCTTTAAAATCAATTAAAACACTAATGCCGACAAAAAATAAAGTAAGCAAATAAGAATGTGTGCTAAGCGTTTGTGGCAGTGGGTGACTGGATGTGTTTCTAATTGCACAGATGTAATCTAATTATGCTTGGAAACCTTGTCTTCCTGGACTAACAGCAGAAAACATCATCAAGCGACCTGTTTATGTGTTTCATGTAAATCAATGTGATGGCGATGGAAACAAGCCCTGCAGCGTGCGGCCACAATGGAGACGATCAACAAGCCGATGTGACATGTGTGCGTTACCCCGGTGCTCAGACTTACATTTGTATCCAGATTAGCATAGATGTCCGTTTAGCGTGCGACACTTGATCTCTCTCTCTCCTCTAGTGCTGGTTGGACAGACATGAGCAGAGGTGACATGCTGCCCCGGAGAGGGAGACTGAGAGAAACACAGAGCGGGGAGAGGAGGAGGAGGAGGAGGAGGAGGAGGAGGAGGAGGAAGAAGAGGTGAAGTCTGTCCCAGACCGCCGGCCCGGAGCGGAACAGACAGGCCTGGAACAAGGAGAGGCAGCAATTAGGCTGCTGAGGGGAGGGAGGTGTGTGTGTTTGTGCTGGATGTTTTTTGACAGTTTAGCAGATGTGATGTCCGATGTTGGGCCAGGCCGTTTAGCAACGCCCCTCCGCATTAGCAGCAGGACAGCCAGGATGAAATGATGGACTTTAGCACGTTGTTGTTGCCACGCTGCTCTGTCGCCTCTCGGGTGACGCGGCGGGGGGAAAACACATTTTAATGTTGGACTGGAATGTGTTGCTGCTAGAGAAGGTTGTTTGTGATGGGAGGACAAAAGGAGAAAACCCTTGATTAAAAAAAGCCTCATGCTCATTAATGTCTGTGGAAAATTAAAGCTGCAATATATAGAATAGCTACTTTCATTTAAAAGTGACAGTATCACAGTCTGTGTAGAATAACGGGTTAATACTTTAATTACTTTAACAAAAATAACATAAGAAATGCCATATGTACTGTGAGGTCATGATCACAAGTGGAAGAAGTAAACATAGCAATACAACGATGAAGTAAAGGTTCTGCATCTATAATCCTACTTATTACAGAAATAGTTTGATCTAAACCTACTTAAAGAATAAAAAGCAAAAGTTCTCATTGCACAGTAAAAACAGCCAGAGCTACGGCTCCCTCCTACAGGTCACGAGATACACCTGACGGGTCTCAGGTCCAGGTCTCCCTCGGCAAGCACTCACATGACGATATGGACATTCATTATTGGTTGCTGCAATCACTTTCTTCTTTCCATCGTTCTGATACGATGACCCAGCAGTCTGAGTCAGCCAAATCCAGTGGATTAAAGTGAGTACGATCTGCCAAGACTTTTACAGCAAATGTAGGAACATTATCAGCAGAATGTAAAGCGCTTACAGTGTTGACTTTATGTCAAAGATGCCTATGTATCGTGCTGCAGAGGTATCTACTGCAATGAGCACGCTAAGCAGCGATCTCGGCCCGTCCTGTCTTGTAGTACCACTTGAACCTTGAGAGGCGATAGTGAGTCACTGCAGCATCCCGTCTGTCCTCTGTCCAACATGAGAGGACGAAGAAGAGCTGCCCCGAGGGCTGCTGATTTAATAGTTTGTTTATTGGATCAAATCCAAAGAGGCAGAAACCAGAAAATGACTCTCGCCTCGTCCTCCGCTGCGTCTTCTGCATCTAGATTGCGTGGACCAGCAGTAGAGGTGAAATGCTGCTTGTGGTTACATATTAAATAGAGCACCAACATTTCCTTCATATTAATTATACTGTTAGTGTTGATATAACATGTCTTAAAACGTGTATATCTTCTGATATAGATTATCAATGATCGGCAAAAAAGCTTTATCTGGAAACTGTTCACGTTATATCAGTTTTAGGATCCGTTGCTCCACCAGTAAAGACAACAGAAAGGTTTGCTGAATTCAGTCCACACTGTTCGCACACTTCTGAAAGGATGTGGTCGACCAATAGAAAGCATGTTTTTCTTGTGAGACACTGTGTCCATCGCAGAGCCCTCAAAGATCAATCACAGTGGAGACACCTTTGAGTATGCATTGTGTCACTTTTTCCAGTAAATGCTCAAAATTTGCTTCAATGTGTGTATGTGAGTAAAAATATATAATCACCAATCAACCAGCGGCCAACTGCATAATTAAAAAAAAATCTTAAACTCTACATTTCTGTCTGGATTTGAACCCCCTGCTGTGTAAATGCTGTGTTCCTTTTGGATCGACCTCCTCCTCAGAAGTTTTTCTCACTGACAACATTTACTTCCAAAGCAGTCCTGTTCATTCAGTCACTCAACCATCACATGTGTATTCACTCCAAAACATGTTTTCTTTAAACAATCGGCAAAACTCAGGTTTCATCATTTTTATGACTGTCAGATTATCCCTGTTTGCTTAAACCAGATCCTGTAAGAACATTACATTAAATTCATCTCAGCGCAACTAGGAAGTCATGAGTGATTCGTCTGAGACCAACAGTCTTATATCCATATATATATACACACATATTATACATTACAATCAAGGCCACAGAGAGTAAAATGTGAGAGAAAAAACGACCCTAAACTGCTGTGTGCAAGATTCAAGATGGGGAGCATTTCGATTGACTCTCAACGGCTCTCACTGTGGGGATGCCGAGCCAGCGGCTCACAGCTACCAGCGCTAACAGCGCAAAACACTGCAAAAGTGCTGACAGACCTGAGTGGGAACCGGAGGGGGAGGAGAGGCTACACTTAAAAAACAGCGCTATCGGGCGTTATCAGCTAACCAGTGGGGCACGCTCACGTGCACTAAAAGGCAGTCTCACATGCACTAAAAGGCAGTCTCACGTGCACTAAAAGGCAGGCTCACATGCACTAAAAGGCAGTTTCACATGCACTAAAAGGCAGGCTCATATGCACTAAAAGGCACGCTCACATGCACTAAAAGGCAGTCTCACGTGCACTAAAAGGCAGGCTCACATGCACAAAAGGGCAGTCTCACGTGCACTAAAAGGCACGCTCACATGCACTAAAAGCAGGCGTGGCCGGTGTGATTGTATGTCAACAAAGCAAGCAGGAGCCTCATAACAACAGTCACTTCATTCATCACTCCACTGTGTCTCTACATGGCCAATGTGTGTTTGCTGCTATATTCATGCTCTGCATGTGCAATAGAGCTCCTTTAAGGTCTCATCAACATCTTTAAACAAGCAGGAGGCACGTCGAGGTCCAGCGTCCCGCCTCCTCCCTTCTGACTTCACGCATTCCAGCAGCTTCACTTCCAGTTGCACGTCTGCATATAGAAGCGTGTCAGCAGTTGGCTGGGCGTGTTGCAGGCTGTATTTAGAGCAGCCGAGCGGACCTGGCCCCCCTTTGTTCTGAGCTTGATGAGGAGGAAACCCTGCTAAGCTGCGAAGAGTTCTCATCATCACCCTGCATCTCCGCCAAGCTGCTCAGCCCCGCGCAGAGCTGGGTGGAGGCGTGCTGCTGATTGACAGGATAAGAAGATGCCTCCGCGGAGAGCAGAGATCTCTATCCCGCTCCACTGGGCCTCCGTCCTGCTCTGGGAGGGGAGGGGCTTCTGGGAGCTCGGAGCCCTGCGGCAGGTCACCGAGGAGAGGGTCAAAGACGGAGACGCACTAACTTCTGTGCCAACAGACATTCAGACGTGCCTTACATGTTCTGAATCTTTTACAGAGACAGATATGCATCAATCAGTAGAGGAAAAGTTCTTTACCAAAATGTCAAAAGATAAATTATGTTTTATCGACAAGATATAACCACAGCGAAGTAAAAGGCTTAATGTGTTGACATTATTTCTAATGCATTAATATTCAAATAGCATCATATTTGTGGTGTAGTACCCTGTTTTTATCTAACATATTATTTACATTTGTAAATTAGAGTCGCTACAGCTGTCAGAAGAGGTAACAGTAAAATACAAGTACGTCATTACTTTTCCCCTCACATCATCACAGTGAGTATATTAAAACCATTATATCGGTATTTCATATTCTGGGAATGTTTTTTAGCCACCGGGAGAGATTTTACATTCTAGAAGGAAATTCTTTGGTGATTCCAGTGTTTTAAAACGAGGCATATTTGACTTTGACTACAATGTTGAAGAAATGCTTTGAGATGTGACAGCATTTTTAAAAAGGGGCCAAAGCCTTTGAGGCCACTGGTAGAAAAATAAAGAACACTTTACCTCTGAGATTTGGTAACTCCTCCTATCAACCTTGTATCTCTTTATCCTCAAATACTTTGCTAATATATTTCCTTTTTTGGAATATCTCAAATTGATTTAACAAATAATCCTGATGGGTCGAGAACATTTAGTTTTTTAAGCAAAATAAACCTGTTAAAATCCAATGCAAATGCATTGTCCCTATTCTGAAAATAAACATTATTTTAATATGTTTTAGGAAAGCCGCGAAGGAAAGTTTACACTTTGGAGATGTGGCTTTAAGAGGACGTTACGCTGTTTCTCAAGCAAACGATCCGTCCTCCAAAGCCGACGTTACGGATGATTTACTGGTCACTGAAACACAGAAGTCATCCGTGAATAATTGGATCAATCCAATTATTCTACGGAGCACATTAACACAAGAAAGAGATGAACTGAGACCTCAAAGCAGGCCAGAGAGGCTTGAGCTGGATGGAGATCATGATAATTACCACTATATGTCATATGATTCATAAACACTAGTTTGTCACAACTTACTTTGTGGAACAAAGAGAAGGTGGCAGCATAAAAAACTCCCATGCTCATAAAAGGCATCAAGTTATGCATGTTACTTCACTTCGACTGAAAAAGTTGTGCAAATAAAACGTGCATCCACAACCAGTGTCAAACTGCTGTTTTTCCCTCTTTCTCTCCAACGTTCTGCATCAACAAAGCAATTTGTTTCCCCGGAGTGTGCTAATTTCTCGATTTCACAGTGCCAGGTGTTACGGCTGCCAGTCATTACATGAAAATCAGCAAAACCTTAACCACGGTGCTTATCCTCGCCACAAAACGCGCCCGGCTGAATTCTCTCTGATTTTTGGGCGAGGGTGAGGGGGGGAGGCAGGAAAGGAGGTTAAGTTCCTAAGTGCATGTTCTCTTATTTGTGTTTTACTTTGACAAGCGAACAGGCTGACTGACAGCTCTCCTGCTTCCACGCTCTCTGCTGAATTACATTTTTTTTTGTTTTGCCTCAGACAAAGATCTGTGTTGTTTGATACTATTTTTTTTTTTGCATCGACGACTAACTGTGCAAGCCTATGAAATCTGCTGGTAATTTGGGGAGAATCCATCAATTAGGGAGATGCAGTGCAACATAGAATACGGAGTGAAGGGGAGGAAGGGTGAGAGCGGGGGAGAGAGTGGCCGATCAGACTTCACAGGTATGTTTGGTTGACCTGCAGTCTGCAGCCGCGTGAAGGAACACACGGCACGTTGCAACCAACACTCCACTAACAGCCGCTGCACACCAGGTTAAATGATACAGATCCCACTACTGTTACAGAAAGAGAGGGCAGAAAGGTAACCTGTGCATTTTATAAATAACATGTAAGTGAATTAAATTATATTTATGTATTTGATCTTATAAACCATACTGCTGTGAATGTTGATGTGTATCTTATAATATATTCTATTTTATATATCCTCATCCTCAAAACAGCCCCTATCACATGCAATGTAAATATTGTATTTTCCTCAGAAGTGCTGCTGTAAATTATTAATAATTAATGGAGCTTTTTTTCAAGTATTGGAGGGAATACTGTGCTTTTTTTTTCTTTTTCTTTTTTTACACGCTGATATTATGTGATTTATTTCAGGGCGCCTGGAAATAATTGTGCGCTCAAGATGTGTTGAGATATATTTAGAGCTGGTAATATTTGGCATTAATTATGCACATGTATGTTAAACTAATTAAATCAATCAGCTACAGACATAACCGAAGAAGAGAGCCATAAACTGTGTGTGTGTGTGTGTGTGTGTGTGAGAGAGACAGTGTGTGTCGTGATGAAATGATCAACCTTACTGACACTCTAAAGGTTGTATTTTCTCTCGTTGAATCGTGTATTTATTTCATACACAGAAAACCATAAAACAAGTGTTGTTTTTGCAGATTATGAAAAATATTCTATTGTTTTTCCTTCTTTCTGTTTCTTTGTTTTCAAAGTTTTTTTCTGCTTTATTTATTCCTCTCATTATTCACGTATGATAAGTGAACGCATCATTTGAAAACAAAGTCATTTATTTTAAGGAAAATCCACACTTGATAAATTATTTAAGGCTGCAGGGATTATCAGTGTGATGTGTCTGTACGTATATGTGTGTGTGTGTGTGTGTGTGATGGGTGGTGTGTGTGTGTGTGTGTGTGTGTGTGGAGGGCTGCAGGCAGGAGTTGCATTCAACTCTTCTGATGTTAAATAAGGAGACGCTCGCTGCGAACGCTCCAGCCCGAATAATTGGTGACTTCCTCCACTCAGACGCACTGTTATTCAAATCTGGCCTTTGTTGGCCTTGTTTACAGCGCTGTTAATTGGGGGGAGCGACCCCCCCAACCCACACACACACACACACCAGTCGAGTGGACGCTTCCGTGTGTTTCCGCGTGTCTGTTTGTGACTTTACCCGCCTTCGCTCCCTCACTCTTCCCTCTGGAGTCCCGCGCCTCACAGCTGCAGCGCGTTGCCGCCTGACGAGGAAGCTTTTCTTTTAAGTGATTCAGATCAATTGAGGATTCAGATGTATGATGATAATTACATTGTGGAGAAAAAGCATTCTTCCATAGGTAGCTACAGTATGATGAATGTACAGCCAAACAGCCAACATCTGCTGCTACCTTTTTTATTGTGCATATTTAATGCCCTTGTAAAAGCATAATTCATTCATTCTAATGAAAATCAATACTTATCTTTAACAGCAATTTAAGCAATTACATTTAAAGCAAAGTTCTCTTTGATTGTAGTCTGAACCTTTTTTTTATTCAGTTATTAATGGAGTTAAAGTTAAAAAGAAAACTTTTTGTCGTTTTTCATTCAGCAGTAAAGTTGCAGCGGGATAGAAACACACTCAAAGAAAGTGAGGGTGAAAGACAGGAAACGTGTGCTACTTTCTCTTTCCACTGTCTGTGCAGCTGAGGTGAGGAAGAAGAGCGGGATGAAGGTGGAGGACAGGGGGAGGGCAGCCTGCCATCCTTCCTGTCAGCATCTTCCTGCTCGCTTCAACCGTCTCCCCTCTGGTAGCCACGCCTCCGACGTTGCCAGGCCACAGGCGCCGGTGGGTGGGCGAGGCGGGGAGCCGCGCAGGAAACAGGAAATCGCGAGAGAGAGAGAGGAAGCCATGGGGGTGAGAGGCGGCGGCGGCGGCGGCGGCCATGACGTGTCACAGCTGCCACAGTCGCTCTGAGAGAATGACAGAGAGAGAATGGGAAGCTTGGGTGGCTTCGCCTGGCAGGCTTAGTGTCCCAATTACCTCCCCGTAAACAAAGGAGGAAGTTTTGCCGCATCGCTCAAGCTCTCCTTCCTCACCTCCCCAACACGCTCACATCCTCACCGCCACCTCCGCCGCTGCAGCCCAGCGAGAGCTTCCTCTCTCCCTCTTTTGCCATCAGATAAGAGGTGTTCAAACGTGCCGCAGCCCCCGCTATGATAGCACAAGGTGTCACCTATGAGAGGCGCCGTCCCCGCTGAATACGCTCGCGTCGATGAAAGGTCGGCAGAAACTCGGGTTCACACGCGCCGCCCTGTTTCTTGTCTCGCTGCCTCCTCTTGTCTTCTTGTTTGTTTGAAGCTGACGACTGCCTGCTGCACCGAGGTCTGCGCCGAGCCTTCTGAGCGCACGGCTTCACACGGGTTCCTGAAAGGTGGAAGGAGGATGTGGCGTGTGCTACAGTACGTCAACCGTCGCCTCATTCTGTCTGTACGCACAGGTCAGGGGTCAATCTGGCTTTTGTTTTACACGAGGTCCATCTGAAAACACGGAACTCGTCCTCTTCCACAGTCAAACTATTTAAATGATGGGCCCACACACACACACACACACACACACACACACACACACACACCCCATCGTATTGTTTTGTCACATGATTAAATAGATAGCTGACATTGGACACTATCAACATACATGTGACCCAGCAATTATCATTGCCCATCTGTATAGGTATTCATATAAGTATAGGTCATGTTGAATAAGTATTTAGTTTCGTATAAAATTGCTACTACAGAAAAAATGCCGCCAAACTTATCAACGAGTTCCTCATCATATATCCGACGTGGCCCTCTGTGCTACTTGCAGGAGCCCATCCACTCAACACAAAGGGCCTCTTCTCTCTGCTTAACTTAGGCTCTTAACCCCCTAAAAACTCGAATGATTTAAAACATAAAAATCAAAAAGGATCAAGTATTTCTTCATAATATTAATAGTCACAATAAAGTTATAAAAAATGGAGGTGAAGTTGAATTAAAAGCAAGTGAAGTGCTATTGAACAACACTGAGACGCTGCTCACCTTGTCATCAGGACTGAGGCTGGGCTTTCTTCACATTTCATTGACAGTGACAGTCAAAATAAGCAAGCTAAGTCCTGATTGGTGCACAGAGGAACTTGACATCACCTTTTTTCAATTAAGCCCCGCCCACACCAAACTAGTGTACATAGAGAATTGTGGTCAAAGCAGCATCTGGTTGACCTCTGCAGTCATCTGTCTGAAAGACATGAGGGGAGTTTGACATCATTTCCATCTCACGACGGAAAGGCAAGATTCACAACTGGGTTTGTTTCCATGCGGTTCAGGAGTGATGCGCACGAACGTGTCAAAGCGCAGAGGGCGCGCTCATGTTTTAGGGGAATGCCAAACTAGACGTAGCCTTTTTGCAACTAATGAACGGCGCATGAGTTGTTGAAGCTCACGCACTGGCACTGTGTTGAGCTCAAGGATGTAGGGCTAGTGCAATGAAAGGAGAGACATCAGCCACCGTTACTCCAAAGTCTCAATTCATCTAATTCATCGCCATAGCATCGGACCGGTTTAATAAAAACAGGAAGAAATTAAACTCAACGAGGCCAGTTTTTTTGCAACTGGAACTATGAACGTGAACTATTCCCTTTGAAGAACTTGCACAAAACTGCTGTTCAGTGCGCCACAGCTGACAAGCTCATTAGCTTGTTAGCCTGCAAAATAACATAAATGATTGGTTTTCCCAGGCTGAACAAAAGAAAGAGAGCAAACAAAGGGGAAAGGACGTGCTTTCACACGAGCCTCCTCAGCTCAGGAGGCTCATGTCGGGTCTGTGGCTCTTTTGGGGTTGCTGTCTTCATGTTAGCAGTGTCACCGTTAGCCAGTGATAGCATGGAGACAGTTACTGTTCTGGGCAAACACATACAGTGGCAATCAGAATGAATGCTCTTTTGTGAAACCAAAAAACACAGTACGAGAACGCAGTCCGAGAGACATACAGATGCACATGTATGCTGCAGCAGAACAACATGCCGTTTAATTCCAGTGGGACTTTAAATATTAGTTTTATTCTGAGTTTCTGTTGTTCGTTCGCACCTTCCCAGCAGTCAAAATGGAGGTGCAGCCGCTCCTCTTCGGCTCTAGTGTCATATGAATGTTTCTCTTCATGTCTGCTTGTCTGAGCAGCTCAGATAAATTAACAAACCAACTTGAAGTGTCAGTCTGAAGAATCATTTCTCTGTTCTCCATTAAAATAGCCGGACTACAGATCCTCCCTTTCCATTTTGCTGCCTGTCTCCTTCCATCCACATTCCACAACTCATCTGTCACTCCTGCTATTTTTCACGTGCCTTGGAGCAACAACACAACCTCCTCCCCCTGCCTTTGAAGGAGTAAACCCAACCGGTGAGCTTAACGCATTTCTAATGAGCCGACGCCGGATGGAGTCTGGAGATTAGTCATCATACGTCCCCGACGAGGATCACGTTCGCCGAGATGCGCCATGTATCATCTCGTCGGCGCCATCAATGTCTCGGCAGAAGCACCAAAAATGAAAAAGCTCCTCTATTCCGAATAATTAACTTCGTTTTGCTGATGTCATACAAATCTAAAAATCTGTGTTTGTTTGGCTGCTGGGTTCATAAAGAAGCTGTTCAAAGGATTTAGGAGGGAATCTCTTCTTGTTTGTGGAGGCAGTTCTTCAATTACTGTTTGACAGATGGCATTGTCTTTAGATATGCTGTCATATTCATATAAATAAGCCTCGGTGGCGTCATCCATTCACCAGTGACAGATAAGGAAGAACACAACGTGCCTGGAAGGTGCAAAGAAGGCCTTTCGAAGCCACCGCTGGATCCAGAGGAGAGCTTCTCTGCTCTCCGTCTCATTAACCGTTAGCTGTTGATCTGCGAAGCTGCCATGTCCGAGGAAGGGTCGCCCTGTTCCCAGTTAACGCACAAACTCCTCTGTCTGTGTCGACTGATTACATTATCGGATCGCCGCAGACATGAAAGTGGCTGAGTGAGAAAGTACAGTATGTCTTTATTGCTGCTAATTTCCAACCCTGCGGCAAAACTCTCAAACTGCACTTCTCCAACACCTCATCCCTCGCTCAAAGCTGTTAGCCAGGGTTCCTTTCTCCACACAACAATCCAACTGATAGCACTTGTCTTTTTCCATCATTAAAGGCAAAAACAGTGTTTTTTCAAGGGCTGCAACATTTTTGAGATTTTGGTATATTTAGTCTTTTTGTGTATTTTGAATGAAACATTCCAAATACACAATTAGGTGTTTAATTTACTGATTTGTCTATTTGTTTCTGTTGATTTCTCTTGTCAAAAGTTACTATTAAATAATGCATATCTAAACGTACACTTTGAGAAAACTAATTCAAAATAATTGTCTTTATGTAATGTATAGAGAGCATTAGTAATACACTAATACGTCACAGACAGGTAACAGAAGCTGGAGTGGAAAAGACTATCAAGTAATAAACATAACTCACATATCAAGCTTTTTTTCTGCTTTAACATTTGTATCTGAACAGAAAATGTATTTAAAAGAATGATATATGTATATCCCTAAACACCAGAGAGCAGTTGCACTGTAAAAAATAAATAAAAAAACACTGGCAGCGAAGTTGGCAGACAGATACTATCAAGTCACAGCAAAAAAAAATGTGACAGAAAAATACATCTAATAAACTACATAGCAGGTTTTACAGTCAAAGTAAATTAATTATTATTGTTAATACATATTTAACCATTTAACCATGGGAAAAACAAAATACATTAAATACAAGTCCAACATACTGTCAAAAATACATTTAATACAAATCAGCTTAATCTCTGTATATTTAGGACATGTATTTGTTACTTTCTGAAACAACACAGTCTTTCCACTATAATTTACCATTAATATATATTATTTTTAATGTAAAATTATTTAATAATAATATATAAAAATGCAATAAGTACAAAAAAACTGAGACAAAGGTCTGCACATTTGTAGTAGTATTTCCATGTACAATTACTAGATTAAAACATGTTCATCAGACCAGTATGATACATCCATCATAGCTACAGTGAAGGCCATTCATTGCAAATCTGATACATCATAAAAGTGCCCTGTCTACATACAGTGATTTCCTGTAAGTGTGTGAAAACAACTATGACACTTGACACAATGTATGAACACAGAATATTAATATATTGATCAAAAAGGAGTTGTTGCACATAAACGGTATTAGTTAGTCTTTTCAGAGAATAAAAGGAACAATTATATTAGTTAAATGCATACATTTTAATTGGTAATGATATACAAAATATTGCTACAAATAATGTACCACCCAGCAAAATACATGCTTTCATTTGTGGTTGCAGCCATTTCCTTCCACAGGCATCTCAACCTGCCTCCAAATGACCTGTGAGATGAGGTCTGTCCAGCCTGCCCTCCACCTCTGGGGATCACTTCCCTCACTGTCCAAACTGATGTCGGCACTCGTAATTTGATTGGCATATTCTATTTATTACCACGCAACCGGGTGTTTCTCCTCTATTTGCTTCCAGATTAGCCAATACGAAGAAAGAGGAGAGGCTCCCCTGCGGTAGTGGTGATGTCACCAATGCAGAGTGAATACCCAAAGTGTTTCATGTTAAAGTGGAAGAGACTGAGAGGATGTGGGGAAAGAGACAATTTAAGGGCTGGAATTTAAATTATTTTTTTGTGCCTCTCTGTTTACCTTGATAGTTGGTTTGGTGCGAAGAGGAGCGATGGCCAAAGCGGCCTCTCATCGGGAGAATCTAGAATTTAAAACGGAAATCTGGTAACAGGAAAGCGCTAAAAGCCAATGTGGGTTTTGAAGGCCAGATAGGTGTACTTTTTATGGCGTTAATTATTTTTAACGACACAAATCATAGGGTGACATTTTCAGATATGTCATTTTTCCAAATTCGAATCACAACCTCTCCTTGTGATTGACTGATGAATCACAGCAACCTTTTCTCCCTCCGAATCCATCTGTATCTCTTCGGAGTGAGTGCCTTCCCTCCCTGCAGCTGTGTGCCGTGTGGGGGACAGGAGCCGGTGAGCCGCTCTGACACGGCTTCTCTCGGCGCGCCGTATCTCCATCTGAATCTTTGCTTCTACATCGGGGGAGCAGAGCTGTGACTACAGGGATTAGGCTAATCACACATTCACCCAGGAGGCTGCACACACAGGAGATCCTGCATGAGGCATGACCTTATTTCTGATGTATTTCCATAGGCGCTCATTTACCAGCACCGCAGGCTAATGCTAACGCACGGATCTCTCCATGCTCAGCTTTACTTATTGAGGCTGTATATTATTCAAGTTTGTCCCCGCACGCTGCAATTTACACGCAGATGAAGAAAACATGCTTTTAGGAGCATCAGTGAGGTTATTGTTCCTCATTGATTTCCTCACTACACAAATCACAAAGGGGAATACGTAAAGAATAGCTGCTGACACAGAACTCAATATGTTTTTAATGTTTTAATGTCAATATCATTTTGATTGTAATTGTTTTTTTCTACATGAATTCAAGGTCAATTAAACAGTTTAGATGTGATTATTAAACATATTAAACATTAAAAAAACGTTTTTCACAGACTTTAGTTTTTTTGACGACGTCTGTGAGGGGTCCTGGCTACGGCACTGTTTCAGACAAATTATTGGCAAAGGGAGCATACACACAATATTAAAGTTGCGAAATCATCAACATGTATATTTTCATGTATGTATTTTAACAACAATTTAATTCTACACACGGTGGCATTTCCTTCCATTATTTTCTGATTTAATATATTAAAAAAATAATACATTTCACATACATTTTGATCCAGCAATATTTAGTTTTTAGTGCTGTTAGTCCAGTAAATGTGTATTGAAGGGATCGGCTATTTCTTCACCAGTGTCAGCCGTATCCATTTATCAAAGAATGGTTCAAGGCAAACTATTTACAAGCACATGTTTTTGGTTCTATTTATTTTTTGCCCAAAAGATGTAAAAAAAAAATGTTTTTTTAAATGATTTGCTCAAAAACCCAAGTTTTAAATTACCCACAATTTATGATTTTAAAAACTACCTCGTGGTTGGTGCCTTGAAGCAAGTTTCTAGCATTTCCTAACCCCCCATATTCACGTTTCACTACTTTTGGGCCAATAAATATTGTAAAAAATCTTTACCACAATTTAAGTGTTTTTGCAAATTAATTTGGATTTAAGGAAATAAAATAGACTTTGTATTTAACTGAAAAAGATCCAAGTAATGAAAACATTGAAGAGACCTTTTCAGTGCGACCGGGCTGGAGGACACGTCGTACCTCAGTGTGTATAAAACATACCACTCTGTTCTCGGCAAAATCTTAACAAAGGGAAGTTGCACTTTTCTGTCAGATTGAGATGAAAACCATTTACCCTCCTCCCCTTCCCGCTCCTGTTTTCTTCACCTCCTTCCTCCTCCCTTCCTCGTGCATTATAATCAACACTTGGTGCTTCTAATTTATGAAATGTAATTCTGCCCTCCACTGGTATGAAGAAGGTGTACACACTCTCTCTCACTCAGGGGCGCATATTTCTTTCTCTACTAGACAAAACCATTTAGAAAAATAAAGTGTGTGTGATTGGAGTGTGTGTGAGACAAAGTGAGTGTTTAGGGGAAAACAAGTTAGAGAAGCAGGTGATTTGTAATATGGGTCTACCTAAAATTGTAATTATACAGCTGACTTTTTTCCCTGTTAAGCATAATTAGTTTAATTTAGTTGTGATTCAACGGCATAATAAGCATTTATGTTGCACTCAAATTAAATGGAGTCAATGAATATTTTGCATGTTGAGGAATTAAAGCTAATACTGCACTTTTCTGTTAGAGACTGAAGGTAATTCTGGAGGCTGTAGATCGAGGATACAAAATCATGCCGATCTGAAAAATTAAATATTGCTGTAATAAAGCATCACTCATTTTTTGCCTATACTGTATGTTTTTAAGCATGTAAAAATATTGCCATGATTGAAATGTATATTACATGATTGAAATGTATATTATTTGTCACTATATTGTACGTGTGTGTGTGTGTGTGTGTGTGTGTGTGTGTGTGTGTGTGTGTGTGTGTGTGTGTGTGTGTGTGTGTGTGAGAGAGAGAGAGAGAGAGAGAGACGATGACAGAGTCTTGGTCTCCAGGGTCTAAACCTCATACATCCAACTATTTCTTTCAGAGTGTTTGTCTGCCCACACACACACACACACACACACACACACACACACACACACACACACACTCTCTCTCTCTCTCTCCACCCTCAGCCCAACCACCCACCATCACCCTAGGGTGCCAATAGAGCCTTTGTCACCCCGGGTGATGCCAGCAGCGACAGGGGGTGCAGGGATGGGTGGGGCGGGGGGAGTAGTTAACGTTCCTCTGAGAGTTGGAGCAGAGCAAAACAGCATCTCCCGCACACACACACACACACACACACACTCACACACACACACACACACACACACACACACACACACTTGAGACTGGAATACAACCCCCCTTCCCTCCAGTTGAACTGGAGGAGCCGTGAAGTTCGGAGTCTGTTGCTGGGTGAAGGGATGTGGTTGATGCTGCATGTACATCTGTCTGGTGTTGATCTGGGACAGTAAAGCCTTCTTCAGTGGTGCACACGGTACACTTCATTTTCACAGTGGGCCCTAACTTGGGCATAAGTTATTTATAATTTTGGAGTTTAAGAATAAAAAACACTTGTGTTCCACGTGTAACACATAGTCGTCCGCCTCCCTTCCCTCCATGGGTCCATCAACACTGCCGGGGTCTCCAGTAATAAGGTGTCATCCTCATGGTAACTTAAATAGAGAGGTAGTTTTAAAGTCTGTCTTAAAACAATAGACAGGTGCCCAAATTAACTTTGAAACATCATTCCCTCTGTTCATACTGAGCAATACAATATCCCTTCCTAATGGATTGACGGGTGACAATTCACAGTCCTCGTTTCGTTCTCATTCATGATTTGTTCTTGTTTTGTTAGTACCCACTGATCTCACTTTCTGGTGACGAACGGAGGACATGAAAATGTGAAATCCTCACCTGAGAAGGGGGGAGTGAATTTGGTTTGTGCTGGCTTTCTTGTGGTTGAAAAGAGAAACAAAGTGTGTTGTCTTGGTTGGAAATATGAATCTTCCAAGTTGACACGTAAGTTAATAAGTATAGTCAGTCCGTTCTGCACAATGTGGAATACTTTATTTATGATTTATTCGTGATGTAAAAGTTCAGACAAATCGACCCCAAAAGACGAATGACGCATTTTCACACATTCCTTGTAACCCTTGGAGGATAGTGCATTTAGCTTCTGAGTAGCTTAAATACTGCTATTCGCTGCTTTTTGATTTCCCTGTAACACCAGTACTGACACTCTGGAAAACACATGTTCCCTGTGTATTTAACAGTTTGCCTCCATGTCACTACTGCAGAAGTTCTTCTTCTTCTAACGGCCTTTTTGTGGTGCCATCTCTCCAACTCTTGGCCATGTGTCTACGCCTATCCTTATATACTGTAAAGAGGGTTTTACCTATGCTAATGGAGCCACACTTTTTTTCACCCACTCACTAAAAAATGAAGAGAAAGTCTTAATATTGTATGAGGCCCAATATCTCATGCAGGCCTGTGGACTTTGTTCCCCATCACTTCCATTGGAAGCACATTGGAAAGGGAACTCTACACAGCCAGTATGAACATAAGGAGTGATCACAGCAAGCAAAACCTGTTTCGATATTCATGTGGACACCAGAAATTATCCTTTAAATCAGACTTGAAAAATTGTAAACATACCCTTTAACCTTTCCAGGCCTTTCAGAATCTATTCAAATGACAATCAAGAGAAGGTTCTGTTAATGAGGTCCTCGGGGCAGAGTTTAGCTGTGGACACTTTTTCAGTCGCCAGCAAACATGTTGGCACTGTACGTTTCTGCAAACCATGCACAACAGCACTGTGTCTGCGGTGGAGACCTCCAGGTTTCTGGGATCCACAATCTCCCGGGACCTGAAGAGGGTCTCCAACATCAACACTATCCGCAAAAAGGCCCAGCAGAGGCTGAACTTCCTGCGCCAGCTCAGGAAGTTCCACCTGCCTCAGGAGCTGCTGATCCTGTTTTACTCCGCCATCATCCAGCCTGTCCTCTGCTCTTCCATCACTGTGTGGTTTGGATCGGCCACCAAACAGGACAGTCAGACTCCAACGGACCAGCAGGTCTGCAGAGAGAACCATTGGTTCCAGCCTCCCCTCCATCCTGGACTTGCACACCTCCAGAGTCAGGAAGCGGGCTGGAAAGATCACTGGCATCACTCTGATGAACAGTTAACCAGACTTCCATCTGCACTATCTGCACTTTTTTAACACTGTCTTTAATGTCTTTTTTTTGAATATTTTTTTAAATGTATCTTGTTTACTGTATATTGTGTGTATAAGTGTGGAGAGGAAAGTGAAACCGGAGACAAATTCCATGTATGTGCAAACTTACATGGCCATTAAAGCTGATTCTGATTCTGACGCAAGAATATGTTGAATAGTTTCCATATCTGCCTCGTATCCCACATGTGGTTAACGCTGGTTAGGTTTAGGCAATATAACTACTTGGTTCAGGTTGGAATCAGGGTAGAAAACATTGTGGTTTGTGTTAAATTCACACAGGACACCAACATCCATCCTGGGGAAGGTCATATGTTTGTTAGTGTCACAAAAAGTAGATTTGAGCTCCGTTGTGGTGAAACTGCATGTGTTTGAAACATACTGAACACACAGAACAAAAACATATCCATATCCTCTTTTCACAAAGACATTAGATTGATATTGATCTAGCCATCCTGTTCGCGGAAAGAAGGAATATAAGCATATTTCCTAAAATGCTCAACTATTCCTTTCATATTCCCAGGCAGCAGTACACTCAAAGACACAACATCCACAGTTCTCTACAGTCTACAGCTCAGTGATGAGAAGGAAGGAACCAATAATGAGTCCCACTACACACCGTACTTGTAAAGCTGGAGTTCTCCTCAGCAAAGCCTTTACCCACAGCGCCACCGACATCATCCATCGTATGGGACTACCTGCCGAAAAAGTCGTTCAGTCTGGGCGCCAGGACGCATTGACTAACCCCGGTGCATCGGAAACAAAGACACCTGCCTCTCCTGCCGGAAAAAGTACAGCTCAAAGCGTTTGTCATTTTGAATGGAACGCTCCCGCTGGGAGAGACGGGCATCTGCAGAACACATCGGAGATGTCTGGTGGGAAACAGCTGGTCAGCCCACTCAGTCTGCTCATCTCTGTTTCAGCTGTCGACTGGCTGACGGTTGCCTCTGTGGGTATTGACGCTTAAAGTCAAACAATCAGAAAAAAGTATAAAATGTTTGAAATAAATACATTAAACATTGTCTCTGTGTGTTAGAAAGGTCTCGTGTTTTTATAAAAGTGTACCAGAGGAATGTAATTGTTTTAGCTTACATAATGTGTGTCAGTGCAAAGCTGGAAGGTGGGTTAATCAGACAATTATATCACAAATGACACTTTACAATATAGTGGCAAGGAGACCAGCGGTAATATTTCTACCATGAAAAGTTGGCCTCATATCCCAAAAATCTTCTTCAGACATGTTTTAAAACATAAAAATACTCTGTACTCTTCATCAAAACAACTTTAATTAGCTTGTTAAATCTAATGTCCTTCAAAGGTTTAAGTCCTTCCTCACACATTCAGATTCAAAAGTTTAGAAAGTGAAGGCAGCGTTGCTGTAAGTGTAATGGAGACTAAACATATTAAATCACACTTCATACTGGACCACAGTTAACTAGTTGTTTTTCATTTGCTATACCTTACTTCAATGCTTCTTTCATCATCTTCTAGTAAATTGTTTACTTTAGTGTTTGTTTCACATTTTTCTACTTTTTTATTCAAACATCACAGCAAAGATCTGCAAAACAACGAACAGGAAATATTTGTGACTAAAAAGCAATGACCAAAGTAAAACAAACAAACGTTATTAATGTGTTTTAAATCAAGAATTCAGATAATCTGCTTCATCTGGATTATGTGGATTTGATTGATCAGATGTGATGAAGAGTGAGCAAGCAACACACTAACATTACATTCTGGTTTAAATGTTGCTGAATCCAAACATTCACGAGAAACGACAAAAGCACCGTTTAGCAGAACATCTTGTGCTCATGTGTAGACCCCATCACTTGTTAACCCTTATGAAGAAGTCCTGGCCTTCATATAGTTTCTGGGGAAAGTTCTATAAGACCTGTATAGCCATGGCCCTGACTTTTAAAAAAAACGAAGGAAAAGAACAAATGAGTATCAGTGCTACCTTGGAAAACTCCCAGAGTGTCAGAATTGCATCAGCCAACTCTTATTTTCCACTACATCTACATCACGTTTCAAATCCCCAAGCCTCTTCACTTTCTCTGTCAGCTGAAAAGTTGAGAAGCTTTCTAATGTGGCGTCTTGAAAGGGGAGGTGAGGACAGGGTCAAAACAGGCAAATACCTGCCACGGCGGCAGGAAAAGTGGAACCACATGGCACATTTGACATCCACGCAAATCCACGGTTGACTTTCTGCACAGGCAAGCGTTCCTCCACTCGACACCCTCACTCGCTCTCCCCCTCTGTTCGCCTCTTATCTTTTGTTTGCTCTGAAGTTCGACATATAGACCGAGGCCCTATCAAAATCACAACCAGATGAGAACTAGGGGGTGGTGGGGGGGGGCGGGCAGGTAGAGGGAGAAGAAAAGCTAAAAGCGTTTCAAGCTATTGCTGAAACAATCCAATTACAATGCCTATCAAACTTTGCTTCACAGTTTATGGCTTCTAATTGCCTGACAAAAATTGACACTTCAGTCGCAACAGTGTAATATAATAGGGGGCCAAATTAAATTTGATCGAGGGGCAGAAAACGATGCTATCACTCAGCGGCGCGGAAAAGAGGAGATCAACTAGCATGATATAATGGATCAAAAATGAAAATTATTCATTAATCGCGTTGGGTTTTCCAATAATGGAAATGACACAGTTCAGACGTCTTCCTAAAAACACTATTAATTAAAGGGATGATAGATCTAACAAGGCATGGAACCCAGAGAAATCACTCCACCTCTTTCCCCCTTCCTCCTTAAGCCCTGTCTACTTCTTTCTTCCTTTCTCTACTGCTCTCTATTCTTTATTTCCCCTTCCTTTGATTCCCGTTTTCCCTTTTTTGCATTCTCTGTGTTTCCCTTTCTCCCTCCCTTTGTCAGTCTCTCTCTCTGTCTCACTCCATTTGAGTTCTGCCACCCAACCTGACAGGTCCCAAAAAACCTGCGTTTAAGGTGCAGGCTGTTTTGTCAAGTCATATGGTGTCTGACTTGGCTCAGGTTCATGTTTGATTATTTTCAAATGTTCATTCCTCAAGAAATGTCAATTCTTCTCACTTTGTTTATAGTCTGAGTCCACGCGGGTCATATTTGAAGAAGATACACAATGCCTTGTAGGAGATGAGACAACATGGCCATTCTCACTCCCAACTCATCAAATACCGACGCATTGGTCAGTGGCTCCTCGCCTAAACCTATGAACCATGTTCCTCTCTAATGCTTGTCACTTTCTGCTTCTTGGACTCAAACTATGGTCTCCTAGAGGAAAGTTTTGGAAAGTCCGAAGCAGACTTTCTCATTTGGTAGAAGTTTAGTTTTCCATATCCTTGTTGGCTCCGATGAAGATCACATGGAATGAGTGAAAGCTCCAGAACAGACCTTGAGTATTTCGTTTCCACAATTTATATCAACTTTGAAGCTCAAAAAATAAAACTCTGTGATTCTAAGATTGGGTTTTGGTCTAAACTGTTTAACTAAAAGTAAGGTTCAGTTGGCTCTTCAATGAAACGATACAGGAAGCTTTCAGGTGTCCATTTTAGGCCCATGTAGGTTCCTACCGTCCTTCTCTGAGACAATCAGCTCCGTTGAAGGTGACTGACCGCACCTGTGTGAATGGTGTGCTTGAACCTGTGAGTCTGTTTAGTCTGTTTTCCTTCCAGGTCTTCATGGTGGAGAGGAGATCTTGTGCCTCAGATCTGTTTAGCGGCACTTGTCCAACCAGATCGATCTCTCATATATGTTTATAATCTATTCATATTGTTGTCATCCAGAATGCTCATACTGTAATTTTACCACGTTGGTTATTCTGTAAACACAACATCTATTGCACGTCTTTCCGTCCCTGGAGAGGGATACCTCCTCTGCTTTTCTTCTTCAGGTTCCTTCCATTATGTCCTTGTTAAAAGGGTTTTGGGGGGAGGTCTTCCAGATATGGATAGAGGGTCTTAGGACAGAGAGTGTTTTATGCTAAAGCCCTTGGGCCAATGTCTGATATTGGGCTATACAGGCTAAAGGCTATAGGGACTTGACTTGCGTCAACTGGCGACAGCACCTCTGAGCCCGACAGCTCCATTTGCGTTCCACGCCCTCTGAGATTGGCTGGAGAGATGCGTTGCTTTCATCCGGTGGCCTTCGGACGACCTCATCATCCATCGACACACTCACTCAAACATGCACACAGTTGCACGGAATGTCCAGGAGTAAGGAGCAGGCTTTATTTAATCTGTTTTCCTCAGCGTTAATTGGGTCAAAGCTTCCTTCTCTGCCTTCTTGATGTGCAAATGAATGTGGCATCGAGGGACACCCGCCCATCCCTCCACAGGCACATTTACAGGACACCTCAGGGTGCCGGCCCGCCGTCTGTGACCTGTATATGGCAGACGAAGGAGGGGCCGGGGGGGGTAGCAAGGTTGTCAGTACCGACCTGGATCAGAGAGACTGGAGCTGAGGAAAAAGATCCCAGAGTTAATTATTGCGCTGGAAGCCCGTAGGCTGTACATGTCACCCCCACTCCTAATGAAGTTTACCTTCACCATCCTGCGATACTGGAGTCTATGTGATACTCAATAATGAATGTGGCAGAGCAGAGATGTGTACAAGCAAAGGTCACATGAATAACCACATGTACGCACTGCGAGCAACCTGGTTGATGCATCGTTCACGTGTGACTGATGCAGCTCCGTAGTTATCTGCTCCTACTATAGATACATTGTCTTCTTCACTTTTGTAAAATGGTAATACTCTTCATAATGCTACAAAATAGCAGCTTCATGAACCAAGATGCATACCAAGTGATTACAAGGTATTTAGTCTCTTATGTGGTTTTATGTGTCTTTCTCAAAGCTGTCCAAAAACTTCATGAAAATATATCAATTGATCTCAGAGTTTCACTCCAGCTCAAAGAATAATACAACCGTACTGTACACTTCATTCTGAGACTTAACTTTCAGCCACCTCTCAAATTAAAGTCCCCAATGTGCTTTGATTGGCTGTTACTACAGCAGACATTGTATCACCTTAAAATGTTGATATGGAAGCAAATAATTGACTTTTTACACATCAGTCACAAAGCAACATTGTCATTCATTTGATCAGGCTTTCTTTACAGTTATTCTTAATGCCTGTCATTGTCGCCTATGGGTCAAATTCCTCACATCATGCAGGTTCACCAGAAACTCCCTCAGCTGCAGTGGGTCCTCTGGCAGCGACTAGCCTGCCGTGGACAGACCCAGATCCTTTTAGCTATGACTTATTCAATCAGTCAAAGGTTGTTGACTCAGTAAAGTAGTAAAGGTAACTCAAAATGTACTCTGTGCAGCAAAACTGTGAGTTATCATATACTGAATGCAAGAAAAACTACAGAGCAAAATCACACTCTTTCTGAATGAACCAATCTTTGAACTGTCCAAGTGGGCCCCAAAAAAAAATTTGTGCGCAATCATGCTTCTGGCCTTGGGGCAATACCCCCCCCCCTTTCTTTGAATCCTAGAATCGCCCCTGTCACCAGCTGACTTTCTTAGTTTAGTAGGGAATAATATAACTTATGTTTGCACTATGCAACTTAGAGCGTTTCACTTGACACTTAATACCTGGAGACCTCCTCTGGTTCAAACTGTCTTTTTCTTTTTAGATTGCATAAATCTTAAAATATGAATGTCATGTTAATGTATGACCTTCCACAAATCTTTAGAATAAATAAATAATGTATTGATATAAGGTGATCATCCATCACACATTATTGAACAAAAAACAACATATACTGTTAATATACGTAAAAAAAATGTAGTTGTTGCTTTCTCCAGGAAAAAAAGTAGTTCAGAAATGCCTGCAAAATGAAATGTGATTTAAGGTGAGCTCTGTTGACCTGTCTCATTGTGCTACAACACAAAAGAGCATTTATAGATAATTGAATTAAATAAAATGAACAATATATTGTGGGTTAGTTTACATAATGTCAGTTAACGCTTTAGATCTAGACTACGGATTAACCCTTTAAAATACTCCTCATGAGATTCTAGTGTAGTTTACAGGGTGCGAAGGCTTCTAGTGAAATTACCATGTGAATGTGTAGCAATCAAGGCGTATAAATTGAATCCAGTTCTTCAATAAGAACTTCACAGCTTGACTCTGAGAATCATTTTGTGGCTCGCTATCATTGGATATAATTGCAATGACCATAATCCTCCAGCAAAACAATTTATCATCAAACATAAAGCATAGAGGGGCCCTTGTACCCGGGCTGGCCATCACTGAGAGCTAGTGGCTCCTCTTCTAGTCATATAATTGGGTATCGATGGCCAACGATCCCCTCCATTTGGCATCTTTCCACTTGGGCGCGCCGCTGGAACGCCCATACAACCCAATCACAGCCCCCGCTGGGAGGGCGGAGTCCCAGCACCCCAGGGAGATCTAACATGGACTGCCCCTTTCCATCCTCAGTTAATTGGATAAACTTCCCAGGGAAGAAGAGAAAACTGGGGAGGGGGGGGGGGGGGGGGTGAAAGAGTTTGAGTCGTAGTGCGAAAGATGATACAGATTTCAATCAATTTAGGTCTTATTTTCATTGTCTTGGCCATTATATTCATCAGTTATAATAACACTGTACTCACCAAAGTAATTGGTAAAGAAGTTAACCACCCAGCGACATCATTTAAAAGTAACATGAGCAGTGAGACAATCAGAAAGATTGTAAACAAGCCAACAGATGATCAAAATGATCTTATAGCCCTTTTTGAACAAAATGTTCCAGGAGCTACGGAACCAAGGGAACTAAACAAGGAACTAAAGTCCTGTTTCCGTTTCTATCATATCAAAAGTATACTGAACATTTGCTGAACTAAGGGATGATAATAAAAGATGACATTGGCATTTAAGGCTGTTCTTTCTATTCACTGTGAGTCTCGTGTTTGGGTTAGAGAGGATAAATGACAAGGAGCCATGCACAGATGGAAAAGGTGACTAAAAACTCTCTTAATTGGCGATCATCTCGTTATTTAGTCGTTATGTATTTAGTATGTAACCCCAATGAAACATTCAGCCAGTTAAGCTTTACTTTCTGATGTTTACAGTTGCTCTCTCATCACAGCCCTCTCAGTCAAATTACAGCTTTATAGCTAGTTCTGTCATACATGCTGACTTTAATAAATAGCATGGAATGTCCACTTAAGTTTGATTAATCAGAGACAGTTCGCCCTTTAAACTCTGCCCTGATAGTACCAGTATATTGGAGAGTATCCTCCTGAAGCAGAGACTTGTTTTTTTGTTTTTTTTACAGGAATTTACTCCCTGGTTATTCAAAATGCATGTTATGTTACTAAAAAGGTTATTGTTTTACCTAAAAGTTGCTGTGGTGGAAAACACCCTGTAAACCACTTCCTTTGGAGGTCAAACTAAAAGTGAGAGGTCAAAAGTTCAAACAGGAAGTTAATCTTTAAGTTTCCGGTTGGTCTTTATTTTCAAATAGGAATATGTAACTTGGAGGCGTGTTTATAACATGTCAGGTTGTCAGACTTCTCAAGTACTTGCCCCATGTGACTTGACGATGTTGCCATGCTCCCAGATTTCCCTTATTAACTTGGAAATTATAATTGTGTTATTACTGAGAAAAAGGGTGGGAACAACGACCAAAATAAGTTGTAAGAATGGCATTATCCTGAAAGCAGGAACTAGTAAGATATTCTCAGTTGACCTGTAATGAGAAAGTCTACAGCAGTGAACACCTCCGGCCAGCTCTTGGTTCCTGGTTCACCAAACACCCCAGGTCCACAGGCTGCTGGCCACCAAGTCATCACGGTTGGGCAGATCCACCTCTTCCTCTCTGCCTCCTCTCGCTCCCTTTCAAGCTTCCCATGTCCCCACTTCCTACGACCTACAGCCCAATAGTAATCAATGACCTGGAGCCGTTGACTTCACCCCTCGTCCCTTCACCCGTCCTTCTCCTCCTATTCCTCTGCTTCTTTTAGCGTTTGGCGGGCAGTGAGCGCAGGAGGAAGGGAGGAGGGGGTTGGATGGAGGACAGGTGGAGTCCAGCCCGGGGTCGGCTACGGGGCCAGGCGTCACATAAATCAACCTGACGTGTTCACCCACGCCTGCCTGCCTCAGCCTGCATGGGCACTCAAACCAGCGCCAGGCCTTCTAGCTCTGCACCCACCAGCACCCATGCACTCCCTTTCCCCCACCATCCCTAACCACCACCACTCCCCCTGTGCCAAGGCTCAGTTCAAGGAGTGACATTAGAATGGGTCAGCGGATGGGCTTCCAAGCTTCTAGGGCCCTTGGTTGGCGAGTCCACAGGTGCCTTCTGGTATGTTGGGTACAATGCCAGGGATAGAGGACTAGTGGGGGTTGTGGAAGCAGTGAGGGGGGATCTGGCAGCTTAAGTACAAGGCTTACACATCTCTCAGGGCCAGGATGGTTGTCGATTGAAGTCAAGTTCTAATTGACAGCGCATTCAATCTTGAATCTCCAATCTAAAAACGTTACCAAACTCTTTGCCCCCTTTTTCTTTTCCTCACAACACAAGACAATGAGTAAACCTGGACCATGTGTAGAACTTCACAGGGAGAAGTCTTGTCTGTAGCCAGTGCTAAAGTAGCAACTATTAAACAAGTGCATGGTGGCTGAATGATGTCATCTAGTGTTAAAGTGCTTTAAGTGGTCCGAAGACGAGAAAAGTGCTGTACAAGTCCATTTACCATTTCTATTCACATACTGAGACGTGAAACTAGGAAACAACTTTATAAATGCACAACATTTCTTATTAGTTAATACTCAAAATACTTTACTCTACTAGCTACTCAACAGCAGCAGTAGTTAGCCACATTGCTAATTACCATACTTTTTTGTTATTCAGACATGTGGAACGCTACCAATCCAACACATCACATCTTCTGTTCTAAACTTGTAGAAATAAGAACCAAGACTTTTTACTTTCACAAGCAGCCAGCCAATGATTTAGACTACAGCTCGTACAAACTAAAAAAAACAAATGCATCAGTTGAATTTGCCTTCTAAAACCCTCCATTTGCATCTTTTCGGTTGTGATGCCCCTGTCACCACGTCAATGTCAGTGGCTTCCAAGAATGTCACAAATGACAAAAAGCCATTTTCTGAAATGCCGTCTCTACGATTAATGTTTGGTAGAATAAAGGCATAAAAGCAAGTTCTGAAAGATCTTCTTCGCACCCCTCCTCGTCTACCTCTTGTCCTCGCTCCAACGTCCAACGGAAAGAAGTGGTTTTGTGTTGCTGAAGGGAGAAGATCATAGTAAGAGAAGCACAAAGTTGTTGCTAATAATCCATTGAGCCACCAATATGATCCTAAAGCCTTGTTTAAGTGGATCTGAGTCTGGCGTCAGTGGTAGACAATAGCGTCTGGGAGACAAGAAACACAACTCGAAAGGATGATTCACATTACTGTGGCAGGCTTCTGCCCAACACTGGCTGCTACAGTGCTGGAGCTTTCTACATAAAAAAAATGCTCTTGCCTTGTATTTAAAGTGCTAAACGTGTTCATATCGTACTCTTCACATTCTTGTTTTAGGTTGCAAGAAGACTCACTGAAGAAGTTGCTTTCCGTTTTAACACCAAGTGCTCTCCTTCCAAATAATGACACATTAAAGTTTGCATTCTCAAGGGCCTTTTATCTGCTTCCCGAGTTATCTTCCTGAAGTTCTTGTTAATGCCTTTTTCCCACTTTTGCCCTCAAATTCATTAGTTTTCCTACTAATCTCCGTAGTGGATAAAAAACCCTTAAATCCTTCAAAACCATTTCTTGCCAAGTGTCGGAAAAAAAATATTATTGCCCCTATTAAATTAATGCTCACTGCCAATAAACTATTGATATCTTCACTCCTTGAAAGTTGGTGTGACACCTGGGATTGCAGGGAGGGAAATTGAAAACAGATTTTGAGGAAAGGAAGAGAAACAGTTGAGGGCAAATTAAATTGCCATCTTGAACTCGTCTGTTAAGGATTAGTGGTTAATTGTAATTTGTGTGCCGTGTCCCCGGCCATCGCTGCAGTGTTTCTATGAATTGTCTGCCAGCCGGTGATAGAATACTCACTGCTCCTGCTCTCATAATTGGCAGACGAAAAAGACTAGGAAGAAGAAGAATCATGGAGACTCGGATTACCATGCGTTAAAGAAGCCGGGGCGGCAGGAGTGGAGTTTTGTTTTCTTCAACAGGTTTGACACTGCATAACATAACCTGCTTCAAAGAGTCTTTGTTTGTCGCCAACTGTTTACCACGTCATCCATCTTGCCCTTTAGAAGGCAGTGAGACAGGAAAGTGTATCAATTAACAGTCGACGAGTAGGAGTCATGTTTATACATGCAGGGATGAAATAGATTAAATGCAGTATGCTGTGTGTGTGTGTGTGTGGGGGGGGGGGGGGGGGGGGGGGGGGGGGGTGGCATAGTAAATGTAACTTGATCAATGCCCTAATAAAAACTTGTATATGTTGACCATCAAAAACCCAACATTTTAGAAAACTGTTTTGGCACGTTTCCCATTCTAACACTTTTTACACATTGGTGGTATTACCATGTGTTGGCTAACCAACAAGCGTAGTAAACTGTTTGTGTGAAACACAATAGTAAATATGTCGCCGTTTGACAGTGAATCTAAAAATAACAGCCACGTTCCAACAATATATATACATATATATACATATATATATATATATATATATATATATATATATATATATATATATATATATATATATATATATATATATATATATATTGCATACTGTATGTACAGTTTTCTTCTAAATATCCCTGAATCTGTCAGTACTATAATTTACTGTAAGTTACCACATGATCTGGTCTTAATTAAGCTGAAATTCCCATGTTTGGGTCACATGATGACAACTTAAACAATTGTCAAGACAACATATTGCCTTATTCCTCCATAACTTCAAGCTAAATCTTTGTGCTGTAGGACCCTGTGAGTTGAAGAAGAAAAAGGTTTAATTGATGCTAGTGAGCAATCAGAGAATTGTGAAATAGCCAGTGGCAGGCCGTCAGGGCCTACTAAGCCTTCTCTGCTCGCCTAAACAGAATCACAAAGTTATAGCTATTTTATAATTTAATTGTTTTTCACAAATACACTACATGTATTATAATTATTTGTTCCCTATTAGCATATTTTCTCATTGCACAGCTCCTGTCTTCGTCTGTTCCTCAGCTTCCGGCCGCGGCGTGGCTTGCTGGAGAGCTCTTATCCAATCAGATTTCACCTCTGTTTCTCTATGGTAGAATAGCAGGTTAAACTACATGGGGACGGCCTGCTAGCGTTCTGGACGTGTGATTCGTCACAGGGCCCGCGTGACCATTAACATGCGCTCTGATTGGTCAGTGTGTCAACAGAAAGATAGGTCTTACTGCCAGCACAAGAAGGCTAAAACGAGCACACCGATGAACCACGTCATTGAACTGTGTTAACAAAGAGTGGCGGATGGACTTTGTCTTTATTAAGTGAACAGCATCTGGTGAGTGAACAGCTTTTTCACACTGCTTGTCTTTCCGCTGGCTCCCACCTCCACAGAGCTAAGCTAGCTCGCGAGTTAAACTAAGCTAAGCTAACTCACGGGGTGGAGGTGTTGTGAGAGCGCTTGCGCCAGACCTGTAAGTCGCTTTGGATAAAAGCGTCAGCTAAATGAAATGTAATGTAATGTTTTTCAAGCCACTTCGGCGTGGTGGCTTCGTCGGTGGGTGCCGGTGGAGTGGCTGGCTGAGAGACGGTGCAGGGAAAAAAACAGGGAGTTGGGCTGCTTCTGCGGCTGCAGAGAGGTGTGGTGTTTTAGCAGTTTTGTTGGATTGTTTTGTCATGTTTCGTTATAACGCTAAGCTATTATATTGAGTATGTGGACAGTTCTCTAGGAAGCAGTCTTCTGGGCCCTATTCTTCGTACCTGGTACTTTACTGAGTTAGCCGGATAATTTTCAGGATAAAATGACGTAGGTCAGGCTTTTCGGTTCTCAAAGCAAGCCCTTAACCTGCTCCAGGGCAGGTTTACTGAAATTCACTGGATAAATTGGCAACTCCCACTGGACAAAAAAGCCAACTCCCTTCCTCATTGATGAAGGAGCGATATTAGTTATATTAGTTTCATAGGGAGAGAGTTCTTCCAGATCGTCAAGATCTGTTATCACATTATCATGACTTCCTGTACGGGCACTATCGATTCTGCCGACAAGGAATCATGTATTTACGCAACCTTCTTGAGCCATAACTTGAACACCACCGTCTCACATACTGTATGCAGACAATATGCATAGACTATCACCCGCTGCATGCAGTGCTGTTCGTAAACGTTTATTTAGCACTTAAGAAATGCATGGATGTGTTAAAGCACTCATAATTATATGACAGTGTTATTAGTACACCATACATATCATTATTGTAGAAAATGATTACGGTGGACTTAATCATTTAAAGGTGGAATTTCTGATTATGAATAATACATAAATACTGATCCGCCCATACACATATTCAAACTCCTAGTTATATGGTAATCTACACATACATGTATATACACATATATAGTACATACGTACATACAGTACATATATCCTCATAAGTATATATTCATGTGTATACTACTGCCAGCAGGTACATTTAAATAAACATAATTTATAAATTAGCCGATACATTTTCCCAACAGTGACACATTTAACTTGATATTTTGCAATGCTGCAAAAACGTTGCGAATATTCGCAACGTTTTTAGTGTGAACGCAGCATTAGACTTTGCCATGATTATACTCTTGACTTCCTTATATGCGTTCATGATCATCTCCTGCTTGTCAGGGAAGAAAAAAAGTGGCTTGTCCTTTGAGTTTATTTGCCATTGTACTGTTAGAAGATCATGGAATCTGTGTTTGATTGTTTTCCCCTCTTTTGAAGCAGACGGGCACACGCAATTATCCAGATGACGGAATTAACGAGACCGTTTGATCACGGATCAGCCATGGAGGAACCGAGTTAGCCTGATGTCAATCATCTCGGGAACTTAAGTTGGATAATAAGACATTTGATCGACTTTGTTGAACCACGTATGAAGAATACCCCCCTGATATTCATTTCCCGGGCTTTTATTGTGAAGGGAAAAACGGAAGGAGAGGAAATGTACTAGTGAAGTGTGGAACGAGAATAAAAGTGGCTGCCGTCTTGTGCAAACTATGCCGCATCGTGTTGTTGTTTTATTAATAAAGTGAAGTATAGACGCAAGATAAACCCTCGGATGCATAACTAAATGTGACTTCTTGTTAAATGTGGTTCTTGTTGATGTGAACAACAAGCATTGTCACTAGGCACTGAAGGCCTAGGTCGAAAAAGCACGGCCCACCACTGCAACTGACCAATGCAGATTCACAGAAGAAAACTGTGAAATGTGGGTGAAAGATTTGGAAAAAGTCTTTATGGGGACTATTTCGGTAACCTATGGTTTCCAAGGCAAAGAATGTACTTTGCCTCAACATTCATGTTTGACCTTGGGATCACATATATGTGGTAAACTCTTCTAAAACTCAAGGTTCACTCGTGTGTTTTGTTACTTTCATTTAAGCTTTTGACCATATCCCACGACCTCCTTCAAAGGGTCACGTGGTGACCTGTGTACGTTGGTCATGTTATGACTATGCTTTTGACAAGAGATTTTCCCAGTAGAACGATGAAAGGAAATGAAAAAAGATGGAAGGTGAAATGCTGATGATATGAACTTGTGTCTTACTGTAGTTTACAGGGTTTGTTGTACGTTGATAGGAGTGGTGAGAATGAACCAAGACTGTAAAGTTGTGAATCCCAAACAATGAGCTAAAGGCACTAAAACGCTCTGTGAAGCGGAGGTGGGTTATGTGGGGTCATCCTTTTCACATTACACATAGCTGTCTTATACAAATATTGCTTGGCAAAGCTTAAAGGCATAATTCAACATCAGACTGTAAAAGCATGTCACATGTCTGACATTTGAAGCCCAGGCTTGCAACTGTCTTTGTCAGTTACAGTGTATTGAATCCATTAAATCCATATTTGGTCAAGAGGAAGAAGGTGAAGAAAGCAATAACTGTTGTAATGTAAACACACCTGTGTGCTTATTACACGCTCAGAACAAATGGCGTAGTATAAAGTGCGAGGCAGTTGCCTAAGCCTAACTTCCTGTGAAGACGGAGGCTTATTTTGAAAAGACACTATGTATGCATCAAGCGTATATTGACACGCTGTTACACGTCCAAAAACTCAGACTCTAGACGGCTACCTAGAGCGCAGTTGGAAGCTCTAGGAGCACCGACCAAGCTTCTGTGCTTGTTTTATCACTTGAAAACTTTGTAGAGCACAACTCTTTAGCAACAAGAGAAAGAAAAGCTTTATTATTCCCACATCCACAAATAACACATCATATATACTACACAAATGTAGATAAACTCTTCAATAATTAGCATTTGCGTAACATCAAATCACATCACAGCCCATTAATTGATAATGTTGCATTCTCTCTTATCTGCCTTTCTATCAGAGACACCCATTTAAAGTTAAACTACTCATTTAAAAACAAATAAATGGAGTCTATGTAACCAGTGGCTAAATACGCTGATAACATCAATAGTATAGTTTATATTCCCTCTGTCCTGCTCAATATATTTCTATGTCACAACAAGCTCAAAAGACCCCCCCTCTTACCGTTCCTCATTAATTTTAATGGTGTGTCTAATGGAGAGGGAAACAGGACTCATCCCATATCTTCTCTTCATAAATCTCCCGAGATAACGTTGAAGTGAAATGATATTACAAAGACCTTTGCCAAACACCAATTTCACTATCTTACCATCTTGAATAAAACAAACAGCACCGATCTCAAATCAAACACAGGCTCAGCTTGTGGGAGGTGTGAGAGAGAGAGAGAGAGAGAGAGAGAGAGAGAGAGAGAGAGAGACTCTCTCTAGTGGCCACAAGACTTTGGCCACTAGTTTGGTCCGAAACTAGAGGAGAAGAGCAGAGAGGGGAGATGATATGAGACCAGACCACAGACCAGAATCACTATCCAGTAGGGGAAGTATGACAACGTTGGTGTGACGTTTAAACTGTGGATATCATAATTCATGAACACCACACTCTTGACACATTTGTCGCTTTAAGGCAAAATTTAAAAAACCTTGGCAGCCTCAGGTCCCAGTTCCACCTCCATTTTTAACACCTTGGATTCAGCAAAAGCAATGTGGATTTCCCTTTGTCACAGTTTGCCCATCCAGTGGGCAATATTATTGTCATTAATGATTTGTCCAAGCGGGAGCATACAAAGGTTGACATCAGCTTCCAACACCATTATGCAAGGACATGTTATCAGCTGATTGAATGGGCGTTAGCGGTTATCAGCCTCATAGATAGGATTTAGAAGGTACTTGCTTTTATCAGAAAAATTTAACTAAACCACTATTGTTTCAGTGCTTGAGAGTATGAGGTCGTCCCACCAATTGTACACTGGATGTACAAAGATATACCAAAGTATTTATCAAGCAGTTTTGAAATTCTGTTGGGTTTTTGGTGGACGCCATGAGATACCTCTTCACAGGAACACCTCTCATCCGTAGGCAAGTGCCGATTTTGGGAGGACATTTTTATAATCTGATGCAAGGGTGTATGAACGTCATATGTTGAACATAATATACAGCACTCTTGGACATTTTTGATATTGGGCTATGCAACAATATGTTTTAAATTGTGTTCAGAAGGCCGTCATCATCTATGCACATGGTTGATAACTGATATGAAGAAAAGAAGACGACGCCGACCTCGAGTGGTCGGAGTAATTATGACGGGAGCAAAGGAGGAAGTCAGGTGACTTAGTATAAAGGGAGACTAAGTATGCTAAAGGAGGATGGGGTTGATGGACAAGTCAATTTATTTTACTGTATATTTATTAGGTTACTAACATACTTGTTTTAACCACAACTTTTTCCTAAACCTAACCTAGTGTCATGTGTCGTCCTGTCTCTTTAGTCATGTTTTCCTATTTTGTCATTTATCATTATTTCCTGTTTTTGTTACTTACCTCACTTCACTGCCTTGGCCTTTGTTTGTTTTACACAACAAGTATAAAGCAGAACTGGTGGTTATTTCAATGGTGGATGGCGGAAACGGTGACTGTTTTTACGGAGATGAGCCACAGAGATAAGCCACACCCCCTTTCAGGCGTGTCATGAATATTCACAACGCTTTTGGTGTGAACGCAGCATTACGGCCAAGTGATTTTGGGTGTTCTGACTGCCTCTTCGTGTACCGGAACTCTGTTGATGAGTAAAGACTGTTTTACCGAAACCGTATCTTGTGTCCTGGTCGTGCCTTTGGGTCCTGTTTTCTCCCTGTGGTACACTGGTCATAACAAGTAGTTGCTTTGCCTAAACCCGAAGTAGTTGTATTTCAAGCAACAATGTTGTGTCACTTTCACAATGTGGGAGGTGCAGTTTGGCTCTGAAGCATTAGAATGGTTCCCGTCACCACTGGTAACGCACATTGAGTTGGCTGGTAACGTTCTAAATGGCTGAGCAGATTGCCTTTCAGACACAAGAGAAGGTTTTTGTTCCAGTGAACCTTACATCTTTGCTAACCATTCCTCTTCTGGTATTACAAAATAAACACATAAAATGGAATAATGATTTGGAGGAGAAGAAAAATAAGCAGCTCATAACTTCCTTTTCTTCTCTTAAAATCTTCCTTTGTGTCCCCCTCTACCTTTTCGCCCCCGCCATCTTTCACCTCTCTCTCCCTCCTCCCCCTGTCCTCCTCCCCCTCCCATCCTCATGTGTCTCATTTTCAAACTATTACACTGTTCTGCTCAGCTGAAGCGTGTCCATATATTCTTAAAAGGCTGGTTAAACTTAATCATTAGGCTAACAAGCTCCTTGCCCTCCAAATGATCATCTGCAGAATTAGAGGGATTTGTTCTGGAAGGTGAGCCAGAGACTGGGATGAGAGGCACAAAGACACTGAGAGGAGAGAACCCCAAATTACCAGAAACTTTGCAACAGTGAATCACTCTGAGGTTGCCAACGGAGTTAAACAACACCTGCAAGTAAAGCCGGAGATTCGCAAACTTTACCTATATTTGTGTAATTTACTCGGCAGGGCATTTCATTGGATTGTAGATTTGAACAGCAGTCATAATTTGTTTTGTATATGATCTCAGTAATGTATCAATTGATGAATTAATGAATTGATCAATTAGTTTATAGAGATTACATTTTATTTAATGTACTTTATGATGAAATTACTGTGAGACTAAATCAGACTACAGAGAGTTAAGATTCAATAGAATACAAAGGGCACCAATACAAAAAACTCAAACATGCTTACAACCAGGCAGCAACCTCCGGGTCCAGGATAAGGGAAGCCAATGCTAAAGTGCCTACATTTGCATTATTTCTAATGGCTATCAGGGGGCGACTCCTCTAATATCCCAAAAATGAAATAGAAGTCTATTTGGAAATGAGTTGTCTCAATCTGTATTTTCACATTTTCCTCAGTCCATTTAGGTAATTTAGTAAACAATGGGCCCATTTAGACTAAAATAGACAATAAAGCTTTTGGGTTTAAGGTCAATAGGTCGCGACCCCGGTGTTGTCTAGTCTAGGAGTTGTCTGTGTTTTCATCTTACAACTTGAACCCTTTCACAGTGTGTTTTAACTTCATGTACCATTTCGGACGACAGCAAATTATTGTTTAGCATTGTATTGTACTTAACTCTGTCCTCTTGTGTCACTTCTGGTTCCAAAAAAACAAGATGTCGGCAGTTAAAAACCAAGATGGTGATGGCCATAATGCTAATCTCAAAACATTCAAACGTGAGTCCCCTTATATACAGTGTATCATAGCAAAGTGAACATATTTGTGTTCAGAGCTTTGAGTGGTCCAAAGTCTAGAAAGGTGATATGTCCAGCCGGATTTGATGGTGCCAACAATATGCGCCACGGTTAATTCCAAGCATTCATTATATATTTTGCAGACATTAACCAAACAAAAAGTATGCTAGCTACTTTATGTAGTTCTGCTAAATATGTCTTGCTTCATATAATTAAAGCTGCACTAATCAATACTTTGACATGAATATTTGCTTTAAATCTATGTGTAAAAGGGCTCTGCAGTTAAACAGAGCTTTTTAGCATCTTCAAGCTCATTATTTGTTCACATTTTACAGTTTACTTCAGTCACTCGAGACACAAACAGGACTCCAAATGCTAATGTTGCTGTGTCTTCTGAATGTGTATAAGCAAATGTTTGCTCACAAGTTCACTATATATTCTTCAGAAGGGGATAATGAAGGCAGCTGAGTTCAGCTGGTGGGTTTCTTGCTTGTTCCACTGCCCCGAAGTGTCCCAAAAAATAATTACCATTAAGAGAAATTGTATCTGTTAGTTAATAGTTGCAATATTTTACACCATAAGCTTAATGTGCAGTTATAGTTTACGTACAGAAAGCAAAGTCAGAACAGTACCACAGGGATGGGTCCAACAAACTGATATTTTTTCCCCATATGAAACGTCAATGTTTATGTTTTTGTCACGTGACTTGCATACTACAGTAATCTCACTATATTTATATGACATCAACCTTTCCTGACACCAATTCAAAAGTACCCACTAGAAACCACTCATGTTATGTTAGCTGGTGAATATAATTTCTAAAGTTTTAGCTAGAAGCCATTCCAAATGGTAGTCCCTCATCTAGCCATTTAAATCAAATTAAAATCATTATTGTCGCGATAGCCTTGCTACGAGTCGCAGCACTGAGCACAGTGGTGCAGAGCCTCAACTCAATCCATGAGTAAGGAGGAATGCATGCACCTTGCTGGGTTGTACATGGGCTCTATTCAGTCTGATGGATTTCTCCTCCACACCATCTGTGTTAAGTCATGTTTTTGTTGCTTCACATACGCAACATGGACTTGAAACTATCCGAGTCGCAGCTGCAAAAGTTCCGCTGCTGTCAGGCGGTCCTGCATCAGAACTGCTATTCCCCATAATCTTGAGCCATTTTCATGTGAGTGCAGACACATCCATAATCCCACACTAATCCAAACCACCCCTGAACCATTACTGTAACCATAATAGTAATCTTAAATCCAAATCTTAAACCCAAACTAACACCTGGAAGAAGTGAGGACCAGCAAAGGGAGGTGAAAACCTCTGTGCTAGCTCACACACTCACACACTCATACACACACACACACACACACACACACGCACACGCACACACTTACACCCAAGAGGCTGATGGACAATGAAAGTAGCTAATGGAGAACACCGAGCCATCAGTGTTGAAAATGGAAATGGTGCCAGAGTTTCCATTCCGCTCTGTAGTGTAGGCTCTCAGAAGTGTCCCTGCTATCACGCAGTTAATTGTCTTTATTGTCTGCAGTGCTCCAACCAATATATTATGCTAATATCAGCGGCTACGCCTGCTATGTACTATTTATTCACTCCCTGATAGCACTCAACACATACATGTTTTCTTTTAGACCATCTGGCTCGGCATGTATGACCTGCTCAGAAGTGCATGTATGTGCTAATTAATTAGCATAGCCCAGGAAGCAATTATAGTGTGATGTGGTTCCTCCCGACACCCCCACGGCCCCACACAGGCACAAACACACTTGTCCTCTCTCTTACTAAGTCTTTCCATGGCACTTGAACACACTTCATTAGCGTTGATGTGTGGAAGCGTGAGCAGCGGTCCGAGGTGCTGTCACTCAGGCTGAAGCTGGACGAGCCGAAAGGTTGCGTTCAGAGGCCATCTGGGGTCACATGCTACACCCTGGGTTTGATGGAACAGGCACTGAACATTCACCCTGAAGAAAGCCGTACGCTGTTTGAGTATACATATCAGTTAACAGCATACAGTGAGCATACCATGCAGGTTATTCACAGCTCGCTCACTGGCTCCTGATCAAATGTTTGAAGGCTCTTTGGGGAATTTGGGTTTCATTTGCAGGTCCACATGGCGATGCAAATGTACAGTACAAGTACATGTGGCTGAAGATATCATGAAGTAATTTAATATGTGTGTTATGCTCATTAAGAATTTGTAGCAATCAATTCAAATGTAAGTTTATAATTTCCTAAATCTGTAATGTGTATTTATATGATCTTGTTTGCATTTTGTGTACTTATTTCTTGAAAAATCCGACTTGAAAAAATATACCACTACATTGTTCCTCTTATGCAGCCCTCCAAGGGAAAAGCTTAGTTTAGTCTATAAAATAAGTAACTAGATCTTGGTCTGTCTGGTTAAGTCTAAAACCCAAATTCACTTTGATGAATTGCATTGAAAAAACTAAATCCTCACATTTGAGAATCTGGAATCAGTGAAGAAATTAGGCTTTTTTGCTGGGTAGACGCCTCAAAAGATTAAAGAAGTGTTTATAAAAATTGTTGTTGATTCAATTTCTGTCTATTGACAAATCATTTAACCTAAGAAAGGTTTCAGCACTATCAGATAGGGCTGCTCTATAAATCAAATTAACTAGGCTAACGCGTAGCCAGTGTAGCCTCAAGAAAAACTGACCGAATAGACTGTAGAGCTGTCTGTTCTCTCAGTTTGTGTTTTGTAGCAGTATTTCTTCTCCAGGTACGAGAGGTGAAGCCATGGTGTGGACTGTAGCTGGGAGCTAACAGCAGATATGTGAGCAAGCAAACATTAAGTTTTAAAACAGTGCTGAAATTGATCATTGAAGCTCTATGTAAAGACTAAGTCACATACTATATTGTTTTTGTTGTCAGTGAAACCCATGATTACACAAATACTGACTAGAGCGCCAAATGTGGATTAATTCGCTGCTGAAAATAGTATCGAATAGTATCTCCCTTTTGGGTGTTGTTTGATTAAAAACTACAGTGACCAGCTGTTTTAGCACATTACTGCTTTTTTAGTGAACCGATGGCCTTGGAACTGAAAGCCACAGACAGGATGTCCTAAAGCTTTGAGAGATGGACAGACAATAAAACACACCGGCCTTTTGATTTAAACAATTTACATTATTAATTTAGATGGAAAGCCACATTGTGCTCCTCCCCTCAGAAACCCGACAGAAGTATTAATACTTTCAATATTGTGTGATTTATTTGACACATCATAACAGCTGACTGGTGTATTTTGCTGTTATATTTGAAGGACGTGAGCAGTCATTCATTTATTATGAATCCTGGAGCAGCCACTGCTATAATGTGTGTGTACATGCACTTCCTTCACTTACGTTTATCGTATATGTGCTTCTGTGCTTTTGCATTTGTATACAGAGGCTCCACAGTGTCAGTGGTGGTTTCATTTTAATATATGAACTCATCCAAATGAGGGTATTTATATTTCATGTCAGGGCACATGTCCGCATGTCAATTCCAGCATGTGTAATTTATCATTAACCAGCAGCGGAGCATACAGTAGCGGCGTCTACTAACATGAACCTATGACTGTGAACATGAATCCCATTAACACGTGATAAAGAGGAAATGTGTGGAGGAGCTGCAGCTGCTGCACAAATCAATCCTGTGGAATGAGTGGGGGCGTGTGGATGCTTTTCTTCTGTTTTCATAGTCTATATTTTAAATGTGTAGAATTGTGTTCATGCAGCCATCAGTTTGGGGCTGGGGGGTGTAGCCTATGCATGCTGTGTGAAGGGAGGGGGTCAAGAGTACACAACGCCTGTTTGGATGTTGTGTTTTTTACTTCCCCCTCAACTGAAGACACGATGGTCCATTTTAATGTGGTACCTAACTCTCGGGCGGGCCATGCATATTCATGGCGAGCCCAGACCGGGGCGGCAGTGACACTGGGGGTTGGGGAGATGTGGGTGTTGGGGGGGGATGAGGCGTGTTTGTCGGAGTGTGTCACGTTTCCAGACCAGCGAATTTTTTTGATTAAAGTCCCTTATCCGTTTTATCATGCATATCCCCGCTCTGATTAAAGTGATCGGAGTCTGACACTCACAATGTCAGAGCAGGGAACCCGGGAGCACCTCGCTCCCCTCCCTCCCTCTCTCTCTCTGTCACTCTCTGCGTCTCTATGTCTCTTTATGGCCCCCCTTCCTAATGCATGCTTGGAATGTGTAAATCTCAGGCTGGGGATGCTGATGCCCCTCTGACACCTATAAAGGGCACCAACGCTGATACCACTATATACAGGCACCATTGTTTGCATGTACTACTTATTTTGGCATGAAATTCATGCAAGACTATCATATGTGAATATGTGATGATTCCTCAATGCATCAAATGCACTTCCTTCTTTTTTATTCAAGTCAAATGCTGTATTTGTTAAAGGCCTCTCTTGACCAGCATGTGGAGTGTTTGCTGTGTTCCTGTTATTCCATCTGAGGCCCATTGTGCCTCCAGCTGAGCTGAAGATGATCCCTGCATGGTTTAAGTGGTCCCAAATGCTGCTGCAAAACCTTTGCTCGGTCTGGACATCATTCCTTTGTATTTCCTCCTCATCAAATTTAAGATTCCTCAAGATTCCCACAACTAGGAGAAAACTAACTAAGTTACTAAAGGAGGCTGTGTCTTCAAAGTTGTAGCTCCTGAATTCTCTCCTTTTGGACTCAGACGGAGGTCACTATGGACACTTTGGAAAAGACACCTAAAGACAAGTCTATTTACCCTTGGATTTGATTAGTTTTTTAATCTCTTTTTTATCAGGCCATCGTATTGTGTGTCTTCCATCGCGTCTTTTCAAGCATCGACATGCCGAGTTTGCTCAGTGCTCCACAGTGTTCACCAGCTAGTTCCTAACTGTGTCGGCTGTTTCCTGAGGTCAGTCCGATTAAAACAGTGAGGTAAAAAACTGGGAGGTTGAAGTGAACTCAAGCCTACAGGTTTAAAAAGTGAAGCCGATGAGTCAATGAGAAGTGACTCTACTTCTCTCTGGATTTATCCCTCAATGAACATTGTAAACATGAGTTACTGGTCTCAATCGCTATGTATGTGTATTTGTACATATAAATGTATATGTATACATATATATATATATATATATATATATATATATATATATATATATATATATATATATGTGTGTGTGTGTGTGTGTGTGTGTGTGTGTGTGTGTGTGTGTGTGTGTACAAACAATATAATTAAAGTTATTCCCTTACTTGATTATAGTCATGTCTAACACATATAGAAAATATCACTGTAACTCTAGAGCCAGGTATTATTTCCATATGTTCCACATGGATTCACATTGCTCTGCTCAGTTCATACACTGCCATTCAAAACTACTCATTCATTATAGATTAAGTGATTTCAATGCAGTGATTGTCACAAGCCACTGAATTGACAGTTCAAAACATCCACATATTTAAATCAGATTGTAGGCTTAGAGTAAATGTTACACTATGTTCTATTGAGGCACTGAATGCACTGCTGCTGTCATGTAATGTGATGTGGATTATTCTTTTTAACTGTATTGGTTTACTCATAGTCGACATAGTTTATATTATTCTGAATATCAATACAGCTCGAACTTTTATGAATGATATTGTTATCTGTAGAATAACAACAATTTACTTTCTGTTTGTTTCTGTTCTTATATAGAAAGTATTTGTTTGATAAATATCTGAGCACACAATAACCGACAACAACACAGGTCTACTTTAAGTTCTCCACACGTTCACGTGCCGCTCCGCGATGGTGGGCTGAATTACAGCAGCAGTCTTTCAGGATGCCACCCCATGACGAGAGGATGCTTGCGAGGTGCAGTGGGAGTGGGCGTTTCACTTACACACACACACAGAGACGCTCTCTGTTACCACACACACACACACACACACGCACACACACACACGCTTGATGAAACAGCTGGTCCAGACACAGCCGAGACCATCCAGTCGGAAATAGTAATTAATGGCATTAGAATATCGCACAGTTTGGTGCCATTGAGGGACTGGATGACTTTAAAATGTGTAAATCCACAAACTTATCTGACCTAGCGACGGGTGGCTTTCCACCCCCTCAGCTAAATAGATTAATTATCTGCAGGGCCTGGTGCTGTCATTGGGAGCCACATGGATATCAGATCAGCCCAGATACCGCTGGAAAGCATTCCTTCTGCTAATGATTACAGCGCTGCTGCTGCTTACAAATATGTTTACCCAGAGATTCCTGGCGCGAGGAGAGGCTCATATGCATGGAAGTGATATAGTCAAGCTCAAGTCCGACATCATTCTGGATCTTACATTCATTATATGTACTTTCATCGTAAAGGTGCTGATTCTCATGATACACATTTAACCACTTTACAGTTTAACTGTACATGATACGTGTGAATGGTGTGTGCCGAAAGCCCTCAGGTGTATGGCAGTATCTTAAAATGCTGCAGAAGTACAACGTATGTTGCGAGGCATTACATCCCGGGGACGGACAAATCATCTGAGATTCTGACAACCAATATGGAAAAAAAAGAAGAGGAAAAATAACAAGGCAAAAGAAAAAATATGGTCCAAAGTCCCAGAAAATGGATAGAGCAAAGGATATCAGGGGTAAGTATTAGTTGTCACCCCATGATCAAATAGTGCAGGCCGGGAAGCGACCGGAGAGAGCCTGCGCCCGGGCAAAAAGAAATATAAAGTCCAGATTTAATTCTGATACGGAGAAATAGAATTTCAAAGCTGGATGTCTTATCGTTGGCATGTCCCTTTGCTGGACTGATTTCCCTAGCAAAAGCCTGTCAGTGCTATTATGTTGAACATGGAACCAATTTACTGCGCCGGCTAAACAGGGTTACCAGTGCTCTTGTACCCCCTAAATGTTTGAAGTTATCACACAGTGGGAAAAATAGCATTTTGAATGTTTGGGGAGGGGGGAGAGTGGGGGCCGGCTCGGACGGGAGTGGACTGTAATTGAAAAGTATCAATCAAAAACAAGGCAAGGGCCAGGGAGGGAAAGCTATTATGTTAACCCAGTCCGCTGGAGCACTGGAAGAGCCCAAATGCATTTCTTTTGTATCGGTAATGCTCCCCTGCTCTCCAAGCCTCTAAGCCCTTCGACCGCGGGCCTCGTATCTCCGGACGGACGGCAGCAGGGAGGGGAAGGAGGGGATTATCAAGTGGAGCATGTGGCCATTACAGGCCTGTGTCGTGATGCTATCTGCCCTCTGAGATAAGCAACCTCCGGCTGGTCAGACGTTTCCAATTTCTATACATGAGAGATGAAGACCTTGTGCTTCTGCTCGCCTTCACCTTTTTTATGTTATTATATTTTCACGCGGCCTCTAACACTGCCCCCTTCTGTATATTACAAGTGTCCTTTCATGTGCCTGCAGCAGGCTGGCTGACCTGCAGCCGCCAGTAAACAGCTGAACTTCACAGAATGGCTTTGACGTAGTGCGAGATTGACCGAAGAGGAAGAACAAGAGGAGGAAGAAGAAGAGAAGTCGAGGGAAAACAATAGATGCAAATGAAGTGCTTGTAAGACAAGAGGAAGCAGCTTTGAAAAAGTTAGCTCCAACATATCTTAAGTATTTCCAAACCCTGTGGTATCACTTCCTTTTCTTTAGTACATCCACTTTGGCTGTCTGTTTCAATTATACAATATTCCCAAATCACGCACATTTCTTCTTCTTTTTTCTTCTTTGAAAAGTCTGCGATGCAAACTAGTTGGTTGAATGTGTATTTCTATCAAGGAGACCAGAACAAATGCATTTCATTTTATTGAACCGCCCTTGTTGTGTCTTGGCCATGACTCAATCTGTTCTGATTAGGCTGCAGACAGGGACAACACACATATTCAAATGGGATAGACCTCAAAGGGTCACTGAACAATTTCCTCTGTTCATGGAAAAAGGATATTGCTCAGCCATCGGTATTCCCTTGTGGCGTCCACTTTTTTTCTCTCGATGGGTCTTAGAATAAATTCCTGAAAGCATTAACATATAAGAAAGTACAAATGACATGGAGTATAGCCAGTGGTTTTTCACCAAATAGCCCTTAGTTAAGGGCACCCTTAAGTCGAGGTCAAGCTCAGAAAATTATGCATTCTCGCCTGGTCTGAAGCAAACTGTGGGTTCTCCATGTATTAAAATTAATTGTTTTACAAGTTTTATCCCCCAGAAATGGGACACCGCTGAGATCCAGTGAGCCAATTTCTGTGGCGCTGTCATGGCATGTGAAAAGAGTGGGGCATACATTTCAATATCATCTTCTTGGCATTTACATTGGAGTACAGAGGAGAAACTGATACTGTATTGCAACTGTTTATCTGTTTTATTAGGATTCAATAATATCAGTGATTACTGAAAGAAATTGTCTGACATATGCTCTGTTGAACAAAATTGTGTAATCAAGCTGTAACTTTGACAGAAATGGTCTTCCACCAATATTATCTTCTTATCGGGAGTTTTCTCTAGTTTTGTAAAAGACGACTTAGATAACCAATCAAGTCATCTACAGTAGATCTGACAAGAATGATGACAGCATTAACAGTTATTGTTTATTTACCACACCACTTTGTTGGAATGCAATTTTGTGACAAACTGATGCATCGTTCCTGAAAGATTACGGAAGTGAATGCATGTACATGGTAACAAAATTAGCCTACTTTAGGGAGGGATGGCCAATGCCAGAAGGGTAGGTAGGGTGACAGGAAGTCATGAATGAATGTGCTTTATCTACCTAGACCAGGGGTCGGCAACCTTTCCTATCCAAAGAGCCATTTCGCCCTATTTTCCAACAAATACAATGTGTCTGGAATCGCAAAAGCTATTTGATATCACAGCTTCTAAAGTTGTAAACAGAGTTACATTTTGCATACAAAAACTCTCAGTTCCGGATGCGGCTCCGGAGCCGACCCCTGACCTAGACAAAGTATAGGAATGTGTTGTCTGCACACAAAGGACACTTTACCTCTCTGTGGAAGACATGCCAGAAGATAAGCAGCAAGTTATATATAGTAAGGAGGTTAATGGGTTGAGTAGAAGGGCAGTGGATGACTATGTAGGTAAAACTGGGCAGGAGGGGACAACCCTGAATGGCTCAAACATCATTTAAGGTGTTTTGTCTTCCATAGTAACCCATGATGAGAATAACCATCTGCTGCCTTCATGGTTGGGTTTAGGCAACTGAAAATACTGGAGAAAGCATGAAAGAATCCAAAATTGAAAGACAGTGATGTTAACTTTGTAGGCCCAATCATCCCCAACCTCGCACTTGCTTGTTTTTGGAGATTGTGACTGTATAAAAGCTGATTCAGGCTGGAGTCAAGCTTGACTTAAGGTCAATATGGATGCCAAGTCCCAGATGTGCACTCCATCTACAGTTGGTTGAGAACAGGTCCATGTCAACTGAGCAAACTCCAATGCCCTATGTCCGTTTCAAAGCTTCAGCATTCAGAAGCAAGTTTACCTTGACTTAAGATTGGTTCGTTTAGTACTGTTTCTAAGGTTCAAACATAAACTATCAAGCTGAATAAACACACGTTGTTTATGAATAACCAATGCTGTCATTTGGACCGGTTGATAGGTAGAGAACATGTTTGAATGAAAGTAACTATGCACAGAGGGTAGTGGGCTGGATAGGTAGGAGACTTTTGGGGCAAAAGTAACTCAAGAAGTATTCACTGGTAGAGAGGGAGGTAGCCATCCAGGTAGATCGGCTGATATGTAAGTAGGAAGAAAGAGATGGAGGGAGGTAAAGTAGGTATGTAGATGGGCAGGGATGGAGGAGGGCGTCAGACGGGCAGGCGGAGGGTTTTTAATTCAGATTTCATGTGGGCTCACTCAGCAGTCACTGGAGTCTAAAGTGACTCTGGGGAGCCTCACAGTTCTATATGCAAATAGAGCAACGCACCTGGCCAGTGGAGCAGGCCTGCTGAGAGGTTACTTATGCAAATCTGATTGAGTGAGAGCATATTGCCAGAGCACGAGCAGGCAAGCGGGCATGTGTGCATGAGCATAGACACACACACACACACATACCGGCAGTTATATTTCACAGAGGCTCTGGGACGCCATGTTCCCCCAGAATAGAGGTGGCAGACAGAGAGGGAAAGGATAAAGAAGAGGACAACCGAGAGGGAGTGGGAAAGAAAGTCAGAGAGAGTGGAAGTGGATATGGAGGGAGTGAAGGAGAATGACAAGACAAATAGATAAAGACTGGAGGCGGGAAGGAGGAGGAAAGGTGGCGGGAGACAGAGAGAGAGGAAATGTCAGAGGGGGTAGAGAGGGAGTAAGAGTAAGACAGGGAACAGAGAGAGAAGCATAATTCTTCTGGACATAATAGCATCTCTCTCTGTCGTCATCCTCCCCCTTTTCCCCCCATCATGCCCTGCTAGCTCGTACAGCACGCAGAGGGTACGGGGGGGTACACATGGGCACAAGGTAATTTCCTATGCACACTTTGTAAATGGGCTGATCCAATATGGCCGGCACCTCTCTTCCCCCTCTCCCTCAGAGGCTGGCATTAACCTGCTGATTAAGTGGTAGAGCTTGGCTGGAGCTCAATCTCAGCCTGATGCATGGGCCCATGATGTAGACAAATGACTAGGAATCACATTGGCATGAACAGGGCGCTCAGTCAGGCTGCCCCCCAGCTCAGGCCTCAGGCACAACACATTAATAAAGAGAGATTTAGTCTGGTGATGATTATTGATAACGCTGTGCATAATGTAAAATGTCAGCATGGATGAGAGAGGAACTTTGTGATGCTGTACAAAAGTGTTTTTAATGGTTATGGGAGCTGCTCTAGATCCATGCCTTTTCACTGGTGATGCAAAACATTACATTGTTGAAGAGTGAAAGTCTTCTGCACTTGTTCGATAGGGTTTCAGACAGATGACGTAATCATTAGTTAGTCAAGTGCTTCTGAATCCGTACTCTGGTACAAATCTCAAACTAAAACATGAAATAAATCCTAATCAACCCTATAGGCAATCACAAAATTAGAATTTAACGAAATTATTATTATTTTTTTTTTTTTTAATGATCTGTAAAAATGCTTTTTTTCTTTTTACAATATCATGACAATTGCATGCTTTAGATTAGGGAAAGCTCCTGGTTATAAAATAACAGTTGGTTTTTTAATGGTTTTGCCACTACAACACTTGGTTAGGGTTAAAGAATGGTTGAAGTTAAAGGAAGATAGTGATTCTGGTTTTAACAAGACTGAGGATGAATTCACACCAAACACCAGTCCTGCCACTTATTTGAATGTGTGTAATGCATTCAAGCTGAGGCATTGGGGATGCAGGGAGTTCCACAAAAATGTAGCTGCATGCACAGAAAAGTTTAAACTTTTTATGGGAAACGCAACCCAACGTCACACTGCATTGGCCAATCACGTGATGCAGAGCTGTTCAACCCAGCAATGAAAGGACAACAATGTTGACTGTTGTGCAGTCGCTGGGCCATGAAGTGAGACTTACACACCAGCGCACAACCCTTTGCTAACTGCAGCAACACCTGACACTGAATGCAGCCCAACAGTCTACAGCCGAGCCTCTTCCTCTGAGGCTGTACGTTAGTTTGTATGGTGACTTACCGAAAGTTACTCCTCATCGTCCATGCCTTTTCCAACAAAAGCCAGCCAGTGTCAACGCGAGGAACACATGTCCAGTTCCACTCGTACATGCAAACATTCATTTCAAAATAAACTTCCGTTTACACAGGAAACAGCAGTTAGGTTTCAAAAAGCTACTTGTTAGGTTTAGGAAAAGATCGTCGTTTGGATTAAAATAACTACGGAAGTTTCGTTACTGAAGAACACAAATTATGTGACAAATAAATCAACACTGACTTCTTCTTTCACATGGTAACAAACTATGGACTCCTGGCTAAAACATCCCTGGTTGTTGGACCCATCCACCTCCACATCCGCCCGGCCTGTGTGTCCCTATTGTCCCAAAGTATGGAACAAAGTATAGAACAGAGTATGGTACAGAGTATGGGACAGTGTATGCTACAGAGTATGCTACAGAGTATGGTACAGAGTATGGTACAGAGTATGGTACAGAGTGTGGTAAAGATTATGGTACAGAGTATGGTACAGAGTATGGTACAGAGTATGCTACAGAGTATGCTACAGAGTATGCTACAGAGTATGGTACAGAGTGTGGTAAAGATTATGGTACAGAGTATGCTACAGAGTATGGGACAGAGTATGGTACAGATTATGGTACAGAGTATGCTACAGAGTATGGTACAGAGTATGGAACAGAGTATGGAACAGAGTATGGGACATAGTATGGTACAGAGTATGGTACAGAGTATGGTAAAGAGTATGGGACAGAGTATGGGACAGAGTATGGTACAGAGTGTGGTACAGAGTGTGGTACAGAGTGTGGTACAGAGTATGGTAAAGAGTATGGTACAGAGTATGGTACAGAGTATGGGACAGAGTGTGGTACAGAGTATGGTACAGAGTATGGTACAGAGTATGGTAAAGAGTATGGTAAAGAGTGTGGGACAGAGTATGGTAAAGAGTATGGTACAGAGTATGGTACAGAGTATGGGACATAGTATGGTACAGAGTATGGTACAGAGTATGGTAAAGAGTATGGGACAGAGTATGGGACAGAGTATGGTACAGAGTATGGTACAGAGTGTGGTACAGAGTGTGGTACAGAGTGTGGTACAGAGTATGGTAAAGAGTATGGTAAAGAGTGTGGGACAGAGTATGGTAAAGAGTATGGTAAAGAGTATGGTACAGAGTATGGTACAGAGTATGGGACAGAGTGTGGTACAGAGTATGGTACAGAGTATGGTACAGAGTATGGTAAAGAGTATGGTAAAGAGTGTGGGACAGAGTATGGTAAAGAGTATGGGACAGAGTATGGTAAAGAGTATGGTAAAGAGTGTGGGACAGAGTATGGTAAAGAGTATGGTACAGAGTATGGTACAGAGTATGGTAAAGAGTATGGGACAGAGTATGGGACAGAGTGTGGTACAGAGTATGGTACAGAGTATGGTACAGAGTATGGTACAGAGTATGGTACAGAGTATGGTAAAGAGTATGGTAAAGAGTATGGGACAGAGTATGGTAAAGAGTATGGTACAGAGTATGGTACAGAGTATGGTAAAGAGTATGGGACAGAGTATGGTACAGAGTGTGGTACAGAGTATGGTACAGAGTGTGGTACAGAGTATGGTACAGAGTGTGGTACAGAGTATGGTACAGAGTGTGGTACAGAGTGTGGTACAGAGTATGGTAAAGAGTATGGGACAGAGTATGGTACAGAGTATGAGACAGAGTGTGGTACAGAGTATGGTAAAGAGTATGGGACAGAGTATGGGACAGAGTATGGTACAGAGTGTGGTACAGAGTATGGTAAAGAGTATGGGACAGAGTATGGTACAGAGTATGGGACAGAGTATGGTACAGAGTATGGGACAGAGTGTGGTACAGAGTATGGTAAAGAGTATGGGACAGAGTATGGGACAGAGTATGGTACAGAGTGTGGTACAGAGTATGGTAAAGAGTATGGGACAGAGTATGGTACAGAGTATGGGACAGAGTATGGTACAGAGTATGGGACAGAGTGTGGTACAGAGTATGGTAAAGAGTATGGGACAGAGTATGGTACAGAGTGTGGTACAGAGTATGGTAAAGAGTATGGGACAGAGTGTGGTACAGAGTATGGTACAGAGTGTGGTACAGAGTATGGTAAAGAGTATGGGACAGAGTATGGTACAGAGTATGGGACAGAGTATGGTACAGAGTATGGGACAGAGTGTGGTACAGAGTATGGTAAAGAGTATGGGACAGAGTATGGTACAGAGTATGGGACAGAGTATGGTACAGAGTATGCTACAGAGTATGCTACAGAGTGTGGTACAGAGTATGGGGGGGGGATGGTACATTTACCTCCACAATGCATTAAGGCCGTAGTCTGTGCTCAAATGGAGCACATCCCCTACCGGTCTACTTCTGTGCTCTCAAACCCTTCACCATGTCCATCTCCCATGCAAACCTGTTGGGGAATGTCAAGAGTATATTTCCTCTGATCGATAGCCCAGGGTGTAAATGCAGAGGACATAGTGTTTACTTTTACTGCCCTGTCTCAGGTGTTTACTGCTCTTTTCTCACCAAAGAAATATGATGTGTTACACGCAGGAATATAGCTGCCTTTTGTGTCTGCTGTGAGGATCCGAGCATCTCCACTGGCAGACATGAAGATAACTTGAGGTTTATGGGCTTGCCGGTTTTAGATAGTGTATAGAATCTATAACATGTAAGTGTTGAATTGTCATCAATCAGTTTGCAAAGCTGTGAAACAAATGCAGACAGTACACAAACTGTAGTGAACAGGTGTGACAGGGAAAATGGTTCATATCAGAATATGGATGTATGTTTGATTGGCTCTAAAAAAAAGCATCTAAGCATTTAAAAGCATCATTGTTAAAATGACTGTTCAGTTTTTAAGGGTTGTGGCTAATATGTATTTATGATATTTATACATTTACTGAACTACACAATATACTTTAAATTAATTAAAAAAAATTCTGGAATAAGAACATCAAAAAATAAACCAACCTGAATCCAGTTTAGGCAACTGCACCTTGACGGAAATTGTTGTGACTAGAACCCCCACTATAGACATCATTGTGAGCGGGATGTTGAAAGCTGCTAAAATTATTTCTTGTCCTATGATAATAACATAACAAAAATAAATGAATAACCAACGAGGATGAAAAACCTTCTGAAGATGCCAGATAGCTGACTTCTGTGGTTGTGACAGGAATGTTTGCTTACCCCTTACCTTCTACTCGTCCTCTAATGAAATCAAAATACTGTCAAAGCCTCGACTACACAGCAGATGAGCAGAATTCCGGTATATTTCACAATTTCAGTGGCAGCTAAATGAATCGGAAAAGAGTGGCGCAGAGTGAAGTGTCTGGCCGGCTCAAGCGACTCCCTCATTGTCACACGGCGCTTCGCTTTTGGTTTTGCTTGAGTTCTTTTTCCTTTTCTTTTTTCGCCGTGTGCACCATCCGCCTGGCATCAGTCACTCCACCTGACATCCATTGTGTTTAATTAGTGTTACCAAATGTTGGAGAAGATACCTGTCCTCTGTGTGTGTGCTAACATGTCAATTTGCTCTTTAGCAAGTCTTACGGAGTGATGAATTGGCTCTGACAAATTAATTTGATAAATCCTAATTACTGTATATCCAACATAGATGGGAGGGTAGATGGGTCTCTTTGTTGGGGAAGATGGGTTCTATTTGTGCAAACAAAAAAATAAAGCGGTAATGTTTGAACCCTCTTCAAAAAGGTTGCATGAGGAGGCCCTAATCTGGTGTGTATGGAGAGCTCTGTGTCATCAGCAAGTCTGATGGTTTTGTCTTTTAAGAACAAAACAAATCACTAATGGATGCAATACCACTTCAACTCAGATCTTCTTCTGAAAATGGATTTGTTGTGCTCCTTAACTGAGGGGTGAAAAACCAGCCAATGAAGCTAGTGGAGGGAAAAATAATGCACTGTCTGGCTGATAATAACATGGCCCCTTACTCGTTAGTCAATGCCTCTTGCTCCAGTAATGGCCCAATTAAGGGAATCCAACCCTGGTCCTCTTTAGGTATGTCACAAATTGATTATCTCACCATGAGCAAACCGTGCTCCCAGATCACAGATAAAAGAGATGGTGTTTGTGCACACGTCTGCCCCGGTCCAAACTGGGCTAATAAGTAACCGTTTTCACACTTGTTTAGGCTTTGGAGTGCTCATGCAAGAGAGGGCATGGGAGGGGAGGGAAGCAAGCAGAGGCGTCAGGGTGAGGAGGAACATCATGAATTGGTGAATTGCTTGTTTTATCCTTTTCTAAAGCTCTTTTCACTGCCTGCACATTACAGCTCCCTCTCTTGTCCTCTTGTTTCCCTTCCCTTCCATCTTGTTTTCCCCTTTTGCATCATTCTCTACCTTTCGCCCATTCTTCTTCTTCCTGCTTTTATTCTATCATTTTCTACCTTTTGTCTTCTTTATCTCCTGTTGGTTTTCTTTATTCAATAGATGGTCATGCTGATCCCATTCTTCCTTTTGCATTTAGCTGAATTAGATTAAGAGATTTGTCTCTCAATACCATAATCTCCAAGTCCTCATCCCTATCTCTCTAACACTTGCATGCAGCTCCATGCAATGCTTCATTGTGTTAGCAAACACCCAAGGAAGGAAAAACTCCTCTGGTAAGGTGTTTGGTGGCATTTTCAGATTGGCCAGCACGAGATGCCATCTTACTATTCCCTTCCAGGGTTCAACCCCCACCCCCCAGCCTCCTCGCCAGCTGAACAACAACAGGGTCTCTGCCTTAGTGACTGACAGCCTCCCTAATTGTATCCACTCACTCATGACAATTTGATTAAAATATTACGCCAAAGTCTCACCCCCTGTTTGTTCCTCCCCTCCAAATCTAATTTTGATTTAAAAAAGAGAGATTACCTCCACGAGCATGACTGAGGATGCCATTAACTTCTACTTAATCTTTATTACTGCTGCGGTTTTAACATATGTATGGCTTTCGTTTCGCTCCCTTTGTTTTTTCCCCAATGTTATCCTCTGTTTCATCTCTCGTGTCCAGTTGGGAGTTCAGGATTAGAATAACAATGTGGTGGATCTCTGGTGTCCGGAAGTTGCAGACCGCCGGCCTAGAAGACGAGAACTGAGATGAGAGAAGGTGAGAGTTTTGGAAGTTGGTAAACAGAGCAGAGTCCAGTTAGGAGACAGGGACAGTGACTATAAAGATGACAACATCTCTAGTTACAGCCAAGACACTTTGTTGTCTACCCTCATCTCCTGTCACCTCTCTGCTGTGATTAAACGCACATGAAGGCAAAAATGCCCTCAAAAAATTTGAGCTTAAAACAAAATTTGCTAAAGTACGTAAGTAAGTAAATAAAGTTTATTTATGTTTCACTTTTCACAGACAAAGGTCACAAAGTGCTGTACAGGAGTCAGGAAAAAACGTGTTTAAACCAGATTGACAATAACAGGGGCCAAAACATTTAAACAGTTAAGAGAGCATAGTAAAATACACATTGAAAGATGGAGCAGTAAAAAACACAATAAAACAAATAATGAAAATAACTAAATAAAAACACATAAAAAGCAGTTCATAGTGTTTAACCAAACGGGGAGCAGGCAGAGCGTTCCATAGCCTTGGAGCTACTGCCTCAAAGGCTCGGTGACCACGGGTCTTAAGGCGTGGGACGGTCAGAAGGTTTAACTGGTTGGACCTGAGGTTGCAGGCTGTAGAATAAGGGTGAAGTAGTTCAGCCACATATGAAGGAGTCTGACCGTGTAGGGCCCTGTATGTGAGGGTGAGGATTTTAAAGTGGATCCTATGCTCTATGAGCCAGTGAAGAGACCTGAGAAATGGGGTAATATGAGACCGTCTACTTGCCCTTGTCAGTAATCTGGCAGCAGCATTTTGGATTACCTGCAACCGGTTAATCGCAGATTTACTCAGTGCGGAGAAAAGTGCGTTGCTGTAATCAATGTGAAGAGATACAAGCATGTATGATCATCTCTAACTCAGCCATAGATAAAACAGATCTCAGTTTTGTGATGTTTCGTAGGTGGAAGAAACAGGATCTGGACAGCTGCTTCACATGGGGGACAAACGACAAGGATTTGTCAAATATTACCCCGAGATTACGCATCTTTAGGTGGACAGCAGAGGAGAGTGGACCAATGCTCTGCTTGATCATAGGGACAGCATCACCAGGTGCAACAACTAGAACCTCCGTCTTATTATCATTTAGTTGTAAGCAATTTACTGCTGTCCAGTCTTTAATAGCATTTACACAATCTAGCTGGCTGGTTAACCTGAAAGCCTCACTTGGTTTGAAGGAGACATGTATTTGGATATCATCTGCATATAGATGATAGGCAACATTATAGGTGTTAATGATCTGTCCCAGAGGTAATGCGTATAAAGAAAATAACAGAGCCCCCAGGACCGAGCCCTGCGGTACCCCACAAGACAGTGGAGATGTCTGACAGGACCATTGGACCAATTACTATGGTGAATACAGTGTGACTATAATTAATAGAAATGATGGACAAAACTATGACAATAGTCAAGTCAAGTTAAGTAACCAGAATTCCAGTGCTGCTTTTAAAATATGTCCATGTAGTATTTCCCGGCACCCTGAGGACACACTGTTTCATGGAGGAAAGTGTTGTTTTTAGAGTGACCTATAGAAACATGTTTCCCACAAACCATTTCCCTCTGATTTCCAACACATCCCAGTATGCACGGCTGGTAGTAACTTCTGTAACTTTTCCTGTTGGCTGCACTTTCTTGCTGTAGGTCATCAGTCCCATCAGCTCGCTCACCTCTGAGGTTCCATGAATATGTGGCGGGTTAACCCCTTGTGCCCTTTGCTGACACCCTGCGCTGCACACAGAAAAACATACACACATACAGAACCAACATAGTATTTACTGAATACTCACAAACATACATACAAGCATGCAGGAACACACACACACATACCCATACACACATGTATTTTTACCTTGAGTTGCCTTCTCCCATGCTCGCCCTTGCTTTGAAAGAAAAATAAATCCGGTGTAATATGATAGTTGAATGCAAGGGGGGTGATAAGGTGGTGGGAGGTTGCAGGGGAGGAGGGGCGGTCGCGGTGGGCAGCTCAATCATTCAAAAAAAAAAAATAGCTGTGTATCATTCACCTGATTTGAATTGTAGCTCCCCCTTTTTTTGAACCCCTGCCAATTCATTTTGTACATTAAAAATTGGTCAGGGTTGATAAGATTCCATTTTCACGGTTGGCAATGCAGAACTGGCGAAAGAATACAATTACAGACCCCAGAGTAAACTCTCCGAATGTCAACTTGATGTAAATGATCAGAAGGCAGGGCGCCACAAAAGAACAGGCTTCAATTCCCCCCCCCTCCCTCCCTCCACCACCTCTACCTCTCTCTAGCGCTCACTCTCCGTCTCCAGTCGACAGCCTTCACCCCGGCAGTGTCAGGCAGACAGGGCTGCTGCAGTGCCAGGGCTGTAGGTGCAGTTTGTCCTGGTGGAGCTCAGAGGGAAACTTTGGTGTCACAGTGGCAGCTTGATGACAGGCCAACATTCATAATGTTTTGGAAGCAGCCAATAACGCGGTGCTTTGTTGCCTGATATGTACTAGAATGCAGGCTGGACTGTATGACTGGTCAACACAGATCTACGTGTACAAACGTGAGGGATGACGTGCCTGAAATGTTGTGCACAGAAAACGGTTTCTGTAGTCGAGATTACACAAAAGATTCAAGGCCTTGCTGTTTTAAAATGAAAAATAGCATGAAATCCAGTCTCACATCTTACAGTAAGTCGTGGGTACAGTGGCCTGTGTATTTGTATCATAATGATCATTCATTTATTTATCAGTGTGCGAAATACTGCAAAACGTTTATTCATAAATATGAATGTGGACACTTTTCTGCAGTAAATGACCCCGCCAGCCAGAGACGCAAGCCTGTCTTCACATCTGTTTACTGGAGACTATGATACCATGGATTGAACCACCGAATGCCATGTAGGCCACTGGCATTGCACTCAACATTGTTTGACCATTTTTTATTAATTTTGAACATTTAGTCATTCATACCCAACCAACAAACTCAACACACTGTAAGAAATGGTGGGCATAATCTGGAGTAGGCCTTCTCATTTGGTTAAGTATGCAATCTGGAGTTTCAACCCAAGGCTTCAGTAGTCTGGGTGAACAGACTCGAGTTGGTGACCGGGAGTCACATGCATGTTTATTAGGTACTTGTGGTAGAGCTTCGTACTAAACATACCTTTTTTTTGCACTAAACCGACCTTAATTGCGCTAACTCAGCCATCGCCATGTTGAGAGCCTTGTGGAGGCAACAGAAAAGCTCCCAGTCTTGTATTCAGCCCCTTTCACAGAGATGCTGTTTGAGGTTTGGAGAGCTATAGAGGTTATGGGATGACTTCTTGTTGTTACTTGTGCAGGACGAGTTCCCCATTAAAGACTCACAGTGTTCACAGGATACAGTGGGGTAACATGCTACACAGGCAGGGATAAGGGTGCTGGCTCTCTGCATCTCAGCACAGCAAATCTCCCACAGCTGGCGTTGTGTTTGATTCAGATGTCACCTCCTTTGACTATGAGGTGTCATCCAGTTTGACCTGAACCCCCACTCCCCCGCAGTGTCACCCAGATTTGGAGCCAGCCCTCTGTGGTGGCAGCAGGATGCTTTAACACCTCGCAATTACTAGGGTCGTGTCCCCGTTATCCGATCACACATTACCAGTCGCCAATGTGCCCGATGACTCGCCGCCGCTCTCCCTTCCTTTTCCTGAGCGACTCTTTCTCGTTGCGTCTCTATCTCTGCCTCTCCATCCTCCCCTCTCTCCTCCATGATTATTCAGAGGTTGCACATTAGTCAGGCTGGCTGTGATGGACAGCGTTATGCATAAATTGCTTGCAATGGCTGAACTTTGACACCCCGCAAATAGATGGAGAACATGCACAAGTAATGACATCTAATCCAAGAACAAGGCCGGTGTTTACAGAGGTCAGGGGTCGCAGAGATCGCTTGCATCTGCACAGGTTTGCTTAATCAGGGTGACGATATGTTTGGTTGTATACAGCAGAAAGGCAGTGGTTCTACTCCAGCGCATCTGATCCAACAATATGCTTCAGTTTAATCCATGACATTTACGTGGGCTTTGAGACCACGGAGCATGCTAGCAGCTGCAGGGAAGATGGAAGGACGTCAGACGCTCGGGCTTTGAATGGAAACCATTATCTTCAGAGAGAACTAATAAAAGTATGATCATGACAAAACCGATCAAACAGTGGGGAAGGTTTCATATATAAAGGAGCTGCGGTATTTGCCTCCTTTGCCCTGACTGCTGTTTAAAAATGACTTCAGTGATTAAAAGATTCAAGAAAAAAGAAACAAATTCACTCTCCAAATGGACTCTTAATTATCCATCACCTCATTAGGGATGCCTTTAAATGTCCACCCTACTGCAGTTCTGCAACTGCTCTGAGTTAATGAGTTGCAATGTGAGCTGATGTCTAGAAATCCTTTCAGACTAAAGAAGGTAGTTTTTTCTGTTTGTGTGGTTATCTGTACAGCAAAGATGCTCTCACAAGCATTGTGTGCTTCAAAGGGCACTCCATTTATTTTTCATTTGAAAGTCAGTTAACACCATATAGCCCCATAGCACCATATAGCCCCATAGCACCATATAACCCCATAGCACCATAGAACCCCATAGCACCATAAAGCCCCATAGCACCATAAAGCCCCATAGCACCATATAGCCCCATAGCACCATATAACCCCATAGCACCATATAGCCCCAATAACACAATATAGCCCCATAGCACCATAAAGCCACATAGAACCATATAGCCCCATAGCACCATAAAGCCCCAATAACACAATATAGACCCATAGCACCATAAAGCCCCATAGCACCATATAGCCCCACAACACCATATAACCTCATAACACCATATAGCCCCATAGCACCATATAGCCCCACAACACCATATAACCCCACAACACCATATAACCTCATAACACCATATAGCCCCATAGCACCATAAAGCCACATAAAGCCATATAACCCCATAACCCCATAACACCATATAGACCCATAGCACCATATAACCCTATAACACCATGTAGCCCCATAACACCATATAACCCCATAACACCATATAGACCCATAACACCATATAACCCATAACACCATATAGACCCATAGCACCATATAACCCATAACACCATATAGACCCATAACACCATATAACCCCATAACACCATATAGACCCATAGCACCATATAACCCCATAACACCATATAACCCCATAACACCATATCGACCAATAGCACCATATAACCCATAACACCATATAGACCCATAACACCATATAACCCCATAACACCATATAGACCCATAGCACCATATAACCCCATAACACCATATAACCCCATAACACCATATCGACCAATAGCACCATATAACCCATAACACCATATAGACCCATAACACCATATAACCCCATAACACCATATAGACCCATAGCACCATATAGACCCATAACACCATATAACCCCATAGCACCATATAGACCCATAACACCATAGCACCATATAGCCCCATAGAATGAGAGCTATATCCCTGACTAAGCTTTGAAAACAACCAAACTGGAAAACCTGAAGATATAATTGGTTGAAACTGAAATGTGTTTTTTACAGTAATACATGTGCAGAGTGGTGACTAGTTCATGGAAAAACATGAACACATTACAAATGCAGATACTTCCATAGAGACATATTGGACAGACAGAAATGGACAAAAATGTATAGTTTAGTGCAAGTCATCAAGCATAATATTTACCATATATATACATATATATGTATATGACCACTTAGCATGCAGCGATGTCCTATGCAATATGCAATATACAACGGTTCGTATGATATCTTACAAAAAGTGACTTGTTTGTTTGTGCGTTTTCCTAGGAAAGCCAACAACTCCAGTCTTTTCAAAATAAACACTTGTCTTCACAGGAAACTTAGTTAGGCTTAGGCAACAAAACTACTGAGTTAGTTCCATGAAAAGATCGTCGTTCAGGAAAAACAACTACGGACAACTGGGATATCTACGGCGCATTGTTTTTCAAAGGTAGCTAGGTAGCTGGATGAGAACAGCCTGCCCTGCATGTCCTCTTGCATGGCTCCTGCATCTGTTCAGGTCTCTGGGTACATCCCGTTATGTATTACAGATATATAGAGAAAGTGAGTGGGTGGCAGTATATATATACAGTTATTTATTACATACAAATACAACAGAGGCAAAGGATGTTCTTGCCAGACAGAACAAGTGGTTGTTTTCAATGCTGCAATGCTTGTAAAAAACATTTCTACTATATTGCCATGTTTGATTTTTACCCAATACCTGGCCATGTACATGTATGTGGCAAAGTGGCTCGTAATACACAACTGGCATCTTATCATGGTCTGGGCACCAGGCCAGTGGCCACCATCTCCATCTCCACTGGAAAGAAAGGAAGAACGGCGTTCATCCTCCCTGTACTCACAGTGGTACATACATTCTACGTCATGTTTCTTGTGCTATCTCAACACTTAACATGTCATCGTCTGAAAGTCAAACTCAACCAATTTTGATCCATTCAGCAGATTTTCCTCGGACCTGTCAGCTGAATTATTTAACCGAGTAGTTGCATAAGTGACATTACAGTAATTCACAGTGTATTTATCACCAGAGCAGGTCAAAGTTTACTCCATTTGTAATATTGGTGGCAGATTGTGTGTTTGTGGGTGTGAGAGTGCATGTCGTCTAAATGGCTGCAGGGCTGTATTTTTAAGCATGTCACCCAGTGTGCATCATGGGGGCCGAGATCATCAATATTCATTTCCTTATGACAGCGGCAGTCAGCGTTGTGTAACGCTTAGCACTTAACAAACGCTGCACTCTCACCACTTAAACATATGTCAGCGTACCGCGAAGATGTTTTCATCAAGGACGAGCGGATTTGTGCTCGTCCTCAGACATACAAACATGCCATAAACACAGGGTGGTGGGGAGGGACACACACACACACACACACACACACACGATGCACACAACCTCTGGGCACAAACAGTGAAATAAGCCTCTGTACAGACCACCAGGAGGAAGAGGAGAGGAGGAAACAGGAGGAAACAGGAAGAGAGGGAAGAGAAACAAGAGAGATGAGAAAAATAAGAGGAGAGAGGAGAAAAGACACTCGAGGATGAGAGGAAAAGCAGAGGAGTAGAGGGAACAGGAGAGAGGAGAGGAAAGGGAAGCGAGGATGATATAATATAGAGGAGGAATGGAGAGATGATAGGAATCTAGGAGAGAAGAGGGGATGGCAACAGAAGAGAAGGGAAAAGATATGGAGAAAGTAGGCGAGGGGAGAGGAGATGAGAGAACGAAGCAGGAGATGAGAGAAAAGAAGAAAAAAAACTGATCGTAAGAGAGTAAGGAGAGGAGAAAAGAACTGAAGAGAAATTGATAAATGGAAAGGATATGAAATAAGAAAAGAAGGAAAAGAAAAGAGGAAAAAAAAGAGAGGATGCAATGGAATGAGAGCAGGTGAAATGGGTGAGGAGGAGAGGAAGGGGGAAAAAATAGGAGAAAATTATAGAAGATGAGGAGAATCAAGGAGAAAAGAAAAGAGTATAAAGAACAGCCGCAAAGAAAGAAGATATGAAGAGAGGATAAGAGATATAGATGAAGAGGAGAGGAAGGGAAGAAAGAGGAGAGAAGAGAAAGAAACAAGAGAGCAGTACCAAAGACAGGAGGAAATAGGACGAGAAAGGAGAGAGGAGATGAGAACAGGGAAAGAGGGTAGTGAGGTCAGGGGAAATGTGGAAAGATGGAAAGATGGATGAAGAGGAGATGAGAGGAGGAGAGAGCAGAGGAGAGAGCAGGGAAGGAAAGAGGAGAGGACCGGCGATGTGCCAGGGCGCAGAGGGCTTGGACAGGATGGCATGTTGGCCGATGGCTGCTGATCTCCTCTCCCTCGCCCACCAGACAGCCTTTGACACCAATGAGATGTGGCTTCTCTGTCCCTAATGACCACATGGCCGAGGGGGGGATGAGGCCGGAGAGGGAGAAGCAGTGAGACAGAGAGGAAGCGGATGGGAAGGGGTTACTTCATTATGCATCAAATTAGAAAAATTCATAATTTATCCTTACACCCAGCCCGAAATGCCACCCAACTGAGCCTCACCCCCACGAAAAACATCACGCCGAGCGAGGAGAGGGAGGGAAAAAAAGAGAAAGTAAAAAAAAAACTGTCAGAGCCCCAGCAGCAGCCGATGGGCAAAATTAATATGCAAATATATGCAAGAAATTAAAAAGCAGAATTACACAGGCAAATGAGGTAGCTACACTTGAATTGTTAGGATTATGAATAATTACTGGGAATTTCCTGCTCCTAATATAACTTGTTTTTTGATAAACAAAGACTTAATTATCGAGTTGCGCTGGAGAATTTCCGCGGCACTCATTAATCTTGCAGAAAAAACAAGTCCCCAGTGGCCGCCTGTAATGAAGAGAGCGTGCCCTGAATCGGCGCGAGGATCAGAGCCACGGGGCGCCTGGCGAGCCACCACCAGACGCCGCTCTGCCACTGTCCCTCGCCGTACCCAGGAGGGTCATAACTTCTTCCACTAACTATCAAAGGGACTTATTTATGCTGGCAACCCAGCCATAAGTCCAATTTTATGAGGCCTAGGGCTGGGGAGGGAGGGGGTGGGATGCAGAGAGGGTGAGAGAGGAAGAGGATGGGGGGGTATCTGTTGATGCACTCTGGAAATGCCACTTTTGTCGCTGCAGCCTCTCTACTCATTCACTCCCTCCCCCCCTCCCTCCCTCCCTCCCTCTCTCTCTCTCTCTCTCTCTCTCTCTCTCTCTCTCTCTCTCTCTTCCCCTCACTGTTTGCTCTCCTCTGATACAGACATGGAGCCTGAGGTGTTTTGGCTGAGTTCTGCCCTCTACAGGGGGCAGGAGGGCACTCAGGGGCAGCCTAGCGCTGTGTGTGTGTGTGTGTGTGTGTGTGTGTGTGTGTGTGTGTGTGTGTGTGTGTGTGTGTGTGTGTGTGTGTGTGTGGTCCTATCATTTTAAAGGGAGTTTAAGGCATAGACCTTCAAAGTAAGTGCATGTTGGCTGGTATTCAGTTCTTAAAAGGGACAGTTTTCAGAGTTTTATTTAATCAGTGCTGCAGAAAGGATCAAGTAGTTGTGGAAGAAATATTAAGATCCTGAAAATGCAACATATAAAATAAGCTACTCATATGTTTCATATGTAGAATTGTAATGCTTACAGTAATTCATAGTATTGTATTATCGTGAAATATGTAGCGCAATATTTACCTATATTCTATTGAAAGAAAGCCACATAAAATGATGATGCTCAAATAAAGCACCATGAATTACTTCCTTTCCATCAGAGTCCATGTATTTCAATAAGGTAAAAGTAGCAATACTTACAATACGTGTACTCTATCAGGGACACAGTTGCTTTAACAAGGACATGAGAGTTATTTGATGTTGTTTACTTACTAAATCAGGTTTGTGTTTATCATATTTATTTACCATATAAGTCTGCAAAGTAGTTGCAGCCATCAGGTAGAAGTAGAATAAAAAATAAAAACTACAACATTCTAAAATGAAGTACTATAAAAATGTTAGACATCAGAGTCGTGTTTCTACTTTGCTCTGTGTCCGTTGGTCTGTTCAAGAACACTATGTATACGTATCAGTACTTTCCACCTGTGGATTGATATCTGGACTAGAGGAGATGAACATTGAGGTCTGGTTATTGACTTACTATTCATCTTATTCTTTGCCACCGCATTGATTCATTGTTTGTTCTTACTCACGTTTTAGAGCAGAAGTGCGATTACTTTGCTGAGCCTCTCCAGCTTTATCACCTTTTATGCTCAATTCCATCTCCTCAAAAAGACACCTCCAGAGGACGGCTATGTCAGTGTCCTCAGAGGATGAGAGGGTGAATATGAGTCAAGCTGCTGGGCCTCGTAACATCCCGGGTGGTGTACAAGTACCAACCAGCTAACTGATGTCACTGATGTCTTCATCATAGCACTGTCACAGGAGAGCGTTCCCTGCTGCTTCAGGACGCCACCATGGTTCCTGTATAATGTCTGCAGTGTCCAGTCTACTACCGCCCTGTGGCACTGGCACAGAAACTGCCAAAGGAACCGTCCGAAGATGCCGTCTCCACGGATCCCTACTCAGCCATCACTCATCTGGAAAATACCAACGCCTACATCAGAATGTTGTTTGTTGATTTCAACTCAGCCTTTAACACAATATCCCCCATGAAACTCATTGGTAACCTCACTCTGTAACTGGTTAGTTCACCTCCTCAAGCAGACCCCAGCACCTCCTCCATTCTGGTGTTGAACACCGGAGCCCCCCAGGGTTGTGTGCTCAGCCCCCTCCTGTTCACGCTGTGCGTCCACGACTTCTACCCCAAACATGAAGAGAACTCTGTTTGAAGTTTCTAGGAGACATTAAAGTCATCGGCCGGATTAAAGTCGACAAGGAGACTTCATATAGGAGGACATCAACAACCTTCAGAGGTTTCATAAGTCGGACATGATCATGATGACCCCTCTGAGTACGTTCATGATTGAGGGCTACAAAGGAAAACTGTACTATATTCTAACATTGTTAAGGCAAACTATACAATGACCTTTTTATGACATTTTGTCGGACTCTTTTATGGCATGCTAAACTAAAATATGGTTTAGGACTCATGGAGATGCTGAGAATGTCCGTGCTAGCAATGCTTTTCTTACTGTGCTTATCTCGAGGTCAATGTAATTTGTTATCAATTAAATGTACTTTGTTTTCTGGAGATAACAAAAGGTTGTTTCCTGTTGTTACTTGTACTGTTTATCAGAAATCAGAATGGCAGCATGCAGAGAGGACTGCGGTCAAGCCGCCGCCTGCATCTCTGTGGTCAGAGCAGCAGATTCTCAAGTTGAACCCACAAACTGACACCAGGCATGTGGTTTTAAAATAAGGTGTTCACAAAGGGTATATAGGAAATACATATATGGTAATAACATTAATTGGATTATAGGTAGAACAATGCTTGTTTTGGTGTCTATATATAGTCAGATGTCTTCAACTAAAGTGTCATTGTCATGAATTATTCATTAAATTATTTTTTCAGCAGCCCAATTATAGTAGAATATATTTATATAACATTTTGAAAAACATTTTTGGGCATAATGCACTTTGACTTTATGACATTGTGTGGCATACTATACTAAATATTTGTATTTGACAATCTTTTGACATGCTATTCTACATTTAAAGGCTATTGTGTATAATGCTTATGAGATACTACTACTGTTTGCCATAAAATACATAAAATATCACAAAGATATAGTGGCATGCTATAGTTTGACGAAAGATTTTTTTAAAAAATGAACACATTAGAGACACACAATCGCTCAAATTAATAAATCATGTAATTTCACTGTTTCTGTCTTCTACTACAGTGTTTTTCAACCTTTTTTGAGCCGCGGCACATTTTCTACACACATTTTCTACACACATTTTCTACGGCACACCAACAACCCAAAAAGTTACAGAATGTCACATTGTAGCATAAAACAGCATATGTGGTAGGTCATTAGTGCGCCACCTACTGGCATAGAAGAGTATTCAGTGTTTCCCCTGGTTTACAGCTTTAGGGGGGAGCGACTGACAGACAGACGGACACCGTGGTACCTCAAAGTACTACAAAGTGGTACCTCACAGTACTACAAAGTGGTACCTCACAGTACTACATCGTGGTACCTCACAGTACTACAAAGTGGTACCTCACAGTACTACATCGTGGTACCTCACAGTACTACAAAGTGGTACCTCACAGTACTACATCGTGGTACCTCACAGTACTACAAAGTGGTACCTCACAGTACTACAAAGTGGTACCTCACAGTATTAGAGAATGTATAGTTGTATTGGGAAGTGGAACATGGCATAATAGTCTTGAGTAAAAAGATATGCAGGATGTGGAGAAACCTGAAGTCCATAGTTCCCACTGAAAGTGTAAACACCAGTGCACTTACAAAGCAACGATGAGATAAGAAACATCAAATAAAGTCATCAGATTTTCAAATTTAACCATTTTGCAACATTGGTGTATGACATCAAAATTGGATATTTACCCTGATAAATAATTTTTCATTTTATTTATTTTGTCATTAATTAATACATATTTGTACTGCAATTAAGCTAGTATACAAATCTGTTTTAGACAAATTAAAAAGATGTATTTCCGTGACATTGGGATACAATATTGGAATAATTCATTAATCCATGAAAAATAAAAGTATGTTGTCTCTTGAGGGAGGACGATCTTACCAGAGATGGAGTTAATTTACCACTGAAGAAACAATCAATATCTACAATTTACAAAACTCAGAGTAAACTGATTCGCCGTTACGAGCATATTTATGAACAGAAAAATCAATTATTGTGCTCAACAAGAGCAATGTACAATATTTAAGCAGTTGGTAATGTGAGGCAATGGAAATAGGAAACAGGTGGATCATGTGATGTGTATGAAAACTTCCCAAAAACTAATAACCTTAATGTTGAACATTTTGCACACAAAGAGATAAATTACCTTAAAACACATCTTGAAATAAAACACATATGATATGAAGTCTTTACAGTACAATACCACACAAGGGAAACACGCAACGGCCTTTTAACGATACACACATTAGCCATTAAACTACTTAATTATTTAAATGCGTTTGTTCCTTAAACTCTTCCATCTTATACTGATTGTAAGTATTGTGTTTATTATCAGCTGCTGTCGCTCTCATGCCCATCTGCCAACCCAAACTCTGTTTCCTCCTGATGTTGTTTGAGAGCCTGTACGCTCACCAGCAGGCTCACTATCAAAAAATCCATTTGAAAAAACAAATCCATATAAAGGTCCCTTCTTAAAATCCTCTGTATGGTTTTGCATGACGCGTGAGTTTTGCATGCTGCAGGATGGGTATTTATCTCAGTGTACAGGCGGATGCAGCGACCATGTCGGTCTTAGTCTTCTCTGCAGATCATACCGTGTCTTTCCAAAAAAGTGATCGTCTGCCAAAAGTTGATTGAAGTTTTCCGGAGTGCTCGCAGCCTGTAAAGCTTCTTTATCTGGATCAACAGTCATGACCTGCAGACACAGAACGCTGGAGTCCTTCTAACAGCAAAGGTGTGTTCTCCTCAGCGAATAATCATCAATGCGATGTGTTTGTTCGATATCCATGTTTATGTTTTGAAACTGGACTGTAAATATAACGATTATATAATATAATAAAATGGTGGCTTATAGAAATTATGTGGTAAAAGGCCTACAACCCATAAATGCAGTTTTCCACCTGCCAAGTGATTACAGCTCCTACCATATCATTATGCATGTTTTTAAATGAATTGATTTCATTCTTAATGTTTGTATTTGACATAGCCCATCCCTGTCCTTTCCACCTTGTTTAGCTGAATTTGAAATAAAGCAACTCACAGAATATGATTATTAATAGCCTAATTTTGTTTTTCTTTTGTTTGGTTTAGAGTTCAACAGGTGCACAAAGTTAACATTCTGACATTGTTGGCTTAATACTCTTCATACAATGAGAACATTGAATACAGGCTATATGCTGTTGTTTCGATGCTTTGCACCATAAATAAAAAAAGTAAAATGAGTAATGAAATACTTGGTAAATATCATACAGATCTGTTCTATTACTAGGTGCCTCATTAATTGAAGAACAAATTCACTTCTAACTGTAAAGTACTGCAATGCATGCCACTGAAACAATTCACTCAACTTGCTGTTGGTGGCTATATTTAGTGTCATTGGATGGAAAGAAATGAGAGGAGATGAGATAAAGCTTCAGGGATCTGAGGTACAGATGGCAGCAACTTGGCCTGAAAGAAGTAGTTATTCTTAAGGGAAATCAGTCATCCCTCCAACACAGACACACACACACACACACACACACACACACACACACACACACACACACACAAACACACACACACACACACACACACACACAGACACACACACGCAGACAGACAGATACAGAGACAGACAGACAGACAGGCAGTTTGGCAACTGACTGAAAATTAATCTTAAATTAAAAACAGAATCATTCTTTTGACCTAACACTAAAAAGATGGTTTTAAAGAGGATGTATAATGCTTATTTTCAGGTCCATACTTGTATGTTGGGGTTCTACTAGCATGTGTGCTTTAATGTTCAAAACTCTTTGTTTTCAACATATTGCCTGCCTGCTAGCGCTCCTACTAGCGCTCCGATAGTTCCCCGCTAACTTCAGCTATCTCCCCGACACCCACCGAAGGTAGCGGGACCAGCCCCGGCTCGTCACCCGACTCGGGCAGAGGGGACGCGGGCAGCAGCAGCAGCAGCGGCCAGTAGCAGCAGCAGCGGGGAGCTAGCAGCAGCAGCGGGGAGCTAGCAGCAGCGCTAGCTAGCGGGGACAGGAGCGGCCTGTAACCCGACTTTTATGGTATCTGCTTTTCAGAAAAGTACAATGACAACATTGTTCTTCTGCTGACGAGGTAAAGTATTAGACGGATGGTTTTGCACAGTCATGGTCTCCAGAGGATGCATCTTAATGACGTTCCCTATAGCACAACTAAGAGGTTGATAGTTATCTATGTCAGAAGCTACTGAATGGATTCTCATGCCATATGGTGCAGGTATTCATGGTCCCCACTGACAGATTGACATGTTATACATGGTTCCCAGATGATATATCATCGTGACTTTTCCCCTGACTTCCCTCGAGTGTCACCATGAGGTGGACATTTATGCCTGTTGGATGGATTATTGTTACATTTGGTTCATTAATATTTCCCTCAAGGTGAATTGTAAACTTGGGTGATGTTACTTTTAATCTAGCACGTTAGTTTTTGACTTCTTTGTTGCCATTTCTTTCCTTTATGTCTTACCCCTGCATCATTTGGAAATCAATTGTAAAGCAAATGAGAAGCTGTAAGTTCAGGTATTATCTTCTCGCTACTTCAGCAAACTTTTCAAAACACACAAGTGTTTCCTTAACCCTGACCCTGAAATCCATTTTACAAGAGTTGTAAAGCTCAAATAAACACACAGCATTATGAGCTGTTGACTGGCTCAATAAGTTCCACGCAATGTAAACCATGAAGTGTCCACACTCCACATGGAAGAGTAAACCAGTAAGTCAATCACGCCACAGCAAGGGCCTGCCATGTTTAACTCACTTATAGGGTTAGGAGCTGAGCGGGTGGAGCCGATGCACTGCATCTTGTCAATATATTTCATGTTGAGAGCAATTTGATATATTACATTTTCTCTCTGTGCTCTTTGAGCCAGTGCAGTCATCAGCCCCCTGTCTGATTTTCTTTAAAACATATTTGTGTGGAATATATTTGCTCTATAAGCTCCCACCATGTACCAGAGCTGCCATCTCCTCCCTGCTGGCTCTGCTCAGACTATCCACACATTTCAGCCTTCCATCAATAAAAGACAGGGGAGCAAAAAACACTCACAACCTACAACAAGAATATAGTAATGTGATTAGATGCATGTGTTAAAGGAGTGCAAGAGACAGATTTAAAAAAGGAATGGTCAAAAAGGAAGCAGCAGAGGCCAAGACGTCCTGACTTTAACTCTTTAGTATGTGACAACAGTAGATGGAGGATGAAGTGCAAGCTGGACCACCTGGTGGGAGCAGCGGAAGCGGTTGGGTCAAACAAATAAAGAAGTTTCATCCAGGAGACCGCTGTTTATGATCCAAACTCAACTAAAAACTAAGTTGACATATGTTGTTGCGTTGCTAACGTCACCATAGTCACGTAACTCTGCAGCCGTCCCCCCGTACTACTGGACCCATTACAATCTTTGTTGTGCTCATTTATGTCTTCATGCTCAAGCAATGCACACATTTTGTAAAAAAAATAATGTATACAGCCCTTGACTGCTGCCTCCTCACTCGTATCCATGATTGGCTGAAGGCATTTCCAGCAATCGGCCAGACTAAACAAAACGTACCTTTTATGTTGCAGGCCACATTTTGGCTTTTGTTGTGGCTCAAAAACTGACATCCAGAAGAAAGTTGGGTCTCATTTTGAACTGTAGATTTCTGCAGTTTAATTCTACTCCTGATTTGTTATGATCCAGTAAAGTTAGACACCCTGCGAGATGATTTTGTGTAAGTCGGATGACTTGTGATTGCTCAGTATTTAGACCTCTCTCACAACAACTACAGACACATGTGGGTCATTAAGTAGACAGAGAGAGTGTAAGAGAGAGACGCAGCACGATGAGTTAGTTCCCATCCTGTAGTGGATGAAGCCCCATGAAGCTTTGGGGCCATCCTTCTATTTGTGCCGAGAAAAGATTGTAAGCTTCGGGGCTTCAAACGTATCCAACACAGTGACATCTGGTGAATTGTAAAACTCATAGAACCCTTCAAGACGGAAGCCAAAAGCACTACAACATCTCAACAAACTTTTTGGTCTCACCTGTGTGCAATAAAAGTTCAACAGGCATGTGCGTGTTATTATTGAATCTGTTACATCACCAATCGAATTGCATGAATTAGAAGACCAAAAGGTTGCTCCACTTTCTGTCTGAGCACATTTACCTTCACTTCCGTCTCCAGTTATCGCTCTATTAGAAAACCTGCACATGTGAAAGGAGCCAACAGCTGCAATCTAACATGCTAACCTGATTCCACGTCGCTGTATGAACACCAGCCAGCTGACATGACGGCTACCACCCAGCGTAACACAGGAGAGGCACATATGTCGGCGTGTATTTCCACACTCAGCACCAGTTTAAAGCGTTTCTCTGCAGCCCTGCAGGGTCAACTAATACACATCATTATCTTTGTTAAGAGTTACCATGGCGAGGATGTGAAGAGGAGAGAGTCTGACAACCTTCATATTAAAATGTGCTGGGAGTGACATTCAGCAATGAGTGACGATAACTTTTTAGGTCAACTCCAAGATCACACTCACACACACACACAAACACACATTCAGTCATTAATTAGACAACACCCTGCCATCGGCTCAAGATGTCTGTTTGAAAAACAAAAGGACGGATGGAAGAAAGGGAGGAAGACTATCTGTCTCCTGATGAGGCCCGTACCTATGAGCTGACAGGCCTGCTTTGATGCCGCCATCGCTTCCTCTCGCTTGTTCCACTTTGGCTGATATGTCTGGAGAGAGACAGAGAGAGAGAGAGAGAGAGAGAGAGAGGTCTTTGTCAACATGAAATGGAGGCTTTAAGTGAGCAGAGTCATGCCACATATTGTGATTGAATGTATCATAAGGAAAAGAAACCTCCCCCCTCCACACGTGTCAGAAACAAAGGCTATATTTTTTAGTATTTGCTGTATGATAGGCTGCCTTAAACCTGTGTGTATGTGTGTGTGTGTGTGTGTGTGTGTGTGTGTGTGTGTGTGTGTGTGTGTGTGTGTGTGTGTGTGTGTGTGTGTGTCAACAGCAGCACAGGACGAGGAACGTCAGGCTGCCAGTCCACTTTGGTCCAGAATGTTGGTAAATTGCAGGATATTTGGGACAAGCTTTCATCTAGTGCTTTCTTCAGATCAGAATCTAAATGTGCCATTGTTTCTGACCAAAAACCTGCACAACATTCCCATGCGGCTGCATTTCGTGTGCGAGCTCATAGGGGCATCTGTTAGCAGAAATGGAATATCGTATTCATAAAGTTTTCATCGTTAAGAGCCGTTAGAAGCCCCTCATGTCTACATGAGAGCCCCTCATGTCCTTCTTCTCTGACACAATAACCAAAAACAATAACAATACACGCGTCTTATCTGCTACCGTCGACAGGCTAACAAACCCTCCGGTGTCGGTAATTACTAGTCAAAGTCAAAAGTCAAAGTCAGTTTTATTGTCAATTTTGTGCAATGTGCAAACATGCAAAAGATCGATAGTATGTTTCTCTTCTGTCCAACATATAGAGAATTGTGCAATGTAATAATAATAATAATAATAATAAAGTGCAAAAAAACAGTTTAAAAGTTAAAAAAACCAACAACATATAACATATAGACAACATAAATTAGGAACTACAAAAAATGTTTAGACTGTGAAGGACTAACTAAAAAATAAATGACTAACTCCTTAGCAGCATCCAGACATGTGAGTCTAGAGAGGAGGACGGAGTGGGGCGGTGGGGAGAGAGTTCAGCTTCCTGACAGCCTGGTGGATGAAGCTGTTGGACAGCCTGGTGGATGAAGCTGTTGGACAGCCTGGTGGATGAAGCTGTTGGACAGCCTGGTGGTGGAGCTCGGAGGCTCCGGTATCTCCTACCAGAGGGCAGGAGGCTGAGGAGACCGTGTGAGGGGTGGCAGGGGTCGCTCACAATCAAGGTTACCTTGCGGTTGAGGCGCTCCAATCCACCTGGGCATGCAATCAATTTTCCTCCTTTTTTGCTGATAAGATTCAGAGAATTAGACAAGCAGTCGGTGGCTCCACACCAACCACAGGATATGTGTTGTCCCCATCTTTAAATAGCATCCATTCAAATATCATGACACAATTGTATTCAATCAATCAAAGAAGCCTAGAAGACATTATACAACATCTGAACACATCCTCCTGCTGCTTGGATATTCTACCAACACACTTTTTCAAAAATATTTCACACTGCATGACCACTGATCTTTTACTAATCTTTTTACAGTTTTTACAGTTATTAAACCACTTCTAAAGAATGCTAGTTAAGATCCCGAAATAATGAATATAAACAATATCAAACCTCCTGGCTTTCATCAGCACCACAGTACTGAAACTGCTCTTGTCAAGGTTTTCAACGACATCCACTTAAACACAGACAGTGGCAGAATTTCAGTCTTAGTATTACTGGATCTCAGTGCTGCATTCGACACGGTTGATCATGACATACTACTAGACAGACTGAAAGTCTGGTAGGACTCTCTGGCGCAGCACTTAACTGGTTTGAATCCTACTTGAAGGACCGACAATACTTTGTGTCGGTAGCTAATTACACATCAGAGCTGACTAGGATGACAGGTGGTGTTCCCCAAGGTTCAATACTGGGGCCTCTTCTGTTCAACATCTACAGCTGATTCAGAACGCTGCAGCTCGAGTCCTCACTAAAACCAGGCGTGGATCACATCACTCCAGTTCTGAGGTCTTTGCACTGGCTTCCTGTCCAACAAAGAATTTACTTTAAAACACTGCTGCTGGTTTATAAAGCACTGAATGGTTTAGGGCCTGAATACATTTGTGATCTGCTGCTACCTTATGAACCATCCCGGCCCCTCAGGTGGTCTGGGACTGGTCTACCTAATGAACCATCCCGGCCCCTCAGGTGGTCTGGGACTGATCTACTTTCTGTTCCAAGAGTCAGAACTAAACATGGAGAAGCAGCGTTCATCTACATTTCTGGAACAAGGTCCCTGAAAGCTGCTCAGCTCCTTTAACCCTTTGGGGGCGAGGCCCGCTTCGAAGCAGCGGCAGACGTTTAAGTTTTTAATAAAATGATATCTTAGCAATAATACGTCACAGAGATATGGTTTCAAATCTGGCGGATATGGTTTCCACTTCCGCGTCTGAGCATCTAAACATGGACGTGTCTTACGACGCGTGCAAAGCTTCAGTGTGAGTCAGAGGATGCCAAGCAAAGAGTCCTGAGCAAAGCTATATTGGAGGGGACAGACAGCGCAGTTTCAGTGCCTGAAGGATTCGCTAACAAGGAGCTAGCCGGAGCTAACGGGCCAGATAGCTGGCTACAGCGTTTCTGTGAGACTGAACGGTGAGTAATCAACTGTTGACCCTGTCACCGTTAACTTTATTTCAGTGAACTCATACTGACTTGTATTAATGTATTTTACAGAGTGGATTCAGAGCTGCGAGGGTCCAGAGGACAACATGCAGCTGCAGCAGTCTCCAGTCCGTCTGCCTGCCAACACGTCACCATAGCAGGCCTCAAAGCCAGCCACAGCTCATCATCCCCACCATATAATAAGACATTTGGTTTTTGACATTTATTTTCATGTGTCTACCATTGTATTCATATATTCCACTGCTTTTGTGAACCTAAGACCTTTGGTAAACCAATTTTCATCACTAAAACCGATATACCAGAATACAAAAAACAGAATAAGACAATTGCAATCACTTTCAAGTAAATCAGATTGCCCCATCAGACAATGTTTTGTGTAAGTTCTATCTGTGCAAAAAATAACTCATTTAGTTACTACTAAATACAGACTAGTTATATCGTAGTTCGCTCTGACTTCTATGTAAAATTGCGTGGCTCTAAATGGTGTGACAAACTGAGAGCATATGTTTTCATATAAATGAAATAATAAGTCCCATGAGGTCAGATCCCATGAGGTCAGACTTCTCTGCGTGTGTTCTTCTGCCACCATCTCCCTGTTGAGGAGCCTGCTAACTAATGGCCACCGTGCCATCAGGGCTGTGTGTGTGTGTGTGTGTGTGTGTGTGTGTGTGTGTGTGTGTGTGTGTGTGTGTGTGTGTGTGTGTGTGTGTGTGTGATCTCCATGCTGCCTGGCCGCGGCCCAGCGCACCCTTGTCAGTTTAGGTATTGTAAAGTGGCCACAGGAGGTGGCGAGGCAGCCAGCAGCATTAACCGGCCACTCAGAGCCAATGAAAACGCTCGCTCTGACCCCAGGGGCCAGGACAGTGGTGACTTTCTCTCCCTTCCTCTCCCTCCGTCTCTCTCTCTCTCTCTCTTTCTCTCTTTGGGGCCTTCATTAAAGACGAGAAACAGAGGATTGATCTCCAAGGACACCTCGGACACACAAATGTGCAGCACAGCCAGTCAGACACACGCGAAATGAACAATGTGTGCAAAGCAGGCTCGGAGCATGAACACATGATGCCATTAAGAGCGACAATGAAAGTGCACGGTCGAACATGTGCACGATGCCCCCCCGCACACAGGATGTAATTAAGCAGAGCAGTAATAACAGCAACACGTTCTGCAGCCGACAAGATTGCATCAGCAAGTGTGGTGTGGAAAGGAAAGAGCAGCGTTGCATCACAAAAGCAGTGATGATGGGGAGGGGGGTAAAGCCCTGCTTACCTGCAAGCACCAACATGAATATGCACTGAATGCATTCTTGAACATGACGCAACCCCGCCCAATCAGCTGAGCAGTGGAGCAGAGAGGTTACGCTAGCCTTTTGCTTATTATTACCGTCCAATAGACCCTTTTAATTATCCTATTTATTACATGGCTACTTACTAAAGAACATCAAATATTGATTTTAAACTATTTTATTGATTTTATTAATACTGTTATTGCTTCTCCAAAAAGACGATGTATAGAGCTAAGAACTGCGTCCATAGCAACGGTCTCTTATTCGCAGCAGCGGTCGGCTATAAAGAAATAATAGACTGAATGAAATAATTGACCAATCAGAATTGAGCATTCAACAAAGCTCTGAAATAATGGTAGTTAGACGTTATGAAACAGTTACGGTTGGGTTTCATGAAGTCTTCCAGTGTGTCCCTGCATGACAGGCAGACAGGCCGATCGATACAGACAACCAGGACGCTTTGTGGGCCTTACTGGTCAGCACGCCTTCGTGAGGAGAGACCATGAGGAGAGACCATGAGGAGAGACCAGCACGCCTCCATGAGGAGAGACCAGCACGCCTCCATGAGGAGAGACCAGCAGCACGCCTCCATGAGGAGAGACCAGCAGGACGCCTCCATGAGGAGAGGCCTGCATGTCTCCATGAGGAGAGACCTGCACGCCTCCATGAGGAGAGACCAGCATACCTCCATGAGGAGAGACCAGCACGCCTCCATGAGGAGAGACCAGCACGCCTCTATGAGGAGAGACCAGCACGCCTCCATGAGGAGAGGCCAGCAGGACGCCTCCATGAGGAGAGACCAGCACGCCTCCATGAGGAGAGGCCACCACGCCTCCATGAGGAGAGGCCAGCACGCCTCCATGAGGAGAGACCAGCATGCCTCCATGAGGAGAGGCCAGCACGCCTCCATGAGGAGAGGCCAGCATGCCTCCATGAGGAGAGACCAGCACGCCTCCATGAGGAGAGGCCACCACGCCTCCATGAGGAGAGGCCAGCACGCCTCCATGAGGAGAGGCCAGCATGCCTCCATGAGGAGAGACCAGGACGCCTCCATGAGGAGAGGCCAGCAGGACGCCTCCATGAGGAGAGACCAGCACGCCTCCATGAGGAGAGACCAGCAGCAGGCCTCCATGAGGAGAGACCAGCAGCACGCCTCCATGAGGAGAGACCAGCACTCCATGAGGAGAGACCAGCAGCACGCCTCCATGAGGAGAGACCAGCAGCACGCCTCCATGAGGAGAGACCAGCACGCCTCCATGAGGAGAGACCAGCAGCACGCCTCCATGAGGAGAGACCAGCACGCCTCCATGAGGAGAGACCAGCAAGCCTCCATGAGGAGAGACCAGCAGCACGCCTCCATGAGGAGAGACCAGCACTCCATGAGGAGAGACCAGCAGCACGCCTCCATGAGGAGAGACCAGCACGCCTCCATGAGGAGAGACCAGCACGCCTCCATGAGGAGAGGCCTGCATGTCTGCATGAGGAGAGGCCTGCATGTCTCCATGAGGAGAGACCTGCACGCCTCCATGAGGAGAGACCAGCACGCCTCTATGAGGAGAGACCAGCACGCCTCCATGAGGAGAGGCCAGCAGGACGCCTCCATGAGGAGAGACCAGCACGCCTCCATGAGGAGAGGCCACCACGCCTCCATGAGGAGAGGCCAGCACGCCTCCATGAGGAGAGACCAGCACGCCTCCATGAGGAGAGGCCAGCATGCCTCCATGAGGAGAGACCAGCACGCCTCCATGAGGAGAGGCCACCACGCCTCCATGAGGAGAGGCCAGCACGCCTCCATGAGGAGAGACCAGCAGCACGCCTCCATGAGGAGAGACCAGCAGGACGCCTCCATGAGGAGAGGCCTGCATGTCTCCATGAGGAGAGACCTGCACGCCTCCATGAGGAGAGACCAGCATACCTCCATGAGGAGAGACCAGCACGCCTCCATGAGGAGAGACCAGCACGCCTCTATGAGGAGAGACCAGCACGCCTCCATGAGGAGAGGCCAGCAGGACGCCTCCATGAGGAGAGACCAGCACGCCTCCATGAGGAGAGGCCACCACGCCTCCATGAGGAGAGGCCAGCACGCCTCCATGAGGAGAGACCAGCATGCCTCCATGAGGAGAGGCCAGCACGCCTCCATGAGGAGAGGCCAGCACGCCTCCATGAGGAGAGACCAGCACGCCTCCATGAGGAGAGGCCACCACGCCTCCATGAGGAGAGGCCAGCACGCCTCCATGAGGAGAGGCCAGCATGCCTCCATGAGGAGAGACCAGGACGCCTCCATGAGGAGAGGCCAGCAGGACGCCTCCATGAGGAGAGACCAGCACGCCTCCATGAGGAGAGACCAGCAGCAGGCCTCCATGAGGAGAGACCAGCAGCACGCCTCCATGAGGAGAGACCAGCACTCCATGAGGAGAGACCAGCAGCACGCCTCCATGAGGAGAGACCAGCAGCACGCCTCCATGAGGAGAGACCAGCACGCCTCCATGAGGAGAGACCAGCAGCACGCCTCCATGAGGAGAGACCAGCACGCCTCCATGAGGAGAGACCAGCAAGCCTCCATGAGGAGAGACCAGCAGCACGCCTCCATGAGGAGAGACCAGCACTCCATGAGGAGAGACCAGCAGCACGCCTCCATGAGGAGAGACCAGCACGCCTCCATGAGGAGAGACCAGCACGCCTCCATGAGGAGAGGCCTGCATGTCTGCATGAGGAGAGGCCTGCATGTCTCCATGAGGAGAGACCTGCACGCCTCCATGAGGAGAGACCAGCACGCCTCTATGAGGAGAGACCAGCACGCCTCCATGAGGAGAGGCCAGCAGGACGCCTCCATGAGGAGAGACCAGCACGCCTCCATGAGGAGAGGCCACCACGCCTCCATGAGGAGAGGCCAGCACGCCTCCATGAGGAGAGACCAGCACGCCTCCATGAGGAGAGGCCAGCATGCCTCCATGAGGAGAGACCAGCACGCCTCCATGAGGAGAGGCCACCACGCCTCCATGAGGAGAGGCCAGCACGCCTCCATGAGGAGAGACCAGCAGCACGCCTCCATGAGGAGAGACCAGCAGGACGCCTCCATGAGGAGAGGCCTGCATGTCTCCATGAGGAGAGACCTGCACGCCTCCATGAGGAGAGACCAGCATACCTCCATGAGGAGAGACCAGCACGCCTCCATGAGGAGAGACCAGCACGCCTCTATGAGGAGAGACCAGCACGCCTCCATGAGGAGAGGCCAGCAGGACGCCTCCATGAGGAGAGACCAGCACGCCTCCATGAGGAGAGGCCACCACGCCTCCATGAGGAGAGGCCAGCACGCCTCCATGAGGAGAGACCAGCATGCCTCCATGAGGAGAGGCCAGCACGCCTCCATGAGGAGAGGCCAGCATGCCTCCATGAGGAGAGACCAGCACGCCTCCATGAGGAGAGGCCACCACGCCTCCATGAGGAGAGGCCAGCACGCCTCCATGAGGAGAGGCCAGCATGCCTCCATGAGGAGAGACCAGGACGCCTCCATGAGGAGAGGCCAGCAGGACGCCTCCATGAGGAGAGACCAGCACGCCTCCATGAGGAGAGACCAGCAGCAGGCCTCCATGAGGAGAGACCAGCAGCACGCCTCCATGAGGAGAGACCAGCACTCCATGAGGAGAGACCAGCAGCACGCCTCCATGAGGAGAGACCAGCAGCACGCCTCCATGAGGAGAGACCAGCACGCCTCCATGAGGAGAGACCAGCAGCACGCCTCCATGAGGAGAGACCAGCACGCCTCCATGAGGAGAGACCAGCACGCCTCCATGAGGAGAGACCAGCAGCACGCCTCCATGAGGAGAGACCAGCACTCCATGAGGAGAGACCAGCAGCACGCCTCCATGAGGAGAGACCAGCACGCCTCCATGAGGAGAGACCAGCACGCCTCCATGAGGAGAGGCCTGCATGTCTGCATGAGGAGAGGCCTGCATGTCTCCATGAGGAGAGACCTGCACGCCTCCATGAGGAGAGACCAGCACGCCTCTATGAGGAGAGACCAGCACGCCTCCATGAGGAGAGGCCAGCAGGACGCCTCCATGAGGAGAGACCAGCACGCCTCCATGAGGAGAGGCCACCACGCCTCCATGAGGAGAGGCCAGCACGCCTCCATGAGGAGAGACCAGCACGCCTCCATGAGGAGAGGCCAGCATGCCTCCATGAGGAGAGACCAGCACGCCTCCATGAGGAGAGGCCACCACGCCTCCATGAGGAGAGGCCAGCATGCCTCCATGAGGAGAGACCAGGACGCCTCCATGAGGAGAGGCCAGCAGGACGCCTCCATGAGGAGAGACCAGCAGGACGCCTCCATGAGGAGAGACCAGCAGCACGCCTCCATGAGGAGAGACCAGCAGCACGCCTCCATGAGGAGAGACCAGCACTCCATGAGGAGAGACCAGCAGCACGCCTCCATGAGGAGAGACCAGCACGCCTCCATGAGGAGAGACCAGCAGCACGCCTCCATGAGGAGAGACCAGCAGCACGCCTCCATGAGGAGAGACCAGCACTCCATGAGGAGAGACCAGCAGCACGCCTCCATGAGGAGAGACCAGCACGCCTCCATGAGGAGAGACCAGCAGCACGCCTCCATGAGGAGAGACCAGCAGCACGCCTCCATGAGGAGAGACCAGCAGCACGCCTCCATGAGGAGAGACCAGCAGGACGCCTCCATGAGGAGAGGCCAGCAGGACGCCTCCATGAGGAGAGACCAGCAGCACGCCTCCATGAGGAGAGACCAGCACGCCTCCATGAGGAGAGACCAGCAGCACGCCTCCATGAGGAGAGACCAGCAGCACGCCTCCATGAGGAGAGACCAGCACGCCTCCATGAGGAGAGGCCAGCAGGACGCCTCCATGAGGAGAGACCAGCAGCACGCCTCCATGAGGAGAGACCAGCACGCCTCCATGAGGAGAGACCAGCAGCACGCCTCCATGAGGAGAGACCAGCAGCACGCCTCCATGAGGAGAGACCAGCAGCACGCCTCCATGAGGAGAGACCAGCAGCACGCCTCCATGAGGAGAGACCAGCAGCACGCCTCCATGAGGAGAGACCAGCACGCCTCCATGAGGAGAGACCAGCACGCCTCCATGAGGAGAGACCAGCAGCACGCCTCCATGAGGAGAGACCAGCAGCACGCCTCCATGAGGAGAGACCAGCACGCCTCCATGAGGAGAGACCAGCAGCACGCCTCCATGAGGAGAGACCAGCAGCACGCCTCCATGAGGAGAGACCAGCAGCACGCCTCCATGAGGAGAGACCAGCAGGACGCCTCCATGAGGAGAGACCAGCAGGACGCCTCCATGAGGAGAGGCCAGCAGGACGCCTACATGAGGAGAGACCAGCAGCACGCCTCCATGAGGAGAGACCAGCACGCCTCCATGAGGAGAGACCAGCAGCACGCCTCCATGAGGAGAGACCATGAGGAGAGACCAACACGCCTCCATGAGGAGAGACCAGCAGCACGCCTCCATGAGGAGAGACCATGAGGAGAGACCATGAGGAGAGGCCAGCAGGACGCCTCCATGAGGAGAGACCAGCACGCCTCCATGAGGAGAGACCATGAGGAGAGACCATGAGGAGAGACCAGCAGCACGCCTCCATGAGGAGAGACCTGCACGCCTCCATGAGGAGAGACCAGCAGCACGCCTCCATGAGGAGAGACCATGAGGAGAGACCATGAGGAGAGACCTGCACGCCTCCATGAGGAGAGACCAGCAGCACGCCTCCATGAGGAGAGACCTGCACGCCTCCATGAGGAGAGACCAAGTGCTGGCTCAGCAGCACCCTGACTGTCTGGCCAGGGTCCAGGGACCAGCACTATAATGGGCTTTTAATTGAGGACTGGGAAGCATGGTGTGAGGCCAGGTTTCCCAACACATGTTCCAGGGTTACTGCTGAATGTGTAATAAATGGGATTTATGACACGTTGTCCCCCTGGTAGTAGCGGAGGGAGTGATATAAGGTGACGCACAGATGTGGGGATGCAGAAAGTAGGGTCATTTACTGCTTTTTGTTGTGTTCTTTTTATTTGGCATTTGGTGTTTTACAGTTGCCAGAGAGAGAGAGAAAGAGAGAGAGAGAGAGAGAGTGAGAGAGAGAGAGAAAAGTGACAAACTGGTGTTATGTAACCATGACACGCTGTGGACTAGGATCCATTCAAGTCAGTGACTGCTGTCCATTTACATCTGCATACATTTCAAAAAGTAGTGTGGCGGTGGCTTAGCTGTCCCGCACCACCAACCATGAAAATATTCCAGACACACCTTTGTAATCCAGATGTTCTTCATGCATCATGAAGACACCCTAAGCCCTGCAAGTAGCCCTTACAGACAGCGTTGAGATGGAATCACCGCGTTCAAACGCTTCCTCCCTCTGGGCTCTTGAGATTATGTTGTGTGCTAAATTGTGATATGTTGCAAAATAAATGATTTACATTTTGCTCCTCTACCCATTTACTTTGACACATCATTCCAGTAAACCATAAATTGTGCTTAATGATGAATCACACTTGATCTGAATTGGAGGCGTGTGGCCGATTGTTTATTATTATTCTAAACACAACTCAAACAATAAACAGTATTAGGTGTTAGGGTTTATGGTTAGGGTGAGGGCTTAAGAAGCTGACTGCTGAATGCCTTCTATTGTCTTAATTGGGATAAATGGACCAATAGTATTTATTTAATAATCATTATAATCACTCATAAAACATAAAACATATACTAATATCAATTGAATCATATGACCATTTTTCCCTTTCCTTTCATTTAAATCTTTCTTTGCGTTGGACAAACAAATGGTGGTCTGTAATAGAGCTGTTGACCACTTGTCCAAAAAAAGTTTGAGAACCACAGCTTTAAGTGTTTGTGTCGGAGTCGCCGCCGCCGCCTATTTTGCACTACAATAATACTTATAGGCAACTAGTTATCATGTCTTCCGCTCCATGAAACGCATGTTAATGCTCAGTAGTACACATATGGTACTTTAATGTATTTGTAACATTTACTGCTTCTGTTTGCTTTCATTCACCGTCACATTGTGGGAGTGAAAGGAATCATGTGTTCATAACCTGCTCTCTCATTACCTGTATGAAGCTCTACTCTAGTCAAGTCATTTTATCTTAAATATAGTCTTTCATTTCATTTAGATAAATCATTTAGTGTGAAATCAGAGTAGAGATGATGGATTGCAGAAAATTATCCAAACTGAGTTTTCCCACCTTGTCATCTTTCACCCAGGAGACAGCTGTTTGTGACCTTTGAACTTTCTTTTGTTTCCTCTCTAACGTAACTTACGTAGCTTACTTAACGCCAAACATTTTAACCCCAGTTCAGCCCCAGCCATTTTTCTAAAAAATTCCAAATGGTTTTGCATACCTATACTAAATACAGAATATCTCCTCAACCACAAGGGCTATTTGAATAATTTCAAAAGGTATAATATACAGAAAACACGTGTGAGACTAGTTAAGAGGTTCATATAGCAGCATATGTGCTACTGGTTTATTGGTTGATGATAGAACACAGGAACTAAATTGAAAAAAAGATTCAGAAAAAAATAAAGTTCCAGGATGTATTTCCTCTTTTTAGTTATGCATGTCATTTCTACTATGAAATAGCACTATGTGTTAACAATATCTGTGCAAAGTTTGACTTTGATTAAGTGAAGTTAAATAGTTTTAGGAATTCATTTAGTGCACATTTCTTGAACCGTAGTTTTAGAGCCACTGAGAGCCAAAATGCCCTGACTTTCTTCCTGGACCTTGAACTTCTCTGGTTACACAACAAAGAGGCTCTGCTCAAGCAGATGCACTAATACATACCAAGCAAGGCCATATGGAATATTGTTCCATCCATAAGTAAGTCATATTTCAGTTCTTTGGCTGGAATGTGGTTGATATCTTGCTGAGGCTTTGTCTCACAAGGGATTAGGCGGTATGGTCGTACGCTTTCCATAAAGGTGCACCATTCATGTGTGGCATCAAGCTAGGGATATGAAAATTAATATTTCCATAACTTGGGGAGCTCTCATATTTATGGTTTATGTTAATACTTATGGTTGAATTGTGTTGTACAATTGTCTAGAATGCTCTTGCAAGGCCAGGCTGTGCAGTTTTTTTGCTATGTCACATCATTGGCTCATCCATTGAGTCATGGGAATATGAGGACATGGAGAGTGAGGAAGAGCTCCTGATGAAGAATTCTAACAAGCGTACTTATTTAAACCCAAACCACCATCTTTTCCTGAAGCTAGTACTTTTATTGCAGTCAACCTAGTCAACCTAAAGGCTAAGTAAACCTACATTGGAAGTTTACTTTGAAAAGACTCTGCATGTAGCGAGTGACGCGAGAGGAGAACCTGGAGCGTCCCAGTGTGAGGCCGAGGGCTGCTCGGGGTATGTTTATGCTGTTCGTGCATGCGTCTGTGTGTTCCACTTGTTTTTCTCCCCGGTCGCCTTTTGAGCCGTGGCCTTAATTGGGAGCCAGAGCGTCCAATTAATTGTGAGCCAGGCAAACATGCGGTGGCCAAATCTAATGTTTTTGTCCTGAACCCGGCCCCCTCCCCCGACCTCCCCAAGGGACCTCCTCTTAGCATGCGAGACCGCACGGGTTAACAAGTTTCCGCCTGGCGCCTCGTCCCCTCCACGTCACACCTCACACTTGCACCTTGAGAGGGCCAAGTCTCCTCTCCAACCGGTGTCCTTTGTCAACTGTCCTGCATCTGGGTCACAAACAAGGAGGAGCAGTGTGTGAACGGAGGGGGAGGCTGGAGGAGGAGGACAGGCGTGGAGGGGATGCTGGGGAGTCCCTCGGTCCCTACTTCATTAAAACCAAATAAAAACGGGAGGTCATTTATCTCTTTCCCTGCAAAGCCATAAACACAAATAGGTTCACCGTGGTCCTCCCTCTCGCAGCCTGGGTATATATCACAGCAGATAAAGCCGGCCCGCGATGATAGCTTGTATTCAATTGGAATGTAAGTGAAATTTAAGATTGCTGATATGACTGGAGGAGTGTGGAGCCGTGTTGGTATGCGAGAGAGAGATGAACCTGCACCTTCCTCACTTCTATCCTCGCCGGAGACAACACTAAATCACCATCCAGCCTGAATGATGAGCACCGCTGCTCTGCATTCTGCATTCAGGTGTACTGAAGAGTGAGCATTGACAGTATACCGGCTATTGCAGGCTATACACATAATAAGTATACTGGGATGTATTCTGGGTCCAGTCACACCTGCATTTGTTGTGTAAATGTTTACTTTGGAATATGTATATTTGTGTATGAACTCAAGTCCTCCGTCATAATAAACCAGTCATACAACTCTCATCCTGAAGTGTCACTGGTAGGGCTGGCAGTGCCACCAAAAACTACTATAAGGTGAGATGCGATAGCATGTATGGATCAGCAAAGGTTAGCTATACAGCAGCACTAGAAACTGAGCACAGAAGTAGAGAACAAGCATTTTGTTTAATTAAATTACAAGTTGTTTTTTGTTTAAAATCGAAAAATGAGGCCATCAATATGTACTAATGTGCATACATTTCCAGAACAGAAATCTCAAATTGAAGCCAGATTCTAAATTCTTGTTTCATTTTTGTTTTCATGTTGACATATTAGAGTCAAAGGTTTGTACCGAGGGAATCTTGGAAATCTCTTGATATCACTCCATGAATCAGAAAATACTGCCATAAAAATAAATTCTCGTCTCGATCACGCATTGAACCTTCTGGAAGTAAATAGTAATGAAAGTGGAAAGTCTGCTGTGTGTGAGTGCACTGAAGCAGAGATTTCTGGCTCAGACTGAGAAAAAACTAATTTAGAGAAGATAAAATGACAAGATTTGTAAAATGACATACATTTTGAAGACACTGATTTGAATGTACTCCTCTCCTTGATCGTACTCATAGAGCATGTTTGGACTGAGGAGAAGTGATGTAGAGACGCCCTATACCTCTCTGTTAGCAGCAGCAATCTGTCAATCACAGTAAGCCCCGCCCTAAAGCAGCTTTCTGGTCTGTTTGACTGTAAATGACCATAATTTACTAAATGAACATCATGCTGTATTAAAGAAAAGATTTGAAACTAGAGATTGAGACATGGACTCATGTGTACGCCTGGTCCTTGACCTTTGACCTCCTCCCAGTGGATGCTGTGTGTTCTGGTCTGATGTAAAGTTCTCCCCAGCTGTGAGGATGTCATGATGACTCCACCCCTCCAAATCCAACCATTAGTCCGATGCAATGCTGAAACAGGCTTTCCTGTGTCAGTTGGTCTGACTAACACATTGATTGGGTGAACACAAGATGACCTATAGTCTCCCTGCAGGACAAGGCCACAGGATCACACGTTGATGCCATGAGGCCCACTCCTTGTGGGAGGGGACCAAGTCACTCAGGCCCTTTTTGTTTTTGTAAAGTTGAGAATTCATGATCAGAGTCTGACTCAAGTCAAAGCCACATGTGGTTCTTCATTGTGTTCTGTCCGCTAGCTTGTCACAATAGCTATCCGAAACAAGCTAGTTTTACAGCTAGTTTGCTTTGCTAATATTAGCAGAGTAACGACATATTATCGGCCCTAAATGACAGGGAGGTGCTCTGTCATTGTGCTTGTTTCAAGTGGAATACAATTGCCCACATTTAATCCTGATTAATGGATTGGTTGTGACAGGGAACCCCATTCCATAGCCTCCTAACCCCTCCCCTCTTCCTCTAGCTCTTTCCCAGACAGAGTGGGAGCCGTGAGGGAAGTGACAATGAAGAATCATCCCTGAACTCCGTTTATTACGGCCTGGCTGGGAGAGAAGAGCAGGGAGAGGAAGAGAAGAGGAGGACAAGATTACTGGAAGTTTTTTTTAATGGCATTTGGGCTTCCACAAACTCGCCTGCAACCATCCGCCACCGGGGAATACTGCCTTTGATGTCCAGGAAAGCTGGTCCTCTGCGGCGCTTCGTTAGCAATGTGTTGGCATCGAGTCCAGTGGAAGTGTCCAAGAGAAAAGAATCTCTGTTGCATTCATCCTAAAATAGTGCATTTGAGTAAAGTTGCCACTTGAAAAGCAGATCATTGTAGCAGTTTTCGTTTGTTTCAGCTTTCCTGCACATGGTGAGAACGTATCAGAGCTGCACTAATGCACAGTGATGGGTCTGCTCCAGATGCTTTTCTCCTCTGTTGCTCTTTCAAAATGAAAGCCTAAAACACTGACAGCATTTGAATGTTACATGGAAGTTACAGTAAATTCTCAAATAGTTATTTTTTTACCATGAACTGTAGGGCGAACAATGCCTATATTGACATTGTAATATGACCAGACACTAAACTGCAAGGAAGTACATTTTACCATATTTTAGTTTTCTGATATGCTTCTGTTTTGATTTGTTGTTAAGCCCACTTAACACTTCCTCCATGTTAATGATATCTTCATGAAGACCATTTCCATGATGTCATCCTCACCCCTCTGGAGCTCAAACAAACTCATTCACTTATTGTTCACATTTGCTTCCACTTTGCTGTATTGTTTTCTCTGGTAAGCTGTTGTCAATAGAGCTCAACACCCTGCAGATGTTTCACATTAAAATTATGTGAATACTGGTTTGTTGGTAGCACTTTATAATAACTACACAATATTTAGCATTAGTAAACACTTAATTCATCATTTATAAAGCATTGTTCCAACATGAATGCGTTTATAAAGCACATGTTAATTAGTGCATCATCTATAAGTTCTTAATAATTGGTTAATTTACAAATGGGAAATCCATCATTTATAAAGTATGAAAACCCAATCACGAAACGCATAATAGTCAAGCTTATAAATCAAGAATAAACATGTATAACTGTGTTTATGAATTGCATACTAGTGAGTTGATAATGAGTGTTCATGTTGGAACAATGCTTTATAGATGATGAATTAAGTGTTTGCTTTACTAGTGTGTAGTTATTATAAAGTGCTATAAAGTACTTTAGAGCAGATCTGTGAAAGACCTACTACGCCTCACATGTACTGTCCACCTGGCTTCATAATGGACACGCTACTTCCTGCACTGGCACTGAACATTGGCAAAGGATTTACATCGTGAGGGGTGGAATCATCCAATATGGATGGAATTCCTAAGGAGACTGGGTGGGGGGAAAAGAGGGATTATGCAAAGCTTTTATTGTGAAACATCTGTGCAGGACATGTATACAAGGCCTATCGGCAAAGTGAAAGACATTGGTGAAAGTTTCTGAATGAAAACAAATGTTTCTGCTTAGAAACGAGGCTCAACGGAGAGGTGAGTATGACATCACTCTGATGGACCCCCCCTTCAGGATATTATGGATTTCATGGTAAACAATGGAAGACATAAAATGAGGATGCTGACATGACGGGGCTGTCACAACGTGAGAGCAGTACTTGCTAGTGGCCGTACCCAACACTGAACATACATTTGGACCAGTAGTTTGAGTCTAATTAGTGAGGAAAGCTGGCTCTCCTCTGCTGCGGCCCCATGCTGAGACTTTGGCTGATGAGACGGCTGGATTTTTTACATGAGCCATTATTCCAATCCATCTCCCTCCTTATCTGCTGTCTGGGGCCACAGAGGAGAGCAGGTTAGCGGGAGAGAGGCCTGCTACTTCCTGTCCTCTGAGAGCCAGAGACAGACAGTGGGTGAAGGGGAGCGCTCGTTTAATGGACTGATGAGTGATAATCCAGAGATGAACACACACTTGTAGCTCCTTTCCCTGAACATCCTTCCCATACATCACAGGGAAATACTTTGTAAACACTACTCATGCTCACTCACTTACTTACCTTTCCCAAGACATCGACTTCAGGGCTCTTCAGGTGTTGTAAAACAATAACACACACCATCATCTCTCTTGTAAAAGGCCAGCTGTAGTGTGTGTATTAAGCCGTCCACAGCCTGCATCATTAAATAAGGCAAAGGTGCTCTTCTATAATTACAACTATAACAATGTGCCTATGAGTTAAGATGCAACAAATGGCTTTATAATGGTGATGAAATAATTTACTATTTAATTATAGATCACGTCTCCCAGTACCAAATGACTAAATACTGTCACTGGAAAGCACTGCAGCGATTAAAGTATCCAAGAGGTGAATGCTGCTCAACCAACCCATCCATCCATCCATCCATCCATTATCAGCCGCTCATCCAGGTCAGGTGGCTGCAGGCCCAGCAGGCCCAGCCAGGCTTCCCTCTCACCCGCAACACTTTCCAACCAACCCGGTCACCAGATAGCAAGTTTCTGCAAACCACAGGATACGGTGAATGTCAGCATTCTGAATCAAACACGAGTTTAATAAATCTGTTTCATATCAGCCTCAGCTTGCAGAAACCCACAATGCCACGTGATGAGTGTTGTGAAAGGTTTGGAAAGGCTGAGGCACAAAACTACTTATTAACTCATAAACTATGACCTAAAAATCATAGCAATGAAACAATTATATTACAAGGGTCCCAACATTAAGTACAGGCGTAAATTCCTTTACTTTTGGTGTCCCGTGGGACACAAACAGCCGTCTCCTGGGTGAAAGTCCTGTGTGTTTTTGATCCATCCACCAACAGTCATAATGATTCCAGAGAAATTGCCATCCCAGGAACTGTTGCCTGTACGTCTACACGTCCTGATCTCCCTGACACACGTCCTGCTGTTACATTTGCACTTATTTAGGTCATTTCCAAGGGAATTCATATGGTAAAAAAACATATTTTGTCATTTTTCCCCTCTCAAAAAAAGCAATTTTTGGTTTATCTCTCCCACAATTGTCAGTGATGCAGGGAGACTGCGCCTTTACCAGACACGGCTCATATGTCCTAGGAACGGGTGGGCCGAAGAACAAGTTCCTAGCTCTATTATTTTATTTTTTATTCATTTTTCAGTAATGATTCCCTCATTTTTCACGAAATTATTAGCCTTTTTTTTAGCATTAGTTATATAGGATCAAATAAACTTCAATTCGCTTTGTATTGTTGTATTTTAATATACTTTGTAGAGAAGTATTTTTCATCAGGTAAATTATATCGGGTGAAAATCAATGTTGCTATTTATAACGTTAGTGTTGGAGGGTTAATATACCACATCACCTGCTCTGGGCAAAAGCAAAAGCATCCAGATCAGACGTATCCGTGGTTTAGCGGACACGACGGCAGCATGTGCTCACCACACTCAGGTTAGTGTTTAAATCATTGAGCATCTATCGCTGGAAGAGAATTTTAGGTTGCAAGATTTAAGTGGAGAAAATGTTGCTCATGGCGAGGATCACTGGCTGATTATTACGACATGCATGAAGTCAAGTTAAGTTCTGAGATTGCCTTACATGCCAACCGTCTGCCAACACTGACGTGCACACAGCCCCTCTCTAGCCCATGCACAGCCCTATAGTCACGGTGATGGGTAAACCCTCGATCCTGCAGTTCTGATCAATCGATGTCTGACTGCCAGGCCCTTTGACTGTTAAACAGCTGCAATTCTTTTATGTAAAACTAATAGCTTGGATCACATTACGCCTCTTTCTGTTCATTTTGGAACTGACATAAATCTCCTCCTAGCTAATGTAAAGCATTGGAACTGGTTCCATTACTGAAGTGTTGAGGCCTTCTATGAGATCTGCTACTATTGAGCTCTCCTGGGCCTTTCGCACAGAACACAGGTGCATCTCCACTGCTCTCTGGAACCCATTATTTCCAATGGCCCAGAGACCAGGCTGAACTCTCGGGGTGACTTGAAGCTCTGAAATGATCTGTCTGGGGACAGGGTCCTCCATTCATTTGCTTTTTCAATTTGAATTTTTCTCATGAAGCTGATCCTATATCCAATTTAATTAAGTCTGCCAACTGATCCAAAGTAATACTTGGAATACACCAAAAAATGTATTCCATGTCTGAAATGCCTCTCTCCGTCTCCCTGTGACTTTGACTCTGTCCTGGGCTGTTCCACCACATCACCATTCCCTCATCCCGTGCTCTCGGACAGTCAAACAGAAATGGTAAAATCAGATGTGTATTTGAATGGCTCTCTCCATAACTCTTCCCAGCTGCTGGTGACCTCTGCCTCACTGTGCAGCCCGGCGATTGAATCTATTGCCTAATCCAGACGGCACCCTCTGGGCCTCGCTCCCACCTTTGCTCCTGAACCCCGACACCCTTGCATGCCGCTCGCCGTGTCTGTAAGTGGGTTAGCGCTCGGCTTAGCCTACCTGCCTCTCACCTCCATCCGGCTGCGAGGGGTCAGCCGCAGCAGAGGTCTTAGGGAATGTCCTTTTTTGAATGATATCCATATTCTCACCAGCGTGGGAGAAGAAGGAGAAGGGGAGGGGACTCAGGGATCAGTGGGGGGGGTTAAAGGAGGGAGTGAAACAGCACTCCTTTGGATCTGAACTTCAACTTGACCTCTGACCTCCCTCTCCCTGGCTCGGATATCAAAACACAGGACCATCTGCCTCTTACTGCAGGACTAGCGAGGAGCGCGGGGTTAATATCATACACTTAGGGAGCAGAATACAGACTGCAATTATCTTCTATTCTCAGACAGGATCCTATTATTTGATCCTGGAGTCGCGACAGATGGACGGGGGCCCGTCACATCCTCTCTCGCTCGCTCTCCTCCGCTGCCATTCCTGTGCAAAGCCAATCTGGAGGGCAGGGCGAGTGAGGACGAGGACATAATGGTGAGAGAGGGCGAGGAAGGGGCGGGGGAAGGGTGAGAAAGGGCGCGGGGTGAGGCGAGGTTGCGGGGCCGTGGCAGAAAAAAGGAGGTGGAGGGGAAACCTGAGCCTGGAAGGGCTGGCCTCCTCCTCCTCCTCCTCCATCTATCCATCCATCTCCATGGGGAGAGGGAGCGTTTGAAGGAGACGCAGTAAGAGGAGGAGGAGAGAGGAACAGCTGGTGGAGTGGGGCAGATTCAGTTTCTTTACCTGATTATGATCTTTTGTAAACTACATCTCCTGAAATAATCTTAAAGCTGCACTAAACATCTCCATCTTCTCAGTGGATCAAGTGACAGTGTGTGATGTGAAAGGAGAGGCCTGCCGTGACTCTGCAGAGAGATTTAGCCTCTTTCAGCTCATCGTTTTGCTTTTCATGGTTCACTCTCACAGCTCTCATCAACCTGGTTCCCACAGCAGCAGCTGTGTCCAGTGAAACGGCTCTGATAAACCCGGTCTCTACCAGGCCGGTGACTAGCCGGTGAACAGTGGAGCATTTGGAGCGATGTCTTTGTCAAAGACATATTTAAGATAAGATAAACTTGTTTTGGATCCCCGAGGAGACATTCAGGAATCAGTTCCATCTTATCTGTCTTTATGTCGCAAAAAGATGACATGTTGTTAAACACGTTTAAAAAAAATGGGATGATATTTTTCATCTTCTGTGCAGAGTCCTGCACGTTTCCAGTTTTGAAGCACCTGCAAAGCTCCACATCGGGATCGACCTATTATCTGTAAAGGCAAGAACTACAACAAGACACGACACAAACGCTTAAATGTACACGCACTAAAACTGTGAGGTGGCATCATTCTCGAGGCTTTTCTTGTCTACTGTGGACAGAACCAGGCAGGTTCCCCTTGGCTCCAGTCCTCATGCTAAACTATGCTAACCGCCTTATTATGAATCCATACTGCTCTTCTTCCAAGACCCACCCAGTAGCAGTCGAGCACAAGGATTGGCCGGGCGTCAGGCCCTGTGCACGAGTGCTGGATTTTGACACCCACAAAGCTTCTTCTGCTATCATCTCGTCTCAGCAACATGCATTTGATTAAAGAAGAAAAACAGCAAATTAACCACTAACGTAACCGTTTTCTGGGGGTTAGGAGGCTATGGAATGGGGTTCCCTGTCACAACCAATCATCCATTAATCAGGATGATTAAATGTGGGTAATTGTATTCCACTTGAAACAAGCACAATGACGGAGCCCCTCCCTGTCGTTTAGGGCCGATACACGTCGTTACTCTGCTAATATTAGCAAAGCAAACTAGCTGTAAAACTAGCTTGTTTCGGATAGCTATCGTTTCCGTTAGCAAAGCCAGCAGTTGACAGATGTGCTTTGCTCTGGCCATCGTCGGGGTCCCCTCTCTCAATCTGATTAACGTTAGCTAGGGAGGGAATCAGCCCTGTTGCGTTGCCTTGGCGAGTCGTAAATCCTGAATGCTACGCAGGACGGGTCCGACCCAGAAGGCCGTGCTCACCGGGTCCTGACCCCCGCTCTGAACTCAAACGGTCTCCACCCCACTCAGAGCATCAGCAGTGTGTCTCTCTCTGTGTGAGCTGTTCTCAGAGCTCTGCTGGTTAGCTCACGGCTGCCACGCTGCCAGTAGAGATGCACTGAATCTCATATTCAGCACCTTCAACACAGGACATCAAGTGCTATGGATCTTCACGTACAGGTGCACGATGTCGTTTGTTTAAAAATCCTCTTGATTTATTGTTTACAGTGAAACTCTTTAAAGGTCTGTGAATATGTGGTCAGCAGCATGCCCCCAGAAATGATCCTCAAGCCACACAGTATTTCTCAGGGTTTGTCCCTGATGAATGCCCAGATGTTTTTGTTGGGTTTTCTTTTTTTCTTCTTCAGATTAATAAATTATGAATATCAGACCCGCGTCTCAAACACATATCATGATATGCATACATTTGTGGGAGAAAATATTGAGGTTAAAAGATTCATTAAGTGTATTCCCCAAATCCAGCTCGTCCATGTACAAGTGCACACACACACACACACACACACACACACACACACACACACACACACACACACACACACACACACACACACACACACACACACACACACACACACAGTGCAGGCATGTTTTCCAGGCAGACATCTGAAAGTGGATCCTCAGAGCTGAATTTCCATGTCGTATCGGGCCCAGGAGAGCTGCTTTACAGGGCAAAGAACCAGCCTCGCTCATTTAATTACCGCCTATCAGTGGCATCGGAGTGTGTAGCTACCAGTTTAAATGGAAAGTGGGATGAAGCGGGCGCCGGCATCGAGGGCAGGGAGCGCGCTCGTCGAGCTGCTGGAACACTTCCGTGCATAGATTTGAAACTTTGCTCTCTGGGAGCTGTTGTTTATCTCACGGACCTCCATGCAAATGTGAAATGTGTCGTGATTTAGGGAATAAGGCCGAGCACACATGGCATCCACTCTGATGTCTCCTTACGATAACACATTTTAATGCTTTGTTATGCATTGCACTCATGAGTAGAAAATGGGTTGGTTTGGAACCAGCATGAATCCAACAAAATTAGGATCAGTTATGAGATCTGTTTAATACAGTCTCAGAGGAAGAAGTCCTCTCCACTCACTCAACTCTGACTGGAGACAGACTGCTGTAACTCCATCACTGAATGTTCCACGATAAAGTCTTGAAGGGAAATCTTTCCTTCATCATTAGTGTAATGTTCCGGTGTTTGACTCCGGCAGCACAGGACTTCCTCAAGGACACTTCAGAAGGACGGAGGCCTCCTCACCTAGACCCCATGCTGCTCCAGAGATGAACCTCCACGTAACATGCACTTTATTAATAGCTATTTCCCTGCAGGTGCCCGACTGACATCACCTCCATAATCCATACGCTCCACACATCTCAATGGATTTCCATTCCATTTGGTATTGATAATCATGAGGCACGGAGGTTGTTTCTTCATAACTGCAGTGACCCTGTGACGCTTCCTGTCCACCTTATTCCACGTTGAGCCGGTGTCTGTGAGAGCTAGTGCTCTGCTACAGGTATCATACATGATTTGGAGGAAAAGCCTTAATTCATTCATTCCCATTTGTTTCCAAGATATGAAAATATCCATTCATGTGTAATTATTGAAATAATTACTAAGTATAATCATTACTTTTTTTTTTCTTTAAAAAGTAGCTGAAAAAGTGAGAAACATATTATCCAATACGACATGTTTTTCCTATGCAGTCATGACATTTCTTAAATGTCATAGCTCAGTTACACGTTCAGAACTCTATCAATTTATATATTAATATGAATATTTACATATATATTCACATTATAATAACGACTACAGCTGAGGACATGGATATCAAACCCCTTCCTCCCTCAGAGTTCAGTCAGATCTTCTGTTCCAGGACCAGCTGGGGAAATGTAATTGTTCAAAGCATTTGACACGTTTCTTTAATCAGCAATTACTCCAGAAAAGCAAACGCCTTCTGAGAAAGAGAGACAGGACAAAAGGGAAGTCACGCAGGATCTGTTCTCCAGCTGACCGCAACTCTGATGCTCCACCACAACATTGTTCTGTGGCCCCGGTGTGGGACGTTGCCCGGGGCTCCCCACCGGCCCTCAGTGTTCGCTGAATGAGCACGACTTCCCCACGGACCGCTGACAAGCTCCTCCACCTCCCAGCTACCGCAGCCCGGGCCTGGTCACAGGGAGCGCCGCCTGGGGCCAGTCTACCAGCCGGACCCTGTCCCCCACCCCCTATCCAGGGCAACAAAACGGGCTCCCCCAGGACTGAGGGCCCCTCCCTCATGACACACACATTGTCTGTGTCTGAAGAAAGTGCCGTTGCCTCAGAAGGCAGCTATATGGAGGACTGTGAGGAGAAGAGTGACAGGAACATACAGAACATGAAGAAAGATGAAAGATTAAAGGGGAGTTCTTATTTGTCAACCTTGGTTGGTTTTTCTTATGCTTGTGGCCCTTCTGACTGGAGGTCACTCTGCATCTGCCAATGCTGTGGGAGAGATTTGGGTAAAGTTACTTTTAGCTAACCACCAATGTAAACCCATCCAGCTCACTATGCGCTATGAGAATAAGACCCAGGTTATTTTGTATGTTATGCCATTTTTTGTAAAGACTTTAATTTGATTGAACCACTGTAAGAAATCCAGTGTGGTCCACAAGCTCCCCTGATTAGCCTCTAATAAATGCTTCATGACTTAATAACCATGTCCACATAGGTTTATTTCCTCTTAATGGTTTTGCCAGCATGGCATCCATTAGTCGCTGTGGCCCAATTTAAGAGCCATCGCTCACACAGATAAATCAGGGAGGCAAGTCTCTGCTGCTGCCCAACGCATGCACACGTAGCAACACAGTCGGACTGCGGAGAACGCATGGGACTGAGGGTCGTCGGGGACCTTAAAAACCTAGAACGCTATTATGAGGCTTTTGGTCCCCTTCAATGTCTGAAGCACTCATCTCTAGCTGCAGCACTGACTAACATCACATTGGTGCGTATTGGGCTGTGGGCCCCACTGGTAAGCTCACAGCCTCCACTCTGCACTGATCTCATATGTTACAGCTGATAACGCCATCCCTCAATAGATCGGAGGTTCGATCCCCGGCTCCGCTAGCCTCCATGTCGATGTGTCCCAAGGCAAAGCACTTAACCCCCAATTGCATGAATGCTAGTTACTCTGGATGGGCTGGTGGCTCCTTAGCTGCTCCCATCAGTGTGTGAAGGATGATAAATAGTGTTAACGCGCTTTGAGTGCTCGGAAGACCAGAAAAGATCTCTACAAGTACAGTCGTTTTACACTGACTTGTTCATGTTAGCTCTGTTAGCTCTGGCCTACTAGCTCGGCTGTCGCCATGTTGAGAACCGCTTGGAGGCAATGGAAAGTCTCCCCATCTCGCACAGCACCTTTCATGTTGACATAACGCCTCATGCTTTAAGGATTTAAACCCAGTTTTAAGTTAGAGTGTGTTGAGTTGTGCGATCCGTGAGACATCGTATGTGTTCTGAAAAGAATGTACAGCCCCAGGGTTTGTAATTATGTATTTGATTTAATATATTTCTTTGTTGGTCAGCCCACTGCCGTGTTTTGTTCCCTTTGAAATCATGTTTTGTATGGGCTACAGTAGTATTCCAGTGTGTGTGTGTGTGTGTGTGTGTGTGTGTGTGTGTGTGTGTGTGTGTGTGTGTGTGTGTGTGTGTGTGGACATGTCTTCCTGATGACCGCTGTGTCCAGCCAACACCACCGCCAGCACTCGTTCAAATTAAAGCTCATTTGGCCTGCGGTCGCCTGCTCTGGCTCTTGTTGTCTTGGAGGAATTGTTGACACGAGTCCTGTTCTTCCTCACCGAACACAAACAGCCTCTTGCACACACACACACACACACACACACACACACACACACACACACACGTACGGAGGAGAACCAACAGAGACATTTGAAAGAAACTGCTCACTCTTTTTTCCAAGTTCCCATTTCTCTGCTGCTTCTCCCTCCGTTGAAAAAGAAAAAAGAAAACATGAAATTAAATGTGTGTACATTTTATCATGTCTGCTATCGCCTTTTGAAAATTGCAGGTAGCGGAGTGTTTAACATTCTCTTGTCAAGCGTCCTCCTGCTGGGACAATAAATGCCTGTCCAGTTTTGCTCACAGCGGCGGCTGCAGATTACAAACAGCAGGAGCACGCCGGAGTCTGAACACAAAACCGATAAGGACGCCTGTCTTAGTGCCGCCGCTTTGGCTGGCTTCTTCTCACGCCAGGAGCCTGCTGCTTTCTAATATTTACACACAACTACAATGGCAAATGTACCGTAACTTCACCCACACACCTGGAATCACTGTGCATATTGGTGTGTGTTTTTGTCTTTTGGGAGATGGGGTCTGGGCTAAGAGGGTAGAGGGAGGGCTAAATTACAAACAGCACAAACTGAGTGAAATTTCCAGCGCATCTTTTCATCCAGGAGTTCCAGGGGGAGGTAGGTGTGGAGGATTGCAGCTGAGTTTTTATTCTACTTTTTTGGGGGGAAGTCTGGGAGTAAGACCGAGTTTCTCTTTGACTTTTTCCAGGCGAGGGTGGAGGGTGAAATGCAGATTTGCTGCCTGAGCTGTGACAATTGAAGAGCCAGGGAATGTAGAGGGAAGACGCAGGAGGCCACTGGCACAGCATATTATTCACCACGGCAAGACAAAGAAGCCCATATGATTGAGATTAAAACACAATGGAAATCATTCTCTCTTTAAAATGTCAACACTTCCTGGAATGCATCTTAGAAAATTGCCCGATTTACATTTATACTTTATTTCTTCTGTCGAGTGAAATCAGAATCTTTAAAGCTACAGTAGTTTTTTTTTGTTTTTTTTGCCACACGAGGGCAGCGCAGCGAGCAGGAGCATCTTAATAAGTTGCTATTGTTCGTGTAAAAACCTCTTTGTTCCTCTCACTTTGATCGTTTCAGGTTGACTTTCTTGCAGAGGTCTCTCGGAGCATTGCAATGAAGATGTTTCCCGCTCGCTGCGCTGCCCTCATGTGGCCAAAAAGTTTCTGATTTTACTCAACGGAAGAAATAAAGTTCTTCTGCCCAGTGTTTCCCTTTTCATTAATTAGGTGAGGCCACCTTCCACCAGATGACTCCATCAGCATGCACAGCTCAAAGACAATAGAAGCTCTATTCGTTTGATGCAATTAGATGTTTGTGCTAAGTCTATTTCTTGTTTCTTGTGTGATTTTTAAAGTTTTTTATTGAAGTGTTTTGCTGTTTTTACAGTCTGCTGTTGGTTCTTTCATGTGAAACTTTTACAGCCTCTCTCGATTCTGAATCTCAATGGAAAACATTCCTAGGAAAACAAAAACGGTTAAATTATTAAATAAAAGAAAGTAGTGGCTGGAAGTGAATCATTTTGAAGAGCAGCACATTTTTGAACAGCTCAGCATAATCACCAAAGCAGGTCACCCACACGGAGCTCTGGAGGCGAGGCGCCATCAAAACACCCGTCACTTGAATGCTTTTGCAAAGAGTCACCAAACGAGCGCTCAGCCGCCAGTGGAAACACATATTTTACTTTAGGCGACATCCTCTCTTGTGTTTGCGTTGCTGTGACCTAAACCCTCAACAGGAACTACAGCAGGTACAACAACGGCAACTCGCGGACACACACGGTCCTCTGTACACCCACATATCCCAAACAACCCAAGAACAAAGAGAAGGAAAAAGGGAATAACAGTTTGACGGCTGCCGAGCTGCGAGGCAGAACACACCCGGCAGATGTTCAGCTGCATCCGAGCTCACGACGACGATGCAGCCTCCACACGCCGCCGCCGCCGAGAACGCTCCTTCAAACGCCTCCACCGTCTCCAACGGACACGGCTCCTGAGCAGTTGGAAAGTTCCACACTAAACTTCCAGGTTTAGTGATTTTAACTTTCAGCGTGACTTACACATTGTTCGGCCTCAAACGACTCCAGGGACGATCCGTCCTAGCAGTCGGTTTCAATAATGTACGCGATTAAAACACATTTTTCTTTTCGAAAAAAAGAGGAAAATCCAAATGCAAAATAGTACATTATGATAGGAATGTTATGGTGCGGTCGACCAATTGAACAGCAAATGAGAAATGCTATGTGAATCACCTAATTATTGTCTTTTTAGGAGAGCATAAATCGTAAACCAAGTTATATACAGTATATAGGTTTTGTTTCCTGACACACTGAACATGCTGAGGTAGTAGTGTATGCTACCCTTTACTCTACAGAAGGATGTCCACAACCAGCTTGACCAATCAGAGCCCGGGGTCTGAACCCAGGGCTCCTTCAGCCCATGGCAGCGAGCAGCAGCAACCAGGTATTGGAGACATTGGGATGCTTCCTCATGTGTTCCTGCAGCTGGACACAGATCAGAGTGAGGGGTTAAAAACAGGATTCAGAAAATTGAGGTAATTCCCTCAGTCCCAGTGGAAATATCTGCTCTATGTTCAAGTGGTGGCCAGCTTCACATTGGAAATGTAATACTGTTGGCCACAATAACACCATCAGAAGCTGCATCATTCAAGTCAGGCAATTAAAATAAATTGGTTAAAGTCGGGGAAAGACTTTACAGAAACAGAAGAAAACCTCCTTACATCCTGCATGGCCCGAGTTACACGTAGCTGTCCATCAACCATGCACCTTTACCCCCTCATATGCACTTAACCCTTCGCTAAGCCCCGCCCCCTGCTGCTACAGTCAGGCTGTCAGAGCGACAAAACCGTGGAGCCCACACTGTCACTGACTGCACTCTGGAGACGCAATTTCAGAGAGAAGCAGACAGAAGAGCCTACAATGTTTTATGAGAATATATCAGCATGTCAAACTGACTCGAAAGAGAAGGATAGACGAGGTAGAGCATCTATTTGCCTGCTGGTGTGCACTCACCTTTGTAGTTACTGTTGGATTGATTCAAAAAGTCATACAACTGAGGAGTTTATTTCTTGCACAAAAGGATCAAGTCCAAGTGGTGTAACTGGAGTCCACGCCTCTTCTTTCACCGACTGCATGATCTGAACATGACCAGCGTCAGCCTGCTGGCAGCACATGAGCTCTACACTCACACCACGACCTGAAAACATCCGCTGCTAGAATGCAATGGGAAAACGTTCCAAGTCAACCTGTACCTTTCTTTCCAGTTTCAACACTTTTGGGCCCCGTCCCGCCCCGCCCGACCAAAACGCTGACAATTGTCACAAACACGGGAGAACCCGGCGGTTATCCAGTTATTGGCGCGTTGGCCCGGGGAGCGGTGGTTAGGCCACCGCTGCGAGGCTGTCACGCTCCGACCACAGCCGACACATGGCCAACAGCTGCCTGGCAGGCCGGCCACTGGATAACATGGCCATGCTCCATGAAGGAGACACCTCTCTCTGAAGCAGGAAACATGGTGGTGTTGTGTTTAAGTGCTGTCCCCCACCCGCCTGCATCCATTTGCCATCATTATGTACTACTGCCCCCTACTGCGGGACCGTGGCTGTGGCGGCCCCAAGGTCAGTGTCTGTGTGAGGGGAGGGGGGTGTAGAGGAAAGCCAGGCGGGGGCTCTTTACTCCTGAAGAGGCTGGAACAATCGATGGCGAGCCACCGGCCGCCACGGGGGCCCCCCAAGGGCCCCACAACACTGACATTAGTGGAGATGTCTTCCTCCATGGGGACGCAGGGGAGGGGGGTGTCGGGCGTTAATGAGGGAGGTGGGGGGTCCCATCGGGGACGGTCCAGAAGCTGGAGGACACGTGTGGATGGAGGCCTGTCAGACGCTCCTCGTGTGTGAAATGCCCTCCTGTACTCGCTCTGAGGGAAACCACGCGCACCATCTGAAGCACATCTCACAACTCTTTGAACAAATGTCGCTCAGAAATGTGACATTTCAGCAGCAGGACAAAGAGCTGCACTTACTTGCAAATGCTTCAGATTTGACCACAGCTTTTCAGAAAATGTGTGTTTAAAGTCTGCTCTTAAACATATGCATTAGCTCAGCAGTGGTGCATTTGTTCCCTCAAAGGTTGGGGAAGTCAAACGTGACATTCACGTTCATCTTGCTTGAGTGTTTAAAGTAGCGTCTTCAGAAAGCCTCTTTTCCCACTCCAGTAAATGCATCACAGCTGGGCTGCACTCAGAGCCTTCAGACATGTCATTACTACTTATTAACATGTAATAGACCAGAAGTCTATTACAAAGTATTCAGTAATGATAACCAACATCTTTAACAGTGTTACTATTGAAAAGAAATAAACCCTTTTCAGAGGGATTCTTCACAAACTGGCAACCTAAGAGTTGTTGTTATTCCTGTAGCTGATCAACAAAGCAACAAAACCCTAAAAACAGATTATACTGGAACTAAAGCTGAAGCGACAGTTTCCAGTTTATTTAGTCTATAAAAAATGTAATTCAACCAAAAGGTGGACAGGTAGAGACAAAGAGAGAAAACGTCTGTGGCCATCCACCCTGAAACCTTCAAATAAAACCAGAAGATGGACAACTTCCTCTTTATTACAGTAGATCATCAACATGTAGCAGTGTGTGACAGATAGAAACCATATAAAAGTTGAAAAGGAGACTTAAGAAGCAGAGGAAGGACAGGAGGAGTGAGGAGGAGGTGGTGCTTAGGCGCTGGTTTTCTTGGGTCTGCCTCTGGATCTCAGCACCAATCCGGGGGACGTCTGGGTTCCCATCTCCACCAGTCTGGATTTGGCGTCGCTCACTTTTCCAGTGCTGGGTACCTTCCTTGGTCTCACAGTTTTTTGGGGACTTTTCTTCACTCCATTCACTTCTGAGGAGAGAAATGCATGATGTTTACGCACTAAAGTCAAACACCCTTCCTCCTACAATCCTTCTGTCAGTCTGAACTCCATCACTGAACGCATGCTGGGTCCTCCGTCCTCCGTCAATCAAAGCACAAACACATTCACCACAACACGGATGGAGCTCTTTGAAGTCGAGTCATTGGAACACCGGAGTAAAAGGACACCTTATTTAACTCCATGTTGAGCAGTTTTTAATCACAAATCCACTGGTTAGACACCAGTTAAATGGTGTTTTTTTTTTTAATGGGCTTTGCATTTGGTCACATCTGCTTGACCAATCATGATTGACAGCACTGCTGCAACCCAGGAAAGTGTCTTGAACACTCACTCAGCCATCAAGTGAGCAGAGAGGAAAAGGGCAGAGAGGAACGGAAACATTTTTATTTACCTGTTTTCTTTGGGGCTCTCTTTCTCTTGATGGCACTTTCATCTGTCTCACTCTCATCGTCTCTCTCTTCGGCTGCCACTTTCTTTCTCTTGGTGGTCTTCTGGAAGGAAAAGGAGGAGAGGACATCAAGTAGTCAGTGATGAGAGGAAGCAGGTCAACAAAGATGAAGCTTTCCTCTGAGCCACGGCTAGGACAGGGCAGAGGATCCATGAAGGAGGACTGCATGGTCTCTGTCGAGAGAGAGAGAGAGAGAGAGAGAGAGAGAGAGAGAGAGAACAATCCTCTCCTCCGTCTATCCTTCCTTCCCTCCGCCCGTCCTCTATAATGAAGCTACACTCTCATCCTGAACCATCACTCACACTCAGCCCCCCTTTCCATTTGTGCCTCCATTTTGACAATTGCTACCTCATGATCACCACACAGCGCCCGCTGAGGTGAACAGATTGGCGGGATAATTACATACAATAACCAGCGCCGGGGCCCGGTAACCTTTCAGCTGGCAACTCCACGTCCCCAGTGGCATCCTCCATATGCAGCGAGCCAGAAATAAATAAATATATATATATAGAGAGAGAGAGAGAAAGAGACTGTACATGAAGAGACATCGGAAGATGGACAGCAAGAATCAAATAGTAACTAAATGATACAATGTAACCCTATTGATACCAACACTGTTAACGTGTGAGCTATGGAGCTGTTGTTACTTCTAATTCAACCATTGTCTATTAGCCATTGTTACTCACGGCCAGTGGATTAACGTCATGTCTCGTTATCCCAAAAAGATCAATAGCACATGGACTTTCTAGGAAACAAACACGATGATCTTTCTACTGACTCAGTGAGGTGTGGAACCACCGGAGAACCTCAAGGCATCATTCACACACAGGTCGTACTGCGTCCTCACTCTTTCTTTTCATGACGAATGACTGATCTCCAAGAAAATTATTAGCACATCTGGTAAAAAAAACAAGATTTAAAGGGATGTTTTTGATTCTTTGTGGAGGAACAGTCCTTTATGTCGCATTCACGTTGTGTGTGTGTGTGTGTGTGTGTGTGTGTGTGTGTGTGTGTGTGTGACACATCAGTGACAACTGAAGTGCACAAGTCAACGAACAACTCAATTCGAGACATTTGAATTATTCATAAGAATTTAGATTGACAAGATTGACTGTATCCTTTACCAATGCTAAGTAATACAAATACAAAATACTGCCGACTACGGCAGCATTATGAAGCATCCGGGGCTGACGGACCGTGAACATTTTGTTTTCTTGACATTAAGTAAAGATAAATGAAGGTATGTCCGCACGGAGAAACGATATTCTTATAGTATTATGACCGTGTTTCACAGATAAGAGGTGGACGGTGGAGAGGAAGGAGCAGGACTGCACCAGTAATTATACTATTTTATTCTGACTTGATGATAAAGACATATTATAACATAATGTATTAATTAAGACAATTCCTGCACTTCAGCCTCTTCAGTATAATTTATACATTTATGTGGCCGCTTAACTGACGAGTCAGTATGTAGATTGAAAAAGTTAAAATATGATTGGATAAATGAATATGCATTATTATAAATTAAGCAGAATGTGAAGTTAAATTAGCCCCACCTCTCAAAGCTGCAACATTAAAATGATACTTCAATAATCAAAATCCAAATGCAGGCTATAAAATATAATATTGCAAATTCAGAAATGGTCCATTCTGCATACTGAGTACTTTTCCCTTTAATACTTTATAACAGGCCACTTGGCAGTGGCTTGTAAACAATGTTGTGTCCACCTGGCAAATGAAAGTTATATATATATATATATATATATATATGCTAAACGCTAAATGCGGTTTGCTGCTGAGGAGAACCCTGAGCACGGAGACTTTAGAGAGGAGAACCCTGAGCACGGAGACTTTAGAGAGGAGAACCCTGAGCACAGAATACTTTAGAGAGGAGAACCCTGAGCACACAGACTTTAGAGAGGAGAACCCTGAGCATGGAGACTTTAGAGAGGAGAACCCTGAGCACACAGACTTTAGAGAGGAGAACCCTGAGCACAGGAGACTTTAGAGAGGAGAACCCTGAGCACAGGAGACTTTAGAGAGGAGAACCCTGAGCACAGGAGACTTTAGAGAGGAGAACCCTGAGCACGGAGACTTTAGAGAGGAGAACCCTGAGCACGGAGACTTTAGAGAGGAGAACCCTGAGCACGGAGACTTTAGAGAGGAGAACCCTGAGCACGGAGACTTTAGAGAGGAGAACCCTGAGCACAGGAGACTTTAGAGAGGAGAACCCTGAGCACGGAGACTTTAGAGAGGAGAACCCTGAGCACAGGAGACTATAGAGAGGAGAACCCTGAGCACGGAGACTATAGAGAGGAGAACCCTGAGCACAGGAGACTTTAGAGAGGAGAACCCTGAGCACGGAGACTTTAGAGAGGAGAACCCTGAGCACGGAGACTTCAGAGAGGAGAACCCTGAGCACAGGAGACTTTAGAGAGGAGAACCCTGAGCACAGGAGACTTTAGAGAGGAGAACCCTGAGCACGGAGACTTTAGAGAGGAGAACCCTGAGCACAGGAGACTTTAGAGAGGAGAACCCTGAGCACAGGAGACTTTAGAGAGGAGAACCCTGAGCACGGAGACTTTAGAGAGGAGAACCCTGAGCACAGGAGACTTTAGAGAGGAGAACCCTGAGCACGGAGACTTTAGAGAGGAGAACCCTGAGCACGGAGACTTCAGAGAGGAGAACCCTGAGCACAGGAGACTTTAGAGAGGAGAACCCTGAGCACACAGACTTTAGAGAGGAGAACCCTGAGCACAGGAGACTTTAGAGAGGAGAACCCTGAGCACACAGACTTTAGAGAGGAGAACCCTGAGCACACAGACTTTAGAGAGGAGAACCCTGAGCACACAGACTTTAGAGAGGAGAACCCTGAGCATGGAGACTTTAGAGAGGAGAACCCTGAGCATGGAGACTTTAGAGAGGAGAACCCTGAGCACAGGAGACTTCAGAGAGGAGAACCCTGAGCACAGGAGACTTTAGAGAGGAGAACCCTGAGCACACAGACTTTAGAGAGGAGAACCCTGAGCACAGGAGACTTTAGAGAGGAGAACCCTGAGCACGGAGACTTTAGAGAGGAGAACCCTGAGCACGGAGACTTTAGAGAGGAGAACCCTGAGCACAGGAGACTTTAGAGAGGAGAACCCTGAGCACAGGAGACTTTAGAGAGGAGAACCCTGAGCACGGAGACTTTAGAGAGGAGAACCCTGAGCACGGAGACTTTAGAGAGGAGAACCCTGAGCACAGGAGACTTTAGAGAGGAGAACCCTGAGCACACAGACTTTAGAGAGGAGAACCCTGAGCACACAGACTTTAGAGAGGAGAACCCTGAGCATGGAGACTTTAGAGAGGAGAACCCTGAGCATGGAGACTTTAGAGAGGAGAACCCTGAGCACAGGAGACTTCAGAGAGGAGAACCCTGAGCACAGGAGACTTTAGAGAGGAGAACCCTGAGCACACAGACTTTAGAGAGGAGAACCCTGAGCACAGAATACTTCAGAGAGGAGAACCCTGAGCACAGGAGACTTTAGAGAGGAGAACCCTGAGCATGGAGACTTTAGAGAGGAGAACCCTGAGCACACAGACTTTAGAGAGGAGAACCCTGAGCACAGGAGACTTTAGAGAGGAGAACCCTGAGCACAGGAGACTTTAGAGAGGAGAACCCTGAGCACAGGAGACTTTAGAGAGGAGAACCCTGAGCACGGAGACTTTAGAGAGGAGAACCCTGAGCACAGGAGACTTTAGAGAGGAGAACCCTGAGCACACAGACTTTAGAGAGGAGAACCCTGAGCACAGGAGACTTTAGAGAGGAGAACCCTGAGCACACAGACTTTAGAGAGGAGAACCCTGAGCACACAGACTTTAGAGAGGAGAACCCTGAGCACACAGACTTTAGAGAGGAGAACCCTGAGCATGGAGACTTTAGAGAGGAGAACCCTGAGCATGGAGACTTTAGAGAGGAGAACCCTGAGCACAGGAGACTTCAGAGAGGAGAACCCTGAGCACAGGAGACTTTAGAGAGGAGAACCCTGAGCACACAGACTTTAGAGAGGAGAACCCTGAGCACAGGAGACTTTAGAGAGGAGAACCCTGAGCACGGAGACTTTAGAGAGGAGAACCCTGAGCACGGAGACTTTAGAGAGGAGAACCCTGAGCACAGGAGACTTTAGAGAGGAGAACCCTGAGCACAGGAGACTTTAGAGAGGAGAACCCTGAGCACGGAGACTTTAGAGAGGAGAACCCTGAGCACGGAGACTTTAGAGAGGAGAACCCTGAGCACAGGAGACTTTAGAGAGGAGAACCCTGAGCACGGAGACTTTAGAGAGGAGAACCCTGAGCACGGAGACTTTAGAGAGGAGAACCCTGAGCACGGAGAGGGAACCTGGACGGTAGAGCTGTTTGTGCGCCAGCGAGCTAAACAAGGAGCCGGCCCTCACTGTGAAGATATTCATTCTAGCTGCTTGGAGTACATTTAGCTGATAATACTTCTCTACTTTTCCTTCAATACCATTTGGGATTTAGGACTTTACCTTGTAGCAGTATTTATAAACTATGTTTTTGCTACTTTGACATAACTACTGATCCCAACACCTCGGCAGTAGCTTAGCTAGAGGGCTACACAGCTCAATACTATCAGGGCTACATGGTACCACATGATCCGTAGTCTATCAGTGATCCGCACCCCTTAAATTCCTAAAGCTGTTGTGTGTTTCAGAGTGTGTGTGTGTGTGTGTGTGTGTGTGTGTGTGTGTTCACCTTGGTGGGAGGTGAAGCGCCTCCACTCACAGGAGTGAACTTCAGCTTGCCGTCATCTTTAGCCTGGATGGCCTCTAGCCCAGCCTGCAGGATGGAGCGCAGCTTGTCGTACGGCGGTCTGTCTTTGTAGCCCAGAGAAGTGACCTCCTCCATGAACCTCTGGATCTCAGCTGCAACAACACAGCGGCGGCATGGCGGTCACCATAAACTAAAGACTAGGTCTGTGTGTTTGGTGACATGAAGTGCTCTGATCCACTACATAAAGACCCTGACTGGACTCGAACGTCTTTCTCTCTCTTCCAACGAGCTGTGCTCACCAGGGAGAGGTTCCCTCCTTCCATTTGTTCCCCCAGTAAAGCTAGCATTGGTTATGTTGAGACATGCTGTTAAATAATATAATGTAATATAATAATGTTAATTATCCAAAAGCCAAAAACCCACTTACAGTCCTGAAACAGAGAGCAGAATATTTGTTTTGTTTTATTGATTGCTTTCGGGATGTAATGAGAATCCCATCAAATATAAGAACACATTGTATAGCAAGACCCGCGCTCAGGGGTCACCGACCTTTTTGAAACCGAGAGCTACTTCAAGGGTACAAAATAATACAAAGGGCTACTTGTTTGATACAAACTTCCTGAACAACAAAGTTGCACAGATCACCTTTTAATAATAATAATAATAATAATAATAATAATATATGTAAAGTGACTGTCTGATCACATATCAATGTTAATTATTCCTCACAATAATTATTAACAATAATTTCTAGGAAAAGAGAAGTGTTATCACTTTGTTAGAAAAATGAAAATAAAGTTATATCCGTTCAAAAAATAACTAATATTTAGTTTTAATGACCACCACAAAGTGAGCAGGCTTTGTCACTGCAGGGTTTTTCAGGCTTTTGAAAGAATATTTCCAGAGCCTCGATATGCAAAGTCAGAAAGTCATTCATGGAGCTCCAGGCTGTTTGTCTTGACCTGCAAACACATGAACTGCTAGGCTTTACAAGTGATCGCTGATAGCTTCAAATACTGATAGCTTAAAGCAGCAAATCCCATTGTGAAAAGCATGTTTGTTTAATAACAGAACAAGGTGTAGACCGTGTAGGGGAAACACTGAAGATGCTGGTTTGACATGCGCACAATATTGAAGATTGACTTCAGAAATGGTCAGAGTTCATATATACAGAATTTTTGTTTGTTTTGTTTTTAAAATGTTATATTAAATATTGTCATTTTAACATCTTTAATGGAAGCGTTTTTGATTAAAAATGTGATTTCTTTTTACTTGTTCTATTTTTAGAACATGCCTCGCGGGCGAATCACATGGTCCCTGCGGGCGACCAGGTGCCCTCGGGCACCGCGTTGGCTACCCCTGCCCTAGCTGTCCAGGGATGCGTTTTATTATCTGAGGTGAGGGTCAAAGAGGACAGAGGCAGTCGTACAATCAACAGATTGTAAAACCCCTTGAGGCATATTTGTGATTATTGGGCAATATGAATAAAATTGACTTAAATCTAAGAAGGAGAATGCAGGGACACTTTTTGTGCATGTCTTGGTACGGCGAGGTGCTTTGGTCTGAACCCTTTTCTATTAATGCTCTTTCTGCTAAAGGACCGGTTGAGTCCTCATCCCACACAGCTGGAAGCTGCACACAGTTCTGTGCTACCGGGCTATTAAGCAGCTGGAGAAACTGGAGGGTCATGGGTAATATGAGTCAATTGTTTTACTGCTGTCTATTCTTAATGGCCATGAAACCCCTGTGTGTTGCCTTCTGTGTGAGTGCGTCTTACCTGGCTTGTCTTGAGATGAGAAACACTTGGTCATAAATTCTGAGATATTTTCTTGGCTTCTGGGAGAGAAAGAATAAGCAGCGCGATTCTTTTTAGCATAAAAGCTTGAAGAGTCTCAGTTGTATTAAAGAAAGGTGAAATTCCAAACGTGGGCCTGCTTAGATGCAGCAGACCACCTCATGTATTCAGAGCATGCAGGTGTGCCTGTCCCACCTGATCTTGGAGTCCCTGACATAGAGAGGGTCCTGCAGCTTGTCCTCCCAGGGCAGCCGTCCACACAGCCACTGGACCATGCAGTAGCACAGGATCTGCAGGTCGCTCCGCCTACACGCAGCTGGAGACAAGCGCCACATCAGAGAGGCAAGCGCCGAGCAGCTCGCAGCGGCACCGATAGCAACAGCAGCCGTTACCCAGGTGACCGCTTCTCCCTTACAGCTAATCCGGTATACGACTAGTTACACTTTTGGAAAACAATTGAAATGAGTAGATTCATATCAATGTCATGCAGCTTGGGGAGTTATCTTGTCAAATGTATTTTTAAACTAAAATGGGTAATACAAGTAGTTTTATGCAAAATGTACGACTTTGACAGATTTCCCCTGTAAAAAAAAACTAAAAAAAACAGGTACATACATGAAATCTGTCATTTACCAAAAGATTTTTCTTCCAAGAAGTTGGAAGCCAGTTTTTAGTATTGGGAGATTATACGTTGTTCATTCTGGTCACATGACATCTATTGCTTCTGTCCATCCTGATAGAGGATCCTCCTCTGTTGCTCTCCCAAAGGTTGCTTCCTTTTTCTCCCTGTTAAAGGTTTTTTTTGGGGGAGATTTTCCTGATCCGATGTGAGGTCCCAGGACAGAGGATGTCGTATGTGTACAGATTGTAAAGACAATTTTATAATTTGTGATTTTGGGCAATCCAAAATAAATTGAATGGGAAAATGATCTCAAAGTGAGGAAGCACAGACAAGAAGCAGCTCAATGTTGAAGCCAACATAATGATCCAACGTGGCCTCGATAACTAAACCAAACACATACAGAACCTTTCAAAAGGCAAAAGTATCTCACATGAAGAATAGCAGATGTCATGTTTATCCTGTGTGTGTGTGTGTGTGTGTGGGTGTGACCAGCTGGATTTGATTATATCGAGCTACTAGCAGTATACGTGCACCTACTTGCTCCTTTGTGGGCGTCGATGCTCGTGAACTCGATGGTGCCATCGTGACATCTCTTGGGGTCCTCCTTGTACTCTTTTAGGACACTGTCGGGTGCGTACCTATATGCCAGCCCATAATCTACCAAGTAAACCTAGAAGAAGACACCGATTCAGACCAGGGACACGGTCACGTTCAACACGTGTGGACTGTTTCCAGGATTCACACTGAAAGCATTTAGAGCAGCCATTATGCCCTTTTAGAATTTTAATTGTAATTCCACCTACATAAACTTCATCGTTATTATTAAGTCTGCATTGTGCTTATATAGTAGATTTGGTTATGGGATTTAATAAAGAGACGTGCAGAAATAAGACCAAACATACATCTCAGTAACTCCAGGAGAAAACATACAAATAGCACAGATACAAAGAAACAACCGAACCTAATATTAAAATCCTGAGGGGCCGGTTTTTAAATTGTCATTTATAAATAGCTCTTTAATAACACCGCCAACGATACATTATTAATCTTCAAATTAAATATTTGTCCCTGCCTTGTTTGCTAGAAAAAGCGCTTAGCTGCTGCCATCTAATCTTCTCATTTGGAACACACACACACACACACACACACACACACACACCTAAATTTAATCTAATGAAGCAGCACTAGCGTGTTACGATCAGAAACCCCATCCCCGCCTGCTTTGGGTCAGCGTAGCACCGATGTTTTTAGTCACAGGAAGCTGGAGCTTCTACTGACCTGGTTGGGGTCTTTGTGGCTCAACATGAGGTTGGATGCCTTGATGTCAGCATGCACATACTCATGGTCATGGATGTACTCCAGAACTTCCAGCTAAACAAGGAACAGAAAACAGATGCGTTAGAGCCGGAGAGACTCCTGTTCTAGTCTGAGGAGGTCACAGGAAGTGGATCTGTGCAGTGGGACACTCCTATGACCTCTACAAATAGATAACATAACACTTCCAAGACCATTCTTTTTTGTGCTACAAGTTATATGTATGATGTTCTAATATGGAAATGAGGCATTGTGTTTTTAAATGTTCTAATGTTACAAACATTTCCAGGATAGAAATGTGAACATTGGATGAAGCCAGGCTCAAAATTCTTGTTTCATTTTGTTGACATATTAGAGTCAATGTTTTTACAGAGGGGATTTGAGAAATCTCTTTTATCACTTCAGACCATACTGTCAAGAGCCATTATAAATACCTTTTTGCCATAATTTTACTCCTATCATTGTGAATAAACCAGGCCTCTAGATTACAGAGAGGAATGGAAGTGGACAGCTTGTGGATGGAAGAGCTGCTGAAGAGAAGATTTCTGTTTTAGAAGCTGAGAAAACAGCCTTTAAAGAGATGTTTTGTAAAATGACATTAACCACAGTTGATGACTTACATTAAGATGATTAGTTTAGTCTCACGTTTTTTTGTTTTCTTAAATATAAATGAGGCATTATCTAAATGGGAGCTTTTGGTGAATTGAGGAGAAATGTTAAGAAGAAGTTAAACAAACACCTAAATGTGTATATTTTCTTTCCACCACTCTTTAGTGTCTCGCCTTTAAAAATCTAATGAGAACTTAGTATCAACATTTTTTTTTTTAAAGGAAATAAAAACTGTTCCTGAGAAAGATTCTAAGAGAGACATTGTCCTAATAACATTGTCTGAATGACATCATCATACAGAAACTCAATCACATTACGGACATAATGGAGGAGAACCAAAACCTTCATTAATACGAGGTATAAAGAAATGCAACGGCCCGTCAGTTTTGGTTAATTTTACTTTTGACAGCCCGACACCCGTTAACCGTAACTAACCCGTTAATTATTAAGACAAAAACGCAAATGACGTGACAAGCAGGAGGCTTTTCTTTGATACCGGCGCTTCATTGACTCGATGAGCGTTTCAAAGTGCTACATCCATCCAAATTTACGAATTGTGTTTTGTAGTCTTGCTGAAGAGAATTGCTGCATATTGATCCGGTCACAGGTGGCCACTGATGGTAATCAGCTGATATTTGTTCTTAATAGTTTGAAACGTTTACAACAGTCACGCGTCTGCTTGTGGAAGCCACTGCCGTTCAGTGGGAAACATGAAAACACAAGGAAACCATTCGATGAGGAAATAACCAACCAGTCGAAGACCGAGCTGCAGGACCAGCTTTCTGGGGAACCTCTTTCCACATTCTTCAAACTTCTTCTGCAGGTCTGTGCCAAGCCTGTCGATCACCATGAACCTGTACCTGGAAGATGCAGAGAACCCTTATTAATTCACAAGATAGAGCCACTGCAAATGATCAGGCCATAGATTTCTCAGACAGGGTTCCTGCAGCTTAAGCCAAATTGAAGTGAAGGCTTTTTTAATGCGACTCAGAATGGAATTAAAGGCCAACGTAACAAAAAACCCAGTTTCACATGCTGGATCGATTAAGTTATTGGACTCTTATCAGCTGTGTCTTGAGACTGTGTTGTTGTAAATTCATTAAAAAGGTATGCAAAAACTGAAAAATGTAATTATCTCTACAACATGTCTCAAAATAAATAGAAAAGGTGTGCAAAAATTGCTGTGAAATGTTCACTGGCAGGTCATGGCAAGGTCACGGTCAAACTCAAAGCCTCTCCTGGAATAAAAAAACATCCAAAGCCCATCTCTACTGACTTGCCTTCCCTGTATATGGTTTTGTGTCCTCTGTGCTTGCTCTGTTTATGGCCGTGGTTACACACTACCTGCTGATTAGATAGGGAGTGAATATATATATTGAGGTCAAAAGAGCGTCTGTAAAAAGGTGAATGAACACATTTCATTTCCTATAAATTCCTCACAATAAAAGTCCAACTTTGTTACTTTGCTTTAAGAGGTGCGCACTTACAGCACTGTGAATCCGCCTCGTGCCGCTCTTCATAGGCGGCTGGGGAACGAGGGTTTTGTTCTGCCACCAGCTAACAAGTAACTCATTTAAGATCCATGTTTATGAATCAGGAAAGATAAGAGGTACATTGTGCCATTTGTATTAGCTCTTTTTTTGGCACTGCCTTTTTGGGGAACGTTGTGGGAACCATTGCTGTGCCCTTATCTTAGTAAAGAAAATTATGATTTTGTATTATTATTATTATTTCTATTTGGCAATCATGTATTTTTTGTATCCTACAAGATAACAAATATACGAGTTCTCAGTTGCACACAATTCATCTTTATATTTGGAATAGCTGTGCAAATGGTAATAAATGGTCTAATGAATTGCATTTAGAAAAGAGGTCTGTATATCCAAAAGCTGTTCAATTAACAAAGACTTTAAATGTTTTCATGAACTGCAACTCCCCTCAGCCTGAAACTGGTGTGCGCATGTGTGGTTTGTTTCAAAAGAAAAGTCAAAGAAAAAGAAAAGTCATTGATCTGGAGTTGTTGTCTTTGTTAAAACTATAAGTGCTGGAAGATGAAACAAAGTGAGAAGGGATACGTGATCCTGGTCAAAGCCTTACCTTTTCTCTCCTCTCTCATGAAGACCTGAGCCCCAGTACCTGGGAACACCCAGAGTTTTGCACTTGTGAGACTTCATCCAGCTCTGAACTGCAGGACAAGATGACATTTATCAGAAATGTTTGAGGCACTTTTTTCTGGCCAAAATGTCCAAAAAGCATGCGTGTAAATCCCTGAAATGTAGATCATGTAAATCACAGACAGCTTGGTTTCCTGTGAACACACAGCTAACTGGAGCGGGTGTAAGTGGGTGATGGCTGTGATGCTCAAAGTAATAAGAGCAGACTTATGTTGGGGGCGGGGTGTCGGGCAGCGCGGCCGCAAGCTAATCTGCTGCTGGGACAAATATTTACCAACAACGTGAGATTCCAGCATGAATAAAATATGAGCCTTTGGTTCCTTAGTAATATAATAGTTAATTGTCAGGGGAGATTGACATTTGGATTGTTATTATATAAAATGCAAAGCTGTGGCCTGGGGGCCAATGGCGCTGCCACCAAAAGCTTCCCTTCGTCTGCAGGGCCCCTCCGTGCCGCCGCTACAAGATTGTCTTTTTTAATTAAGAAAGTTGGCTTTCTTTTATTTGTTTGCCCTGGTGGTGAGAGACTGTGTTGTGTTATGATCACATGGCTCCCTTTAGCTTTGTGTCATACTGCTAGGTAGGTGTGTGTGTGTGTGTGTGGATAAGTCGACTTACTCAGGTCAGGCTTAGCAGCTCTCATGTAAAACTTGAGCTCAGAGAACAGGGGTCCGTTGTCACTGGGCTCCTGTGGACACAATAACAACTGCATTTATGTCTAGATTCAATGTGACGGGCTGAGCACTGAGAACACAGGGACTGTTGCTACAGGTGCAATGAGGAAATAAGATTCAAAAGGTCCAGTGTATGTCCACAGTTCCAGACCTCTACGAGTTTCAGGGTCTTATGAGACAGTGGTTTATAACACTATGAGACCGGTGTGTGTACAAAATATAACTGGTTCAACTATTTATTTTGTTAAACCTTTATTTAACCAGGAGAGTCCCATTGAGATTAAAAATCTCTTTTTCGAGGGAGACCTGGCCAAGACAGGCAGCAGCATAAAAAACACATAGTTACAGACAGAAAACACAGAAAAGAAGTTAAAAGAAACTAAAAGCTAAGAGACAGTGACATAACAGAGTTCATTTTAGAAACATTTACATTTTTGGGAACCTGCCTTTAGATTTAAAAGCAGTCAGTGGGATCAGTTCTCTGAGCTGTAAAACATTCTGCAACATATTCCATGATGCGGGGTCAGAGTACACAAAAGCCCTTTTTCCATTTCCGTTCTGGCATTTGGAACAGAAAGCATAAAAAAGTCCTGAGAACGCAAAGAGTACTGTCCGACAATTGGGTGGCAAGTAGTAAAAAAAATAATCTACCAGGATCGTGCTCTTGACGTTGCATTATACTGGGGAAAACTGGTTCATGTTGACATTTTTTTGGAACTTTGTCATCTGGCCCCAGCAGTGCCAACACAGAGCTCTCATTGAAATGAAGGAAGAAGAAGAAGCATTTTTGATGTCCCGCTTCTGTTGGTGTGTCATAGCCTGGAGGCTCCGACACACCAACCAACTTCAAACAACTAGCAGCTCAAACACTGGCCGGTGTGTCGTCTGACGTCCTTTGTGAACAGCTCTAACAACCGGTTAGAGGGTCAGCTAAGTAACAAGCGCAAAGTATTTTTGGTTGAACAAAAATATGTAATACACAGCGCTGTGCCATCAGTGTCTGATTTAATATAGAATATATACAATTCAGTTTATGAATTTACACTTATATTATATTCAATATGTATTAAATCTTTTGAGTGAAGCCTCATGTGTTTCACAGAGACATGGCTGCACACGGAATTTCCGGACCACAGCGTGTCGGCTTCAGGACTGTCCGGGCGGACAGACGTGATACTGAGCGGTGAGACGACAGGCGGCCGGACTGCAGTGCATGTGAAGGAGAGGTGGTGCAATCCAACCGTGTGTGTGTGAAGGAGCGTTTCTGCAGCCCGAACATTGAACTGTTAGCCGTAGGGATGCGCCCGTATTATTTGCCGAGGGAGTTCATGTCCGCCATTGTTGTTGCTGTTTACGTGCCACTTGAGGTGGTCTCAGGACCAGGACTGTGAGGAGGTGGTCTCAGGACCAGGGCTGTGAGGAGGAGGTCTCCGGACCAGGACTGTGAGGAGGTGGTCTCAGGACCAGGACTGTGAGGAGGAGGTCTCAGGACCAGAGCTGTGAGGAGGAGGTCTCAGGACCAGGGCTGTGAGGAGGAGGTCTCAGGACCAGGGCTGTGAGGAGGAGGTCTCAGGACCAGGGCTGTGAGGAGGAGGTCTCAGGACCAGGACTGTTAGGAGGTCTCAGGACCAGGACTGTGAGGAGGAGGTCTCAGGACCAGAGCTGTGAGGAGGAGGTCTCAGGACCAGAGCTGTGAGGAGGAGGTCTCAGGACCAGGGCTGTGAGGAGGAGGTCTCAGGACCAGAGCTGTGAGGAGGAGGTCTCAGGACCAGAGCTGTGAGGAGGAGGTCTCAGGACCAGGGCTGTGAGGAGGAGGTCTCAGGACCAGGACTGTGAGGAGGAGGTCTCAGGACCAGAGCTGTGAGGAGGAGGTCTCAGGACCAGAGCTGTGAGGAGGAGGTCTCAGGACCAGGGCTGTGAGGAGGAGGTCTCAGGACCAGGACTGTGAGGAGGAGGTCTCAGGACCAGGACTGTGAGGAGGAGGTCTCAGGACCAGGACTGTGAGGAGGAGGTCTCAGGACCAGGACTGTGAGGAGGAGGTCTCAGGACCAGAGCTGTGAGGAGGAGGTCTCAGGACCAGGACTGTTAGGAGGTCTCAGGACCAGGACTGTGAGGAGGTGGTCTCAGGACCAGGACTGTGAGGAGGAGGTCTCAGGACCAGGACTGTGAGGAGGAGGTCTCAGGACCAGAGCTGTGAGGAGGAGGTCTCAGGACCAGAGCTGTGAGGAGGAGGTCTCAGGACCAGAGCTGTGAGGAGGAGGTCTCAGGACCAGGACTGTGAGGAGGAGGTCTCAGGACCAGGACTGTGAGGAGGTGGTCTCAGGACCAGAGCTGTGAGGAGGAGGTCTCAGGACCAGGGCTGTGAGGAGGAGGTCTCAGGACCAGGACTGTTAGGAGGTAGTCTCAGGACCAGGACTGTTAGGAGGTAGTCTCAGGACCAGGGCTGTGAGGAGGAGGTCTCAGGACCAGAGCTGTGAGGAGGAGGTCTCAGGACCAGGACTGTTAGGAGGTCTCAGGACCAGGACTGTGAGGAGGTGGTCTCAGGACCAGGACTGTGAGGAGGAGGTCTCAGGACCAGGACTGTGAGGAGGAGGTCTCAGGACCAGAGCTGTGAGGAGGAGGTCTCAGGACCAGAGCTGTGAGGAGGAGGTCTCAGGACCAGGACTGTGAGGAGGAGGTCTCAGGACCAGGACTGTGAGGAGGTGGTCTCAGGACCAGAGCTGTGAGGAGGAGGTCTCAGGACCAGGGCTGTGAGGAGGAGGTCTCAGGACCAGGACTGTTAGGAGGTAGTCTCAGGACCAGGACTGTTAGGAGGTAGTCTCAGGACCAGGGCTGTGAGGAGGAGGTCTCAGGACCAGAGCTGTGAGGAGGAGGTCTCAGGACCAGGACTGTGAGGAGGAGGTCTCAGGACCAGGACTGTTAGGAGGTGGTCTCAGGACCAGGACTGTGAGGAGGTGGTCTCAGGACCAGGACTGTTAGGAGGTCTCAGGACCAGGACTGTGAGGAGGTGGTCTCAGGACCAGGACTGTTAGGAGGTGGTCTCAGGACCAGGACTGTGAGGAGGTGGTCTCAGGACCAGGACTGTTAGGAGGTGGTCTCAGGACCAGGACTGTGAGGAGGTGGTCTCAGGACCAGGACTGTTAGGAGGTCTCAGGACCAGGACTGTTAGGAGGTGGTCTCAGGACCAGGACTGTTAGGAGGTCTCAGGACCAGGACTGTGAGGAGGTGGTCTCAGGACCAGGACTGTGAGGAGGAGGTCTCAGGACCAGGACTGTGAGGAGGTGGTCTCAGGACCAGGACTGTGAGGAGGTGGTCTCAGGACCAGGACTGTGAGGAGGTGGTCTCAGGACCAGAGCTGTGAGGAGGAGGTCTCAGGACCAGAGCTGTGAGGAGGAGGTCTCAGGAGGTAACTGACGCCCTGCAGGACTGTTTGAGTCAGACTGGGATGTGCTGTGTGGACCACATGGAGGACATCCACAGCATGACGGACTGCATCACAGAACACATCAATGCTTTTTTTTTTTTTGATTCCTCAAAAAAAAAAAAAATCAACAGATTAATCGATTTTTAAAATAATCAATAGTTGCAGCCCTAAATCAGTTATTTGGGTTTTAGTCAACTAAGATTTATTTTGTCAATTAGTCGTTTTGTATGTTTTTTCATGCCGTATGCTTATTTCTATCTCTGGGAAACACATGATTTAAAGTGGTGCTTTTGTGCGATTCTTGGAGGAGATCTTTTGAGATCTGACATTTAAATCAACTAATCGATTAGTCAACATTTCATGAGTGTTAGTTACTGAGAATGTATTTGACAACAGCCCAAACTTGATCTTGCCAAAGTACAATCTGAGCACCTGTTGGGCCCTTGTGCTAACCCACTCCATCTACTGTCCACTCAAACAACAAAGACATACACATGTATGTGACCCGAGTAACATTCGCAGCATCATCATACTGAAAAGAGCTACATTGTAGTGGGCTGTGATCCTATCTAGGATGAAGTACATTCCTTTTCAGGGAAGTTCACATGTGACGGGGATGAAAGAGAAAGCAGATACACAGAGGTTGTTAAGAGTCTTACCACTTTGATGACATAAGGAGCATCAGCACCCACAGGTTTTGCAGAATTCTCATCAGCTGAAGGAAACATCATCAAGTTAGAGGAATGTTGAAGACATTGTTGCAATGGAAGAATTTGCAGGTTATTATGATATTATTATTATTTGTCTTGATTAAGTTTGAGAAAAGGTCTGCAGTCAAATCATCTCTAGAAGTCTTTTCACAAGTTTGACTGTTGAACAGAGTCCTTTCCATCTGTTCTTACCCAAATATATGAGGCCAAAGCCCCCCTGGCCGATTGGAGCCCCCAACTTCCAGGCCTTCTTCCCGGTGTCTGTCAGGACCTCTCCGGGTGGGAACTCCTCTGCCAGCTTCCTCTTCGCTGGAGCTCTGCCTTTCCCCGCCGCCTTGGCTTTTGGTTTCGGAGGCATCTGCAACACACGGCCATCTAGCGTTTAACTTCCAGTTAACTTCCTCCATGCTGTGCAGCCTGACGGGTCTGGTGCGGAGGTGTTTTATGTGTAGCTAACGTTACACTAGGTTCGTTCGAGATGAGCCAGTTCTGCAGTATCGATCGGCGCACAATGCATGCCGGCTAGATTTGTGTCCAACTCTGTCCCGACTTGCTCTGACGTCATGCACACGTGGTCAACGATAATCTCACGAGAGGGAGGCGGCCACCGATTTTAGAGCCAGGCACTGCAGTAGCTCTCCACCGACTGCGTGGCCCAGTGCATGATGGGAAATGGGAAATGCCTGGCTGTCGCCGCATCAGAGAGCTGATTGGCTCTTAGATCTGACAGCAAAACACCACGTGTTGTAGAAAATTCTTATTGTATGTGTAGCTGTAATACTTTTTTTTTAGGTTTGCTGCTCCTGCGGCTTGGAATTTGCTGCAGACTGATTTGGGTCTCCGGGAGCCGGTCTCTTTAGGTGTTTTTAAAAATAGATTGAAAGAGTTAGAGGAAGGTTCATCTGGTTGTAGATATGTTTTACTGAGGTATGTGCACTGGTGTGCTGACTTATGCCGACTTGAGTCTTAGTTTTGGTTTTACTCATGCTGTGATCTAAAACTGTTCAAAAAATGTTCCGTCACCGTTTCATGTTGTATGTCTAAAACGTTGTTTATGCTACTGCTGTCTTGGCCAGGACACTCTTGTAAAGGAGATTTGTAATCTCAATGAGGCTTTTCCTGGTTACATTGTTTTTAATACACTTGATTGTTGACTATTAGTCTCATGTTTAATCTAAAAACATATATTGTGTGGTTGATAATACAAAACACATACAACACATATCAAAACCAGTAGTAAAGTATTTCACAGGCAGACATAAAAAGAACAAAGGGTGCAGCAACACACACATTTCTACATGAATATATATTTATAAACACATATGAATAAATCCAAACGTGATCTGTAAACTACAAGTAGACTACAGATCAGAACTAACAGGAAGTCCTTTTTCTGTGACTCTTCTGAACGAGCTACTGTTAGCATATGACGCAGGTGACCTAATGTGACCGGATGCTACTGGTGAAGTTACTAGTGTTAGCTAACCTCTACCTAGCTAGCACGTTACTCAGCAGTAACGTAACGTTATCTGCAAGCTTTCACGTTATAAACATACTTTAAGGATAAACGTACTATATCCAACACCAACTGGCAGTATGTGTACGCGCGTGAAAAGATAGCGACCTGCTGCCTTGTGACTAAATAGCGTAACCGGGCAGAGTAGGTCGAGTAACGCTGCGTTAGATTAACATTACGCTTCTGTAAACAACGGTGGAAGTTAGCTGTAATGCTAACCGCGCTGTCTCGTTAGCCTCCAAATCTCACGTTAGCTGCTACGTGACGTTTAATAAGAAAAACTCCTGGATATCTGCGACGTTGCCAGTGGACCTACGAATCACTGCCATGTTTTATTAAATGATAAGATGAATACGCACCTTGACTTGCTCTTTATTGTATGTTAAGCCGTGAGAGGACCAAACTTCCCGCAAAACCACCGGTCAGGAAGTAGCGTCACGACGCTCTGCTATTCTATTGGTCGAGAGGACGCTGCGCATCTGACGTCAGATTCATAGTGGCGTATGTGCTTGTTTCAAGATTCAAGATGTTTTTACTGTCATATGCACAGATATCAGAGTTATTCTATACAATGAAATGATTATTTTAGCTGTGTCCTACTAAGACACAGAATTAGAATAAATAAAAATAAGGCACAAAATATAAAAGATGTAACAGTATTGCACAAAAAATATAAATAATAATAATAATAATAATAATATGTTATATATTTATAACTATATATATATAACTATTAACTATAATAATAATAGTATAATAATAATGATATACAAATATGATAATAGTATTAGTATTGTTCAGTGTATATAGTGCACTATGCATTGCTACAATGTCCAATGTTCACCAGCCTGATGGCCTGCGGGTAGAAACTGTTGGTCAGTCTCGTGGCTCTGGACTTCAGACTCCTGTAGCGTCTGCCTGGTGGCAGGAGCCAGAAGAGTCTGTGCTGGGGTGTGTTGTGTCCCTGATGATGTGATGTGCTCTCCTGGTAACAACACAAAGCTGAAGGACCTGATGGCATCAGCCCCAGGGTCCTAAAGACCTGCGCCACCCAGCTGTCTGGTGTCCTGCAGCACCTCTACAACCTGAGCCTGAGGCAGGAGGAGGTCCCGGTTGACGCCATCATCTACCTGCTGCAACGAGCTCAGTCGCACCTGGATGGAACCGGTGTCTCTGTGAGAGTCACTTTCTTTGACTTCTCCAGTGCATTTAACACCATCCAACCACTGCTGCTGGGTGAGAAGCTGCGGGTGGTGGGGGTAGACTCGTCCACCGTCTCCTGGATCACTGACTACCTCACAGGCAGACCACAGTTTGTCAGACTGGGCCGTGTGCTGTCTAAAATGGTGGTCAGTGATGTTGGAGCCCCACAGGGAACTGTTCTGTCTCCCTTCCTGTTCACCCTGTACACCACTGACTTCCAGTACAACACAGAGTCATGCCATCTGCAGAAGTTCTCTGATGACTCTGCAGTGGCCGGGTATATTAGGGATGGACGGGAGGAGGAGGACAGGGCAGTGGTGAGGGACTTTGTGGAGTGGGCCGGTGAGAATCACCTGCTTCTGAACGTGGCCAAGACCAGAGAGATGGTGGTGGACTTCAGGAGGAAGACGACGGCTCCTAGTCCTCTGAGTGTTCTGGGAGAGGATGTGGACATAGTGGAGGAGTACAGGTACCTGGTGTCTCATCACATGGTGGAGGAGTACAGGTACCTGGTGTCTCCATCACATGGTGGAGGAGTACAGGTAGCTGGTGTCTCATCACATGGAGGAGGAGTACAGGTACCTGGTGTCTCATCACATGGTGGAGGAGTACAGGTACCTGGTGTCTCCATCTCATGGTGGAGGAGTACAGGTACCTGGTGTCTCATCACATAGTGGAGGAGTACAGGTACCTGGTGTCTCATCACATGGAGGAGGAGTACAGGTACCTGGTGTCTCATCACATGGAGGAGTACAGGTACCTGGTGTCTCATCACATGGTGGAGGAGTACAGGTACCTGGTGTTTCCATCACATGGTGGAGGAGTACAGGTACCTGGTGTCTCATCACATGGTGGAGGAGTACAGGTACCTGGTGTTTCCATCACATGGTGGAGGAGTACAGGTACCTGGTGTCTCCATCACATGGAGGAGTACAGGTACCTGGTGTTTCCATCACATGGTGGAGGAGTACAGGTACCTGGTGTCTCCATCACATGGAGGAGTACAGGTACCTGGTGTCTCATCACATAGTGGAGGAGTACAGGTACCTGGTGTCTCCATCACATGGTGGAGGAGTACAGGTACCTGGTGTCTCATCACATGGAGGAGTACAGGTACCTGGTGTCTCATCACATGGTGGAGGAGTACAGGTACCTGGTGTCTCATCACATGGTGGAGGAGTACAGGTACCTGGTGTTTCCATCGACAGCCGACTGAACTGGAAGGCCAACATCAACGCTGTCTACAAGAAGGGGATGAGTCAACGCTCCGCTGCAACAAGGACCGTTACAGGAGAACATTCCTGCCCACTGCAATACGACTTTACAACAAGTCACCGCTTGCTAGATCCTCTGTGGATTAATTATCACTGTATACGTGTATACTATTACAGTTCACATACATACTTTCCATTTTGCACTATCTATTGTATACATTTAATTTGCTTAATTAATGAATACACTCTGCGTCTGTAAATATATTTCATTCCAGTTAGTTGTATTCTATTCTTTTGTGTATATTTAGATATATATATATATATATATGTTTATATTTTACTTTATTTTATTTTATTTGTATATATCTTTCATCCCTGTTGCTTCTTTATATATTTGATCTTTATCCTGTGTGTTTATTTGTATCTTCAAGTTGTACGGCGCTACTATGACAAGAAATTTCCCCTTGGGGATTAATAAAGTATATATCTATCTATCTAATATGAGGTGTTTGGGGTTTACCTTGTGATGTTAGAGCCTTTGCTCTAACTCATAACATAAGTAGCATTACATATTCCACAAATACATGTCAAAGTCAGTGGTAGAGCCAGTACACGATAACTCTGCTCCACATTATTTGACTTCATTTGTATTTCATTAACGATTTATAAACATGCAAATGTGATTAACAGTTGTGTCTGAACATAACGTTAGTGTGTGTAGACGTTGCATTGCTTACATCTTCTGCTGTTGACTTGTCCTTCATGCTTCAAGAGTTTTTGATAAATGTGATTGTAGCCTCGGGTTCTTTTCTTTGGTTGTCAACAACTGATAAAAAGGAGACAAACAGTGTCTTAATTAGACACTCAGGATGCAGCTAGCTTCATCTGTGCCCTCAGCACAGACTCTGACACATGGTGTTAGTGGTAAACACTTGTATGTATGCAGTAAAATATGAAATAAAACATCAACCGTAAAATAGAAGAAAAAAAATCGACTATATTTATTATGGCCAGATTCTGAAAGCTGCCAGTTTCTACCACAAAACCAACAGTGTGTTTGTGCACTGTTCAGTGAAAACCACTTGAATGATTAACCGCTATGAGTCAAAAAGCTTGAGACAGAACATCCTTAAACAAATGCTTACGAAAAAATCTATGTTAATTAATCCTCTTTTTTTAATTTACTCCCTTGATACTGTATTTTATAAATACGTGTTTTGTTGTAGTGCATTTTAAAAACATTCAATAAAATGATCTAACTAGCAAAGCTGTCCATTTCATTACTTTATGTGTATGTCATAAATATACAAATGTAAATTAGATGGTAATCTGCATGATAAATAAAGAAAAGCTTTTAGTGATCTATTTTACCCCGACAGCTGTGATCACAATAAGAGGTTTCCTGTGCAACATAAACATAAAACACCTGTTATAACTGCATTCACTCATTTCTTGGCTACGTTGGGGCAGTGTAAACACAATATCTGTCATATCATCACCGTATATAGTTATTATGGCTAATTTGTTGGCTAATTATTTTACACATCCAGCAGACACAGAGGAACATTAGCATTCAGTCGTGTTTGAGTCCACTCGATAAATGCAAGTCCAATATTTATTCTCTTTTTACCACTGGTTTGGTCTCCACCAACTCCTGAGGGATATATGTCTTTCTTTCTGCTAAATGCTCAAATATGTTCAACAACCAGTCTCTACCTGTGATAAGAGTCGAGTTTGTGGTCCAGAAAATCGAAAACAATGAGCTAAAATAGAATCTCAGTAGTGCTGAGGGAAACTATCGGGTTATAGTTATCTGTGAATTAGTCACCATGAGTGACACATTTCAGTCATTTGACCTTTTAGTAATATCTTCTATAAGATTTCATATACTTCTCTGGACCCTCACACCTGTGTTTAACCCAAGCCTCATTTTGAACCAGGAAAATACACTTTTTAAAGATGTACCATCCTTTGGTCCTGAATGTTTGTATAGGTATGTAAATGTACAGAGCCTTACCTATTTTGAATGCGTCATTTGATACAGACATATTGGGTTTCGCTTGTGAGCCGGTGCACAACTCATGAATAAGATATTGATTATTTCGTGTCTTGTCTTTCCAGCTGATCACAGAGTGGAGAGAGTTGCACTTCACAGACTAGAGGGCAGGCGGTACGGCTGTTTATCCATCAACTGTTGCGCACATTCATTTTTTTTCGATCAGTATTTCCTCAGTATCTGTTGCCGTGGCTGCCGGAGGAGATGCGGTGGTTGTTGACTCGCTGAGTGTTCACTGCTCAAAGGGAACTGACCCTTTGCTTTTAAATCCCAATTGGAAGCTCCCCGGAGGAGTCCCAACCAGAGGGATGACCCACTGTAGCGACAATGACGAGCAGAGTGATGACGGAGCACAAACCCCCAACAAGGGCCAGAAGAAGAGAAGTAAAGGAGCAAAGCACGTGTCTTTCCCCCCCGATGAACAGATAGTGTCCGGCTTCGCTGACCCCCGGGACACGGACAGAACAGGTAAGCTGCCCCGTTGATGTAATATCAGTGATATCACTATGTCATGCTGGTGACCTTTGGTCATCAGCATTAAAGTCACCATTAAATGAAAAGAGGTATTTTTTCACTTATATGTGATTCAAAAAATAAACATCCAAATATGGAAAACATCTCTGCAGTTTCCTGTATGTAATATGAACAACTTGTCACTTCAACCTCCTGCAATGAATTTGGAGAATTTCTGAATATTAGTATGTAGTTTGTTTTGTCAATTAAATGCAATATTAGTTTTCAAACTATACACAAACTAAAAGCTAATATTCTTCAAGAATACATGTTGCAATGTTCATAGTTTTTGTAGCTATAGTTCAGGCTTTGGTAAAGAGCTATTCCTACTGTACTGCTGAGTAGATTGCTATGAAATGGTGAAAGGTGCTTTAACACTACATGTCATCATTCTCACCCTTTCACACACTGATGGGAGGAGCTACCATGCAATGTGCCCCCTGCCCATCAGGACTAGCTAACATCCATTCCCATTCATACACGCAATGTGGGGTTAAGTGTCTTGCCCAAGGACACATTGACATGAACTAGCGGAGCCGGGGATCGAGCCTGTGTGCCTGGAGTGTCTGAATGGATGTGAACAGCTGAAAGATGGTTGGAAGACTAGAAAAGCATTGTACAAGTACAAGTCCATTTGCCATTTAACTGAAAGTGGAACCACCACTCTCATGTTCATATCAGTTTGTGTTTGTTTAAAAAAAAAAAAGTTTTTATTAATTTTGCAAATACTTTAGACCACTGGTGTCAAACTCAAGGCGCGACGGCTTGAAAGCCATGAAATCGCGGAACCGTTTTCAGTCCGTCACGGGCCTTTGGATGGGCAAAAAATAATAATCCTGTGCTTTTATTTTGAAGGGATTTTTTAATGCGGCAGAGTGCAATTCATTCAATTTCAGTCATATTGATGTAATGTGCTGTAACTCTGTTTCGTTGTTCATTCTGGTCACATGACATCTATTCTTCTGTCCATCCTGGAGAGGGATCCTCCTCTGTTGCTCTATGAAGGTTCTTCCTGTTTCCCTGTGAAAGGGCTTTTACTGTCTTTATTTGGGGAGTTGTTCCTGATCTGAGGCCCCGGGACAGGATGTTATGTTACAGATTGCACATTTTAATTTGTGATTTTGGGCTATATAAAAAAAAGCTGAACTGAATATTCACACACTCCTCAATGCTGCGTTCACAACACTTTACTTGCGTGAGTTTACACATCGGACTATTTGTGATAGTTCGCTTCATTCCCAACCTTTTTTTATGTTGTGTTCAAAAAGGCTGAAGTTATAACATTATTATGTGTGTTGTATTACCTTGTGTCCTTAAGATGCACTTTGGGGTTTTTAATTGAGTGTGAAAGGGAATATTTCTGTGTTTGACATACTGTGATACTATCTCAGGTTCAAACTGCACCATATTTTCATTAAATCAAATTGAGAAGTTGAAAATGTTCCTGGCTTTCGCTTGTCATTCAGGGTGATGGTGGGTCCTGCAGCCAGACCAGTTGACCCACCGCCCCAGACCACATGCATGTTCTTATTACAGTTATGTCCTTCTCAACTGTGACAAAAAAGCTTTGAACAAAGTTAATATAATAACGTGCGTTTAATCTTTGTCTTGGTTATTTTCATCTGTTTTAAGTTTGATCTTTGATAGAGTAATGTGGGTTTCTTAGCCCTAAATGAAATGACTGGTTGGCCACCCCTGAACTTGACCTTTAAACTGACATAATGACCTGTGAGAGGCTGCAGTCAATGCTGCCAAATGTAGTTGGTCAAGTTCAAACTGCTCCTATGAATCACTCAGGCTGATTCACAGTCTGTGTTCTAAGAACTGTTATGGATTCGCAAATATTGAATCAACTAATATCCTCATCTGATTGGGTAAATTAACATACAATGTCCTAAATAATATTCCTGCAGTGACATTTTGTGAAGATGATTCTACGCTCGGAAGTGATTAGTTTGACTGAGCATGAAGACTGGTAGCAGGCTAAACTAATACTTTACATATTATTTCATTTGTTCACATGTAAACATAGATGTAAAAGTAATTTGCTGTAACTATCTAAAGGCTGCGGCGATGACATCCCATAGTTTCTTTCTCACCTTGAGATTACCAGGCAACAGAAAAAATGTCTCACAGCCAAGTTGCACAACAAGCCTCCCTCTAAAGCCACAAATTGTCATGTTTTATTTCTGTTTGTGTGCGTATGAAGAAACGGGATACAATGTGCTCATAGAAGTGTTTCTGTGTATGTTTGAACTTTGGACCCAATTAGAAATAGAACGTAAAAACAATCCTCCCTAAAACACAACAGATTTTGTTTTATTGTCACTTAAATAAATACTTTCATCTACATTTAATCCTTTCAGGTACAATTTCAATAACTAATTTGTTTGACCTCACAGCTAAAAGCAAGCTGTCCAGATATGTATTTATCTTTGTTTTATCATCCCCATCTCATCAACCAAGAAACGTTTTAAAATGCAATCCAGCTTTTGAAGGATACACAAGGATCAAAATGTTTAAGTGTTTCCATCATAAAATCCTCTGTAGTCTCTCACATCTGGAACTTCCTATCCCATAAGGCTGTGGATGATAAACTGAGATGCCTGATTGGTTGATTTATTGCTCAGACAGACATTCATGTCCTTCTCACTTCTCGCTGACTGCCATCTTCCTTGTAGTATACACACACACACACACACACACACACACACACACACACACACACACACACACACACACACACACACACACAGAGCACAGCACAGTTTACCGTATGGCATTCCTTAGCCCCTTAAGCACTTTTGAATGGTTGCCGGTGGCTCACTGGGATGCAGAGACATTAAAGCAGTGAATGAGTGTATTCTTCTATTTTAGTTGACAGCTGCCTCACCTTGACGGAGGTAATGGTGGCGTACCAGCAGAGCTGCAGCAGACACCAGATCCAACCCAGAGCTCACATCCTGCAGCAGCTCCAGGTACAGCTTCGCATCTCACTGCTGGTCTTTGTACGTGTCAGTCAAGCAGCATGAGCAAGTCTTTTTGTTGGGTTCGCTGTTTCTGTGGGTGGTGCCGTTTTCAGTGACTCTCACTGCTCATACTGCAGTGCACTAAGGTACTGTATATTTGTGTAAAACTGTGGGGATGTCACAATACCAAAACTGTTGATGTCGATACCAATACTAGTGAAATCCCACGGCTCTCCAATTCCATGCCACAGTACAAAACAGATCAATAAACACTTTGAGCTAGTGTCAGGAAAATAAACAAGTCAAAATTGCCTCTATATATTTTATATTGCTGTGAAAACATCTACCATATTTTTATTTTTATTATAAGACTACATTTTGAACACAACATTATCATGTTGTTCCTTGTAACATTAGAACCGGAGGCGGCAACCTCCGGTTCTACAGAATGAAGCCAATGCAGAAGTGTCTTAACGCTGCATTCTCTCTCCTGTCCACCAGGGGGCGACTCCTCTGGTTGTATAGAAGTCTATGTTTCATGTGGTAAAGCTGCATTCTCTCTCCTGTCCACCAGGGGGCGACTCCTCTGGTTGTATAGAAGTCTATGCTTCATGTGTTAATGTTGCATTCTCTCTCCTGACCACCAGGGGGCGACACCTCTGGTTGTATAGAAGTATATGCTTCATGTGTTAAAGCTGCATTCTCTCTCCTGACCACCAGGGGGTGACTCCTCTGGTTGTATAGAAGTCTATGCTTCATGTGTTAAAGCTGCATTCTCTCTCCTGACCACCAGGGGCTGACTCCTCTGGTTGTATAGAAGTATATGCTTCATGTGTTAAAGCAGCATTCTCTCTCCTGACCACCAGGGGGCGACTCCTCTGGTTGTATAGAAGTCTATGCTCCACGTCTTAAAGCCACATTCTCTCTCCTGACCACCAGGGGGCGACTCCTCTGGTTGTATAGAAGTATATGCTTCATGTGTTAAAGCAGCATTCTCTCTCCTGACCACCAGGGGGCGACTCCTCTGTTTGTATAGAAGTCTATGCTCCACGTCTTAAAGCCACATTCTCTCTCCTGACCACCAGGGGGCGACTCCTCTGGTTGTATAGAAGTATATGCTTCATGTGTTAAAGTTGCATTCTCTCTCCTGACCACCAGGGGGCGACTCCTCTGGTTGTATAGAAGTCTATGTTTCATGTGGTAAAGCTGCATTCTCTCTCCTGACCACCAGGGGGTGACTCCTCTGGTTGTATAGAAGTATATGCTTCATGTGGTAAAGCTGCATTCTCTCTCCTGTCCACCAGGGGGCGACTCCTCTGGTTGTATAGAAGTCTATGCTTCATGTGTTAAAGTTGCATTCTCTCTCCTGACCACCAGGGGGTGACTCCTCTGGTTGTATAGAAGTCTATGCTTCATGTGTTAAAGCTGCATTCTCTCTCCTGTCCACCAGGGGGCGACTCCTCTGGTTGTATAGAAGTCTATGCTTCATGTGTTAAAGTTGCATTCTCTCTCCTGACCACCAGGGGGTGACTCCTCTGGTTGTATAGAAGTCTATGCTTCATGTGTTAAAGCTGCATTCTCTCTCCTGACCACCAGGGGGCGACTCCTCTGGTTGTATAGAAGTCTATGCTTCATGTGTTAATGCTGCATTCTCTCTCCTGACCACCAGGGAGCGACTCCTCTGGTTGTATAGAAGTATATGCTTCATGTGGTAAAGCTGCATTCTCTCTCCTGACCACCAGGGGGTGACTCCTCTGGTTGTATAGAAGTCTATGCTTCATGTGTTAAAGCTGCATTTTCTCTCCTGACCACCAGGGGGCGACTCCTCTGGTTGTATAGAAGTCTATGCTTCATGTGTTAAAGCTGCATTCTCTCTCCTGACCACCAGGGGGTGACTCCTCTGGTTGTATAGAAGTCTATGCTTCATGTGTTAAAGCTGCATTCTCTCTCCTGACCACCAGGGGGCGACTCCTCTGGTTGTATAGAAGTCTATGCTCCATGTCTTAAAGCCACATTCTCTCTCCTGACCACCAGGGGGCGACTCCTCTGGTTGTATAGAAGTATATGCTTCATGTGTTAAAGCTGCATTCTCTCTCCTGACCACCAGGGGGCGTCTCCTCTGGTTGTATAGAAGTCTATGCTCCATGTCTTAAAGCCACATTCTCTCTCCTGACCACCAGGGGGTGACTCCTCTGGTTGTATAGAAGTATATGCTTCATGTGTTAAAGCTGCATTCTCTCTCCTGACCACCAGGGGGTGACTCCTCTGGTTGTATAGAAGTCTATGCTTCATGTGTTAAAGCTGCATTCTCTCTCCTGACACATCGTGACAAAAGTCAATGCTACGTCCGTTAACGTTAGCTGTGCTGCCCACCGGCTGCTAACAGCTAACGTTGACCAGCTCTCTCCCTGCCAATTTCAACACAGATTTGTTGTTCACAATGTGCCATTATTAGGGGGGGAATAAACGCTGCCCCCCCTCGGGCCTTGTGGTACTGTAACAGAACAAGCACCGTTCATGGTACAGTAATTGCAGAGGAATGTTTTAACAGAGACACTAAGAGCCAGGAAAGACCAGAAGACATTTTAAAAAACAGACCTGCTGTATTACTTGTCGTGTTGTGTGTGTGTGTGTGTGTGTGTGTGTGTGTGTGTGTGTGTGTGTGTGTGTGTGTGTGTGTGTGTGTGTGTGTGTGTGAGAGTGCCAGCTGCCTGACTCCGTCACACCCCAGTTTCCTGTAGCCCTCTCCTTGGATACAGCTCCATCTACTAGGTCCTCCATATACTAGCACATCTCGTTTTTGGCTGTGTCTTCTAACCGTGGCTTGTACTAGACCAGCGGTTCCCAAACTTTTTAGGCCACGCACCCCCTTCTACATCCCGACCGGGTTCACGCACCCCCAATCCCCAACACCTTAAAAAAAAACGCAACAGAGCCTATTTATAGCCGCATAAAATCGGACCAATGCGAGAACTGTTTGCTCGCGCGTGGCGTTTGTTACAAGCTTTAGTCCAATGTATAAATTTCAGTTACACAAGGCGTCACTTTTAAAGAGCAATAGGGATGGCGAGGACACACACACAGGCTCAGAGGCAGATTGCATTTCACATTTATTTACTTAAACACAGTAAGCCATGTAAAGAACAAAGAGTGGCACATGCATAGGCTCAGAAACAGATATAAATAAAAAAAGGAGGCTCTTTGGGAATCCCTGGTGTAGACCCAACACATGAATGAGACTGCAATTGTTTTGGGCTGTTTTGTCACTCTTCCAATTTTGATCTAAAAAATGTGAGGGGCTTCTGACTTGCACTGGCATGCTTGGTGTTCAGGTGGCGGCGCAAATAAGAGGCTTCAGACAGCTGTTAGCCAGAACCTCACTGCACAACAATCTGCATTGCCAATCCAAGTGAAGCCCAGACCCAGAGAATTGTCATCATGTTTCCTCTTTTTTTCCAGTTTGACGCTCACTCTCGTTTCCTCTTTCTTCACCTTGACTCTTCGATGGTCTCTGTGCTCCCGGTTTGTCTGATATCTCTTCCTCCTTCTCGGTCTCCTCCGTCTCCTCTTTCTCCGACTCCCGGTCGGTTTCTTCTCCCGGTCTCTCCCCAGCACCTCTCTGTTTCTCTCCCTCCGGTTCCTCCCTCTCTCTCTGTCCCTCTCCTCTTTTATACTGATAGCTTCAGATGTCCCACCTGACAGCTTCCCAGATTTCAGCCAGTTTAACATATTTTCATGATGTTGCTGAATGAATTAAATGACGCTAGGTGCACAAGCTAGGCTAGCTAGTGTGTAGTAAAAGACAGTCTGGCGGCCGGACCGGAAGTGCATCTATTTATTAAATTGTACGTTTTTAGTTGTAATTAAATGTAAATCTTACAAAGGGAATTTTTATAATTAAAAAATCCTACTTATTTTTTTTAAAATTATGTTTAATATTAATTATTACACCATTAGACCACCATTACAATTTTCCTCTCGTGCACCCCCTAGAGGCAGCTCCACACTTTGGGAATCCCTGTACTAGACGGTGCAGGTTTAGTCCAACATGAAAGTGAATTCCTAACCTAATTTATTCAAATGAAAATAACGCTTCGATTGAACCGCTTACAATTTCTCGTCGTGCACCCTCTGACATGAAGAGTCAGATTAACGGGTCATAAGCAAAACGATTGGAAAGATTAGATCAGTATGTCCATTTTATATGCATAATGTAAGTGGAGACAATTCGGTACACAGCGTCAAAGGTGAACCCTGAAGTGGGTCTGGAAACTGTCACATGTTGCTGCTTTTAAAAGTCTCAGTTAGGAACTTTGCGAGTGCTGCTCTCCCCTCCCTCATTACCACTCCTGGGGTGCCTTTGAGCAAGGCCCTTGACCCGCTCCAGAGGTGCTGCTCAGTGGCCAGAAGATCCGACTGTATTGTCCTGGTGTGAATGTGATGAGGTTTTCCTGGTAGAAATGATCACTGTATCTGCAATAATACGACCATATTAATAATAAACCATAATCTTCACCTTTTAAAAAGCAATCCCTCCCTAGGGGGGCAGACTGAGCGATGGTTATATAAAACTGTAAATCCATAGCTTGTTTTATGAAAAATAGCCCAAAACTGCTGTATTTGGATGCATTGAACACCATAAGTAATGTACAAGGGAAATATATGGTTTGGTACATAAAAGAATTAAAATGTCACAGATGTGCACAAATGCAAATTTTGGAGACCCCGCCTACATTTTCTCTGTACTAAACCCTCTCTAACTTTGTTCTGCTTCACTTTATCAAAGTCAACCTTTGCAGAGAGAATGTTCACATATTGAGCTATGATTTGGGTTAGAGAATGTTCACATAGTGAGTTATGATTTGGGTTAGAGAATGTTCACATATTGAGCTATGATTTGGGTTAGAGAATGTTCACATATTGAGCTATGATTTGGGTTAGAGTTGGACCTTACAGCTGCATCATTACAACGAAATAATTATCCTGAAAGTGATTTTTTTCTCGGGAGACCTGAAACATTTTCATTTTTGTTGTGTGTCATCTTCATTTACTCTTAACCAGTAACATATAGACTGATATTTACACATTTGAACAAAATCTCACATGTGTACCTTTTATTATAACCCAAATTATTCAAATAGCCCTAGTGGTTGCAGAGATAGGTGTGTCGATTTTGGCAAAAGTGGTAGTGTTTCCAAGCACCAGAAGCCCTTTAGAAAACTATTTTTCTGCAGCAGGGTCTGCTCCACACAGTCCTGGTTCTGGTTCTCCTGTGCCTCCCTTCCCTTCAGCGGGCCCAGTAACAACAGGCCTCCAACAGCCTGTGGGTGTTGGCTACCAGTGTAGTTGAAAAGCTCTGACTGCAGGCTGAAGTGGGCTGCAAAGCCGGATTCTGGTGACCAGGTAAAAGTTCCTTGTAACTTCAAGTCATGATTTGCATAAAAACCCTATTTGATTCCACTGAACATGGCGTTTGCCATAAACCTGAACAATGTCACCAGTTAAAAAAGCGGATCCTCATGCTAGAGATCTAAACTGCAGCAGAGATGAAACCTGCAAAGTGAAATACTGCCTCAGGAGAAGTGTGTGTAACTGTGTTCTGCTTTGCAACATCAGCAACTCTGCTCATGAAATAAGTGTAGCATGCAGTGTTATTACAGCACTGCAGAAAGGATCAATACTAACACCATAACCTGGTGCAAGTGGAGCCTCGTGCGCTGTCAGAGCATATCCCACTGGCAACTCAAGCTTTTATTCCAGCACGGAGCAGCGCAGGCTTTCAGACGGCAGAAACAGTGAGCGCGCTGTACGTATGCACACTGTGACACAGTGAGTGTGTATACACACTCACTAAAATCCCTTGGATAATTCAAATCATTTGCTTCCATCAGCCTCAATCAGGCTTATTGCTGCGCAGCGCTTACAGCGTCTCCACTCCAAACAAGAGGCTAAGAGCAGGTTAACTGCAGCAGGGCTCAAGTTAGTGCGAATGCAAATAATCCACAGCTGTAAACAACACGTGCACAACATGGTGCACAACTCTTACGTTAATATTGATGCAGAAGCGGTATTTGATTGGCAAAAATGTATTGTAGCAGTGATGATGATTTATTTTCTTTCTCTCTGAGTCATATTTTTTATTTTTTTTATTTTCCACTTACACATTTACCGTGTATATTTTTGCAACACATTCTCAGTCCCAGCTGGTTAAATATGGACGCTTGGTCAGCCCTCTAGTCCGTTTTGGACAAATCAGGGACGGCGTGTCAGTCTCTGTATTTATATGGAACGTCTATGTAGAAGTGAAGAAATGGTTTTAGTTTTCAACCTTTTGTGTGTGATTCTTTCTTAGATTTAATTATATTTTTTTACTTTACTTGTTGCAAACATTGGCCACTTAGAATAAGATATAATCATATTATAATACATTATAACAGTGATTATGAGAGGATACAATTATAATGATGCTTACAAAGAGAAAAAGTCAGTGAGTAACCACAATTGTGAACTATTATGATACTTGACCTTCAGTTATTGTAAAATGCTTCATAATGTGTTGTGATTATTGTGCTATAAGCAGATTATACATTATAGACACAGGGTCATAGAGAGTGTGACTAAAAAAAGCCCACTGATTGTCTTTATTGCTTGATTCTCCTTGAAATAGATTAAACAAAATGAAAAGAAAAGACATCTATATCTGCAGACGTGTTGCTCTCATGCTTAATTATACATTAGTGGTACTGATCCCATATTGGTGTATAGACCCTTTTACTGCCGGCGTCTTCAGAAATGTGCATGTTGGCAATAGAAGAGCGGTTTTGCTCCAGCTCTCCAGAAGAGTTAGCAAGCTTTGAACACTGAATTAAACTGATGCAGCATCAAAAGGTCTGGTTGTTGCATGGTCAGCTGTCAGAATCTATATGTCAACAAAAAACTCAAGTTTGACATATTTCTGACAGGACCACGACCGCTCCAGAGCAACAGGTGAGTGATCACGTTGACCGGTGACTTCCTGACCAAAGCAGCCGTGGTTGCTCGTAGTAACTTGCATCAACGGTCGGCATAGATAATAAACACAGATGAGTCTGTATTTAAAATGAAATTGAAGGCTTTTAAGAGGGCGCCTACATGTGTTCAACAGCTGCCGCCACTACGAGCGACACGGACACTCCATGACAGCAAGCTATGAAACGTGTCGACCACCACCGACCGGACCGATCAGAAAGACTCAACTCAATCAAGGCAAACCGCTTCCTGTCGTGGTGCTTGACGTTCTGGCCACAAAATACGGGATCACTTGCTCGTGTGTTTTACTGATTACACTGATATAGATCTGGAAAGCCAAAATGGTGAGGTCCCATTCTTATCTTTGGTGCTTAATGCCCTCACGTAGCTTGACAAGCTACACTCCACTGTACATCCGTTAACCAACTGTGTGCACACACTTATATACGTCATCATTGTTTAAAAACTGTAAAAGGGTCTAATAATGTACGAGCATTCATCAGAATTACACGATACACTCCCAAGTAAGCATACTTCCTCACACACATTTTCTCTCCCTCTCCAACAAAATAAACTAACTTATTCTCTCATAGCTACACTCGAAACACACAATTTGCCATTTATAATTCATTTTATGTACATACTTATTTTACTTGGACCAACCATGTTAAAGCATGCTGCAGTCTACACCCCCTCCCCCCCACCCTTTGCATAATTTGACTTGAGATCAAGGGGAATTATTTGTGGAAAATTAGAGACTTAGCAGTGCTTACATTAAGCATACAGCCGCCGTATTATCTCCGAGGTGCTAATGGACCCAGATGCATTGGAAACTGTTGTAGGTGGTCTTCCTGAAAGAGTAAAATATGTATGGTTAAGTATTAGCTAAGAGGAGAAATATTTAGACCAAAAAAGCCGCATGCAAATGAATCCATAATAAGACGATGCAAAACGAAAAGAGGAACGCCTAAAGAGCAAATTTATTAAATGAGGTCTTTTCAGGCAAGGGGCAATTCCCCCGAGGACCAGCGATGAAGACTATTTAAAGCTTTTTTTTATTGCACCCTTGGGCCCCTTTGCACTCCTTTGAAATATTGTAAGTGGATAAAACAGGATTGCTGTCGGTGACATCTTCATAGGAGTGGTAAACAATACTAGGTTGGAGCCAGCGGGGTCTAAGGCCGCCGTGCTTTAACTCTCTGATTTCCCTGTGTGTCTCCCCGCTCTGTGTTTCTGTTTGCTTCGCTCTGCGATTACAAAGGTAATTGAGATGATCAAGCCATGGATGAATTACTAAACGGGCCTACCGCACAGGCACAGGGGCCCAAAGTGTTAGCGGCCCCCCTGGCCTTCACCTATAAGATGTCACTCAAAGAGACATGTACCAACCAGGAAGCGACTCAAAATGACCACAAAGAAACCAAAACAACTACAAAGAGAAATACAGAGACTAACACACCTACAAAGTGATGCAAAACAACTGCAAAAAGACACTAAATAACTACCAAGAGACACAAAACAACCACAAAGAGACACAAAACCACTACAAAGAGATCAGTGGTGGGCCGTGCGTTTTCTACCTGGGCCTTCAGTGCCGTATAGTCCACATCAGGGGTGGACTGGGGGGAAAAAGTGTCAGACCAGCCCTCATGGAGTTATTGTCAGACCGGCCCACTCAATACACGGCGCATTGCCCGATAGGACAGAAATCTCCTTATTTTCATAAAATCACCACAAAATAGATTTTTTTATATGGATGATTGTTTGCCCTCATATCACAGTGTACTCTTCCCCTTCACAAATCCATAGACTGAAATGATCCGCCCAGAATGTAGATCACATACATCAGTTAGCGTGAAGTCTGCTGAGGCTGAGGCTGAGGCTAAGGCTAAGGCTAAGGCTGAGGCTGAGGCTGAGGCTAAGGCTGAGGCTAAGGCTGAGGCTGAGGCTAAGGCTGAGGCTGAGGCTGAGGCTGAGGCTAAGGCTGAGGCTAAGGCTGAGGCTAAGGCTGAGGCTAAGGCTAAGGCTGAGGCTAAGGCTGAGGCTGAGGCTAAGGCTGAGGCTAAGGCTGAGGCTAAGGCTGAGGCTGAGGCTGAGGCTGAGGCTAAGGCTGAGGCTAAGGCTAAGTCTGAGGCTGAGGCTGAGGCTAAGGCTAAGTCTGAGGCTGAGGCTGAGGCTGAGGCTGACTTATTGATGGATTCATTAAGTTTACAGTGCTGAAGAAACAGTTGTTTCTAGGTTTGAGGTGAAGTATTTCCAAACACAAAAGGCTTGTAAATCAAGCAGGCTCCGACTAGTTTGTGTTTGTTCCATGTTTGGAGAATAAGCTCGGAATTAGTTGCATGTTGGCAAATCTTCTAATGAATGGCTTAGCGGTTGTTTCCCTTGCAGATTATTCAGTTGAGTGGACTGAAGAGAAATCAATTACTGCAACTTAACTTCCATTATTTATCCCACAGCTGAGGGGGAAGTACGGCCTTACATGACAACATGCCACTATTAAATTCATAGGGTCAGATTCAATTCCCAGAAATGGTATTTCCTGAGATAAATTCCCCGAGGAAGGGGAGGGGGAGATCCCTCCAGAAATGAAAAGACAAGAGAAAATCTGTTTTTACAGACCACCGCTGCTTTCTCAGCTCTTTTGATTAGCATTAATGTAGCACTGCGGAAGTCTGCCGGCACAACTGTCACAGCTCCTACCACACACACACACACACACACACACACACACACACACACACACACACACACACACACACACACACACACACACACACACACACACACACACACACACACACACACACACACACACACACAGATAAAGCTCTATATCTCCTCTATATCTCCCCCTGCCTGCGTGATTCTAAAGGGAACATTTCTTTTTCTTTTAAATTACATGCATGCTGATTGTTATTGCCCCCTCCTCCTCCCCCCCGCATGGAATAGTCTGCAGCGAGGTAAATGGTAAATGTCACTAAGTAAGTGCCACACTTTTGCTTTCCTCGGTGGCTGTTACGAGGTCTGTGCATGCAAAATAAAAGCGCGGAGAAGGAGGAGGAGGAGGAGGAGGAGGAGGATGGAGGAGGAGGAGGAGGAGGAGGAGGATGGAGGAGTGTTCCTGCGCGCATCTGAGTGCGAGCGCTTATCAGGGAGCAGCAGGGGGACCGGACATATGTCGCTCCTCTCATTACAGGCCGAGAGCAGCGATAACGGGGCGGTTAGTGGCGCACTGGAAACGGCTACATCGGAGTCGTGGCGATCACACGGGGGGAAGAAGAGAGGAGCGTGGTCGGGATGAGGATCACCAGGGGACCCGCCGCTAACGCACTGCAGTCTGTCATTCAGACGGCCTACACGCACACGCACACACACACACACGCACACACACATGCACGCACTCAGTGGCAGCCACAACATGCTTTATTTAAAAGGCTCTGGCTCCCATTGTACTTTACACAGCTCTGCTTTAATGCCGTCTGGGAAACAGCATGCAGAAGTGAAACGGGGATAAAAGCTCGTCTTCGTGTAAAAGAGTCTATTTTACATTCTCTGTCGCTAATTGAATCCGGAGCAGTTGCAGTTAAACTGAATGGCATATGTGATGTGCACTATTGGTGGTGCACTATTAGGCTGGATTGAATTTGCATGGTCGGCTGGTTGCACTAGTAATATGAGTGCTTTGGTAAGTAGGGATAATATTACAGGCCCGGGACTCTCTGAGGGTTCACCCAGAGGAGACGCTCCGTCACCCAACCCGCCAAGTGCTCAGACATGAGGGTGTTTACGTGCACGTGTGAACAATACGTCAGTCATGTGATCTTTGCTCACATTAGAATTACT